>NW_009952973.1:12738444-12763844 GCF_000747805.2 Chaetura pelagica | reverse complement strand
GTTTCCAGGGTCTGCAAACAGCTGTGCCGCAGCTACGGGGGGGGGCGACCTGCGCTTGGAGTGCCCGCAGCCTCTTTGCTACCCAGCTCATCCTACCTGCGCCACCGCGTGGTGAGATAAATCCGGCTACCCCAGCTTATAGGGGAAAGTAATCTTGTCTTACCTGCACACAAATCGCGACCCTATACGGGAACGGTGTCGGGCATATCCCTCCCCCTCTTTCCCTCACTTAAATAAGTAAATAAGGTGTGTAACTAAGGTGTACCCATATATGTTTAATGTGTTATAATCACTCCTTTTGAACCTCCTGCCCCAAATTGCTTTGTTTTCCCCACAATAAACCTTGCTGTTGTTAGAAATATTAGTAAGCACTGAGCGAGTTATTCACTCGAAAAAGTCAGGACATAAGTTCCTGTATCCTCTGTGTGAGGCGATACCCGTGTGGATCTCTCAGCAAATCCTGATAAGTTAATACACTCCAATAAGGAGATATAATAGGTCACGGATCGTGACACATGTATTCCCCTAACTCCTGTTATTATTGTTAACATTCAGATGGTATTTGTATTCCAACCCCTATTTCCAGTGGCTGATAACTTTCTGAATCCATTTTCGTTGAGCTAGAATTTCTAATGTTTGTTGTCAGCCTAAGGGTGGGTGTTCACATGAGAAGGCCTGAAGAAAATCCATTTAATCATTTTTATGAAGATCAAATTTTTAAATAAACATAAGTGCATTTTCTGCATTCAGTAAATTGTTTGTAGTTTTATGAAAACTCAACTAAAAAATAAAACTAATGCAATATTCTGTGATTTTCATAGAATTATAGAACTATTCAGGTTGGAAAAGACCCTTGGAATCACTGAGTCCAACCATCATCCCTACTCTACGAAGTTCTCCCCTAAACCATATCCACCAACACCACATCCAAATGACCCTTAAACACATCCAGGGATGGTGACTCAATCGCCTCCCTGGGCAGCCTATTCCAGTGTCTGACCACTCTTTCTGTGAAAAAGTTTTTCCTAGTGTCCAGTCTAAACCTCTCCTGTTGCAGCTTGAAGCCATTCCCTCTTGTTCTGTTGCTAATTCCCTGTGAGAAGAGACCAGCACCAGCCTCTCTACAATGACCTTTCAGGTAGTAGTAGAGACTGATGAGGTCTCCCCTCAGCCTCCTCTTTCTCAAACTAAACATTCCCAGCTCCTTCAAGCATTCTTCGTAAGATTTATTCTCCAGGCCCTTCACCAGCTTCGTTGCCCTCCTCTGTACTTGCTCCAGCACCTCGATATCTCTCTTGAATTGAGGTGCCCCAAACTGGACACAACACTCCAGGTGTGGCCTCACCAGTGCTGAGTACAGGGGGACAATCACCTCTCTGCCTCTGCTGGTCACACTGTTTCTAATACAGGCCAGGATGCCATTGGCTTTCTTGGCCACCTGGGCACACTGGTGGCTCACATTCAGCCACTTGTCAATCAGAATCCCCAGGCCCTTTTCTGCCAAACATTTTCCAGCCACACTTCCCCAAGCCTGTAGCGTTGCCTGGGGTTGTTGTGGCCCAAGAGCAGGACCCAACACTTGGCCTTGCTGAAGCCCAGACCATTGTCATTAGCCCAACAATCCAATCTATCCAAGTCTCTCCATAGAGCCTCCCTATCCTCATGCAGATCAACACTCCCACCTAGCTTGGTGTCATCTGCAAACTTACTGATGATACACTCTATGTCCTTATCAAGATCGTCAATGAAGATGTTAAACAGAAACAGTCCCAACACTGAGCCCTGAGGAACACCACTTGTGACTGGCCCCAGCTGGATTTAACTCCATTGACCACCACTCTCTGGGCCTGACTGTCCAACCAGTGCTTGATCCAACAGATCGTGTGCTCATCCAGGTCATGAGCAGCCAGGTTTTCTATGAGAGTTCTATGGGGAACCATGTATTTAGCTGTATGAAACTTCTTCACTGACCCTAGTTCTTCCTGTGTGGTTTATGACTGCTAAATAGCAGTAATTAGCAATATTTATATGTTCTAGGTCTTTTAAAAGTTGTGCCTAAAGAAAAAACAACATAAATTTAATAATGAAGTAGCATGTAAATAAACATGAAAAATAAATTGAGATTAAATTTAAATGTTTGAATTTTGCAGTTACGGATTTGCTGTTGCAACCACATAGCAGGCACAATCAGTCAAGCTTCACTTCCATTCTACTATTAGGTTGCTGTACTTTGAGTTGTGTCCAGAGCAAATCCATACACTTAAAAATAAATAAATCAGTAAGACATTGCAGAATTCTCTAAATGGGGTAGAAGAGCATGAGCTGAACTCCTTTTTCAGATGGAAAAATGGTTCATAGCCAGCACTTGGGCAAATATTGAGCAGAAGGAAATCTAAACTTGGAAAGTCTTAAACCTTAAAAATTAAGTCTGAATACAACTGATTCTGAAATACCATCTCAGACCATGATTCTCCCTTTCTCCTGCCAATCCAGAAAATTATTCATTCTTTTATATATTATTTTTTCTATAACTCTGGATAAAATGCATTTCTTTGTAGGCAAAGGCATGACCATAGGCAAGAAAAGTATTTTTAGAAATCTTCTGAGGGGTGGAGCAGAATAAATCCTCTGGAACACGTAAGAACCAAGTTTCAAGACACTAAATGTCCAATGAAGACTCTTACCTGAGTATGTGAAGGCGGTAAGCCTTTTCGGCCATATACTCCAATCAATGCATCTTTTTGAAGGGATATATTGAATTTTAGGAATTGTGGCTGATCAATAAAGAGTTGTGATCTCCAAAAAATCCCAGGGGGAACTTCTTGTATCGCTCTTCGGCCTATATCAAGTTCTCCAGAATCTATGGTGTTGTTCTCTTGTGCAAATCCCCCTAATTTCCCTGACAAGTTATAATAATAGGAGATAAAAAAAATTAGTATTCATTTCATGCTTTCAATCATCCTTCATCTAAACCATCATATATTCAGAACCACCTCAGATAAAATTTTACCTCACAATTGCTCTGAATCTAAGATCCCAGGAAATTCACTGATTTGGAAATAAAAAGACAGACATCTCAAATACCTACCAAGTTAAAATACTGTAACTTCTCTAAGTACTAGCATTATAGAAGCTGTTTTGGATCTACATTAAACTAATATTTTTTCCCCAAGTTTTCTTAACAGGAGTTTTACAGCACAGAGTCTCACACTAAAAAAATTAAGGTAAAGGAAAGGCAGAACACGGATTTTAAGAATAAGAGATACATACACTTAAGCACACAAGAGAACTACTATACAGTCTTTTCTACATTAAATACCAGAGCATTTATGCAATACCAGCAATGTGTACAGCTGTTTTCCTATTTTTGTTCTTTTGCATTCTCCAAAAGGAAAGGCAATGTTTCCTCCTCTACTGTGCCTTGTCCTTATGTCTTCACTCTCCATAATGCCTCTGCACTCCCTAGTCTCAAGCCCCAAGCTTGTTATCACCTCCTTGTCCACACTGTCTTCTGAATATAAAGTATAACAACATGTTAACGTCTGGCACTTTCACTGTTTTCTATATAATGAATATGTATTTACCCTTCAGGCCAATTACTAGCAATAAGAACACAGCACTTAAGGGCATTAATGATTTTCCTCTAGAAAGCATTTTTTGCAAATATGAGCTTTAGGAGGCCAGTGATGATGTCCTGGAAATGCCCAGTAGAAGGAAATAACTTGCTAGCATGCAAAACATGACAGACGATGTCAAATAACAACACTGAAAAAATGGACTACTGGTTGTGGCATTAAAAAAGAAGAAAGCAAGAGTTGTAAACTTCAGATACCCCCAACAAATGTTGGCTTCAAGTGGGCAAGTTCAGGCAACAGAGATTGAATCAACACTGCAGTTTGAGTACAGAACAGCATCATCCAACCTGCAAGACTGTGTGACATCCAGTGAAGCACCGTCCAAGAAATGAAAAGGGGTAAAACTGTTCCAGCCCAAGCTGATGGCCCTGCAAGGCACTGGGCTAGATGCTGTGGACAGCACAGGCTGGTGATAGCTCTAGGGTCTTCACATTGCCCTTGGTTGCATTGTACAGGCACATGCTACAACTGGCAAAGATTACAAACTTTCACAAAGCTAATTAGCAATAAAACTGTGGTTTAGTTGTGGTACTGTGGTAGTGTCTTCTATCTGTCAGATGTATAGGAAACAGAACTACTAAGACTGATGCATCAAAGAAACAGTTTGCACGAACTGTCACCATCCAACTTTAAAACGTGGGATGGTTATATGAGTTTGCATCGAGCTTGTTTGAAGCCAAAGACTCAGTTTTGATGTTCAGGCACTAATTCTGTGTTGTGCAGCTGGACATAGGCAGTCTTGGAAGTTGGTGCCAGGGTCAAAGCTTTGATTAAATAGAATAAGAAATGACAAATCAAGACTAAGATACAAAGATGTGTGTAAGAACTTGCTCACCAACACGTCAACTCTGGAATAAGCAAATAATGCCACATTCAAGCAACTGGCACATCAGAGTGTGCCTTGTGTGAAGTAATATAATGAAAATGGAACTGTAGTTACAACCTTACAGTCTGCTGTGTTTTACCAATTTTATTTTTTTTCAGCAGCTAGTCTATTAAAAAGATCGAACTAAACCCCTCTGAATGTGATAGGCATGTTAATGTGATGCTGGCTTGTTGAGTACAAGAGTACAACAGACAATGCTCTGTTGCTGCCCTGTCTTTTATGTTCAAATTCCATATTATTCATCATTTGATGGAACAAACTGACACAACCTTTTTGCAAACATTTAGACTTCAAAAAACTAGATTAAAATCTGAAATGCCAGGTGAGGTCACAGATTGATCCTTGCCACTTTCTGTGCATCCAAGATGAACAGATACTGCTGCTGAATTAAACAGGTACAGAAGCACTACTGAGAGGCCTTAAGTGGGGGCTTGTATCATCATCAGAGTTGTGCCACAATGGTGTTGCAGTCACTGAAAATGTCTCACTTACAGAATCATCATATTGATCAGTGTTCTGCTGAGAAGAGGCTGTGAAATACCTGACCTCAGAGAAGCCTTTTTTGTTTTAACACTTTTTGGGATGAGTCTGATGCTTCTCTAACTTTGGACTCAACCTTTCACAATGTTCATACGTTATTCTAGAAGACAGATCTGTATTCACTGTTTCACATAATTTAAACTTTTTTTTTTACCACTTGCTTCAAATTTAAGCATGTTGCATCATATAAATTCACCCACTGATGACTAGTAATCACTAAACAATAAACAATTGTTTGCAGTATTGATCTGCAGCTTCCTCTACTTCTACATTTGAAATAAAAAATAACTATTTCTTACTACTGAAGAGATGAACTAGATGGCTTGAGCAGGTGCACTTTAGCAAATAGTTTGACCAAGTTGACAGGAATGCATATTACTGGGCTTCAACACTTATGCTTAGCAGACTCCCATTTTCTTCAAAAAACCCTGTAGCCACAGGCCCCTTGAATGCCACACCACTTCTCTCAGAATTGTCACTAGCTGTTTGCCCTCCTAAGAATAGGGTATTAATTATTCTTTAGGCCCTGTTGTATCTCAATGGGCACAAGAAAAATCTTAGTAGTGTCATAATTCCATTTTGACTTTCTATACAGTAACAGTTCTTATACTGTGTGAATGACACTTTAATTCACACAATTCCACAGTGACATAACAATTCAAATAAGGAAGAAAATTTAAAAATACCTAACCTCCTGAATATTCTTTCACTATACTTTTCTCCCCCTAAAATTACTTTTGTCACAGACCTTCCTCAAAAGACGGTAATCCAAACACACATAAATATTTATCAGGAAATAATATTGATACCATTACTTGTATTTATATTGCTCAATACAGTTATTTAACTTAATAAATTCATCACTTTTCTGTATCACACACTATCTAATACATACAGTCATTATATGGTGCATTTGTGATACCGATAATCCAATGCATTATAGTTAATGAATAGGTAAAATATTGTTATATTTAGTATTTGTAAACTGTATTTCAACAGTCTGAGTTTAGGGTGGACACAAGCCTGAGTTAAACAAACATGTAAAGCAAAAAACAGTATTTAATTATTATCCAAGAAAAATAACTAACTGAAGCCAAACTCCCTCTCCTTATCTGCAAGCATTCTACAGATTAAAACACAAGATATACTGTGAATAACTGAGTAACTACAACACAGAGTAAAAATAAATGCACAACTAAAAAAAAATGGTTAACAATAATTGCTATATAGTGTGACACAATATAACTTTCCATCCTTGAAAGGCAGTACTAATTAGAATACAAGTACGACAGGGAATCAATAGTATCTTCTGCCATTCCACTGAATAACCTTGTATTCAGATCTTTTCTCTGTGAGACATCTGCTATAAATCCTTCTGCAACAACAGTTTCAATAAATGAAATAAAAATCCTCCTTAAAGATGTACCTTTTAAGAAAAAAACCCACATAGCATATAATTAAGACATTTTGTAAATTATTTTACCTTTTAATAATATAAGAAACTGTAAACAAAATAGCTCAGTACACATGACTTAGAGAAGTATAAACCATTTTAATAAGTATAATCTGAAAAAGTACATTGAAGTGAGGCAAAATAAATGCCCCCTTTCCCATTAACTTTTTTTCTTCTTTTGCACTTCTAAAAAATCTTCTATTAAGCAGATATTATTATAATGTATTCCTTAATTGCACCCTGATTTTATATGACATAAAATGAAGCCAGCAACATGCGAGATGTGACCAATTGCTAGAACAAAATGGTCATACAAGCTGTTTTTTAACCTTCCTTTTTAGTGTCTAGTTACAAAAACAGGTAAAGCACTGATGCACCACAAGTAAGTGTGTAATTAAGCATGGCTTACAAATTACTTAGGATAACCTCAACTGAAATCATCTATAAATTAACCACACCCATAGAAACACATATTTTTATGCCACCTTATGCAGACTTGAATCATGCCTCTCTAGATAAGCAGGTGGTATGTTGCCAGCAGTTTGCTGTTCAGATATAGAGAAGCACTGGGAGAAGAAAAAAAAAAAATTCCACAAAATAAACAAACAAAAACCTTTTGGGAAAGTCTTATTCAGAGATTCAGGTTTCACTTAAATGATCTGCATTTAATGATTTAACATGCTTTTACTGCCAATTTATGATAGCTGTTTCTAGGTAAACCACAGCTGAATTTTCTTCAGAGGTCATAAGGATGCATTATCAAGCTTAAGCTTTGCTAATTCATCACACAAAGTACCTGTACTTCTGAATGGCAAACGAATACCTGGGATGTAGGACACAGTGGGCTATAATTTTCTGACCAAAGCAGGCCCAGGATTATCCAATGTTTAGACAAGAAAGTCAAGGAAAATGCTTGGCCCATAGAATACTGGGAATTTCTCCCATCTAAATGAGAGTATCACGGATATTACCAAGGGGCTGAAAAGAGGCAGTACTGAAAGTTGTTCAGCTCTCAAAAGTATCCAAAACAAGGCTTCACTGATTCTTCCTTACAGTTTTCGGTAACTACTATGATAGCAAAGGGCTCCCCTCCTTAAATTTTGCATCTGGTCATCACACTTTCCCTTCTGCTTAACTTTCCTTTTGTGGTTTAAAATGAGTATTCTCTTGTCTGTCTGTCTGTTCAGTATTGATGCATGCTGACAAATGCCCACTTACCATTTAAGAGTGGATAGAATTAACCCTGTCCTCTTGTACAGTATTTAGGGACATAGGGAAGGAAAAATGGAATTTGATATACTTATTATTTCCTTTTCTTTTTCTAACTTGTAAAAAAAAAAAAAAGAAAATTATCATGGGAAAAAGAAGAATTTATTTTTATACAATATTTACAAAACCTATATATTTTAGACAAGAAAGTATTTTGGCTGCTGAGGGCAGAAGACAGTGGGATAAGCTGTCACTGCAGCATCAGTATTCATTAACCATACAGTAGCTTTTTTGTTATTCATTCAAAACCAGCTAAGAACACAGAGAGAGATAATGAATATCTAACTGCAAGAAAAAGGCAGTAGCGTAAAGGAAATGAAAAAAGAAAAAGTCTTACTGGAGAAGTTTCATATGCTTAGAAAGGTGACAAAAAGAATGAACTGAGCTGTATCTTTTCTATAAGTTGCAGCTGTGATGACTTGAAAAATTTTCACGATGTCAACTGTTGGTAAAGGCTTCCTCCTCCTTAGCTATAAGGAGGTCACAGCTCTACTTTGTGAAAGGGAAAATGGATTTTTGTGTAATGAAGAAAACACCGCATTCATCAACCATTTAAATCAAGTTTTCCATTCAAACCTATTGATTTTAAAGTCTCTGTTAGCCAAAAGTGCACAGGCTCTTAAATGTTTTGAGAATCTTAAAGGGCAACATGGAAAAAGGTCGATAAAAATAATCCCTTTATGTGGTTTGTATTTTAAAAACTCCTACAACAAAATGAATAAAGCTTTGGGGTTTTTTTACTTTATATATTGGGTGGATGATTCAGACTGAATATTATATGCTAGAGACTTTGGGCAAACAAATGAACATATTATACATGACCTATTAAATTCCAGAGAAAAATTAAAAATAAAACATTATCATCTGTAGAGAAAAACACAAGCCATTCCATAGTGGGGTCAGCATGTGGTAGGAAGCTCCTTGACATGAGCTGCCTTCTAAACACAGCTAAAAGAGAAGCTTAAAAAATATGAAATTCTCCCTGAAGTGTCTTTTCTGGCGCTAACCTTTCTCTTCAGAAAAACAGGTTATGTCCTACCTGTCACAGACACAGCTTTTGTCTGAAAACTATCCTGAGGTCTTTGGGACTCCTGAAGATTGAATCTTGATAGTCACATTCCCCATATGTCCTCTCATCTTTGGCTGCCTGGCTTTGTTATGGACATTCTGCAGCACAAGACCACAGCCACCCCAGTCCTTCAGGTAGGATGGTCCTAGCCAGCCTAAGCACCATCCTGCTACCTCTGAGGATGCCACAACAATCATTATATTATCAAAGATTTTAGAGTAAGCAGAGGTTCTGCTTCTCCGGATGTGATAAGAGCTCTTCTGCCCTCATAAAATATTACATGTGAATTCCCATGAGGAATTTTGTTTGACAACCAGCTTTCCAAGTAAGATCAACATCATCGCCCAGGATACATCACTCTCTTCATATGCTAGGTAGGAAAAATTATTATCTGTTTATTGTATATATACCTATTTAAAATTACTATTACTTACAAATGCTCTGTTCTTCCATGAAATACACAGAGTTTTGGAGGAAAAGGGTAAAATTATTGCTATGTAAATAAGACACTAAGAAAGAAAATGCTCTGAGAAAAGTAAATTGGTGGCTGTTTCACTTACCATTCTCTCCAGCAGGTACTGTTACAGGATGTGTTGGTACAGTATCAGAATTCACTTTTCCATTCTCAAATGTATCATTTTCAGTTTGCTGCAACTGCCAGTTGAGGCCAAACAGATGCATTGCTGGTGGTAAAGGATACAGGTTATTTGATGCTTTTAACCACAACGACAAATCGCACAAATAATGGCTTCCCACACTTCTCAGTGGAATAGCGACTCAGAGATTAAAAAATTAAATTACAGGAACAAGCATTCACAGACTAATAGTTCAACTTAGCAATGGCACTAAGCAATTACTACCACTGTCCTTTAATGATACAGTGCTTTCGGTGAATGCAGATGGCAGAAAGCTCACCAGTCTCATTTAGAGTCTTTTACAGGTCCCAAATCAATGTTCAAAAGGATAGGCAGTAATTATGTCCTTTTCTCTTTATTCATTTTTGATCCATCTGAAGAGACAAATCATTTAAATGAGCCCCTAAACGACCTACTAAAATAAATAATTTCCACCAGCAGATGGATCTAATCTGGTTAGCCAGAAAGGGAAAAGAAACAACAGAAGAGGAGAGGATGGAGGGTGCTGTGGGTGCTGAAGGGCTAAACTAAGACAAGAACAGTCCTTTTCTTCTTGTCATCATCACCCTGTGCAACCTCCAGTTATGTGCCATTCTCCACACAAGTCTACAGAATGAGGTAAAGACCATTAGCAGAGCTGGAGACACTGGGGCACTTTGCTCTGATAATAATAATGCTTAAGTTACGTTTCTGAACTACTTGATTCCCCTCAATCACTTTTATTGGAAAGGTGATACTATGTTAAAAACTTTAGCTAAGCTAATTACGAAAGACAGAGTCAGACTTTCGTATGTTCAGGGGAACTACTTAAGGAACCTTGGTATCACTAAAGAACAATGAATGAACATATCCTCTAAACTTTTAGAGTAAAAATATAGAAAAAAAACCCCTTAACACTATATTGTGATACATGTAACATATGTGATTTCTTCCTACCTGTGGTGTATTTCCTTCTCTTTCATTGGTTCTGTGATACCACCAACATTAATTTTATTGTAATTGCTCTAATTTGTTTCTGATATAACGTGGCTTTGCTGATTCTGTGACAGCAGTTATTTTCAAAGCTAAAACATTCTTGCATTACTACTGGGGAATAAAAATACACTGGGAAAAAAAAGTGTAATCATGTATTTTATCTATTAGTGCAGAATACAAGGAACATAATTCACAGTTTCATATTGCTTCTGCTCCTTCTGCCTTTGAAAGAGACCACTGCTATAGTCAATGTTACTAACTTATTAATTCGTCCTATCTAAATGACAATCAATTCTTCATCTCTTTTGGTTTAATCTCTGATCTTTCAACCTCTCTGTATTGACCACAGCAACCCTTACTTACAAGGAACAGGGATCAGTGGAATTTTTGTCAGGCAGAGAGCAAACACAGTAGAATTAACACCCTCTCTGCTAGGTCTTCGCCTTAATCCCTCCTCCTTGCACTCAACAACAACAACAAAAGCCGAGAATGCAACCAAAACCCTATTACTGAATGTTTCAAAGACTGAAATCCTCACTATAGATGACATATTCTCTTTGTTCCAAGTCTCTGACTCTACTAGTACTCGTCTCTCTCAGCCCTTAAATTGCTTGTCAAAGCTTGATAATGTAGAATGTTCCTTGACCCTAAAGTCTTATTTCTTTTTTCCCCTCTCATCTCTTGTTAAACCATAAATCTGATCACCATCATTTTTGGCACATCACTAGAATTAGCCATTATTATTTTGGCCTTATCTTAGATGAAATTCTTATTTATGTATTAATCATATGATGATTGTATCTGTTTTAATATATTTCACCAAAATCCGTAGGGTCAAACTCTACTATCTGTTGTACTAGTTCACTTCACTGGCAGCAATGAAAGTCTGCATATAGCTGAATATTTCATGATTCAAAGTGAGTGCATTTCTTGTCTTCAGTCTGGAAGTCTATTTCACCTCTCCTAACTTTGCTGGCTTCTTATCACTCCTAATATTCTTCAGGAGACAATAAGGAAAGTGACATTCATTTTGTATCTCTACAAGTGCATCCCTTCCAAACACGTGAGCTTAGAATATCATTAACAGCTTTGCTGGAGCTACATACATGCCCTGTGCCTCTTTATGCCCCTCTGGGAGATCAGAAAGGGAAGCTCTGACATGACCTTCTAGCCATTCTCTCATAATTCAAAACAGCAGAAATTTGAAGCCTTCAAAGTCACGGACTCAGTGATTTATATTGATCACATCTCAAAGAACCACAGTTTCTACAGAGTAAGTGACAATTGCCTTTTCTTTGTGTTTGTACTGATGTGAGTCCTGCTGTTGGTCAGTGTCAAAGATGGCAACTAATAGTTGTATCCCTCAAAAATACTATTGCTCTCTCAATTTGATGCTGAACTAGTGCCAACTTCAATAAACAATGTTTAAGAAAAATTAACAGATGGATACATGCAGCTGTTTCACACAAAATGAATATTGGAGTACTCTTGAAGCAGACAAAAAATGTTGTTTGACAACTCCAATGACAACCCAAAACTTACAGTGTGTATTAATACACTATATAATTAAACTTTTTAATCTCTCTGAGACAGCACTATGGACACTACAAACATATGAGAACAGCACAAAAGAATCAGGCCTCTTCATCCAGGATGAAAATACAAGGCACATTTTTCAAAGACGGAACTTTAACATGGGGAAATCGACTGATTCAGACAAATTCAGGCACTATTTTGTTGATTACTATTGGTCTCTTCTCAGTAAGCCCCTATCAGTCTTATAAGGACAGCTAAGCACCTGTTAAAAATCCTTGATGCCCCATGAGTTTGAGAAGCAGCACCTGGTACCAGTAACTGCACACTGAGAGCACACACAGCGGGGGGTCCAAGACCTCCAAGTTAAATGTTATGAACTAGTTCTCAATTTCCACAGGGGCAAAGATGCAGGCAGAGTGCAATGGTGTGTATGTTTGTTGGATTTCCTCAGATGAAATATTTCTTCCACTTTTGAGATGGGGATATAAGAATTCAATCCCCTTCTCTGTTTCTATTTTGTTCACAGAAATTGTAAGTTTACTTCTTTCTATAAAGAATTTGATACATGAAGCAAAATTACAGGAAAAACATAAAAGTGAAACATATTTATCTATTCTCAGCTCCTATTTTAGTTCCAAATCTAAAGTAAAGAAGTTTCTTGATTTTTTGATTGGATGTTGCCTGTCAGGTTTGGTTTATTGGAATACATTTGGGCATTTATTTGGTGTTATATGACAATGAAGACAAGAGACCCTTCCTAGAGTAACTAGTTCTGAGTCTGCCAAATCTATGTGGGTACTCACACTGGTACAACTTTCAATACTGTCCTATATTTGATGGCATCAACAACTTTTCTGAGAAGACCAGATGACTAACCACAAGGCATGATGCTTGTGATGGTTGTGGTCTGTGACCACAACAACTTAATTCAAATAACCCAAAGCTACAGGCATATATGAACCTTCAGGGGATAGGAGAAATGAAGGGATGCAATTCCGAATGTGCCCATAAACTCTAACAAAAGCCTCCTTTTATCTGTATTAAGACTGGGAAGATTGCTCCCATTGTGGAACAGGATGACTTTTTAAGCAGAGAAATTCCTGGAACAGGTTGCTGAGGGAAGCTGTGGATGACACCCTCCCCCAACCCTTGGAAGTTGTTCAAGACCAGCTTGGATGGGGCTTTGAGCAACCTGGTCTAGTGGGAGGCATCCCTGCCCATGGCAGGGGGGGTTGGAACAAGATTAAAGTTCCTTCCAACCCAAACCATTCTATGATTCTATAAAATAGTTGATGATACATTCTGCCCATTCTGCTATTTCATTCCCCATCTGTATTTGTCAGAGTAATCACTAGCTACCAACAGATGATCTTCACTCACTGGAGTTTACCTTGGGACTGAAAGGATTGTTTAAGGTGGCATTTGAACTGTTACTGGCCAAATTATCAGCAATACGGACAGCCTTTAGAATGTGATGATAGTTTAAATGGTGAGGACCCCATTCTCTCTATCACAGTGGGAAGAAGAGGGAACTGAGAGTAAAAAGTCCTCTAGCATCTGTGCTGCATGAACACAGCACCAGTGTCTGAGTAGCGTGGGTGGGTATGGCTGAATTCTCCAGAACACATCTCAAACTTGTGAACAGTAATCAAACTAGTAGTTAAGCATTTGCCTCCTCCTATTTCTGCAAAGCAAAACATGCCAAATGGACTGGGATGCAAAAGTTTAGATTAAAGGATTGCATTTATACCTACAGCAGCATTGATGTTAAGGCAAAAATGCTATAATTTGTTACAAGCTATTAGGTAATCTTACCATGACCACACAGTTCACTGAAGGGTTTCTGGACCACCTTAAACTGCTTTTTAAGCTTGGCTGATTTTACCTTGCCCGCTGTAATTGCGCTCTAGTTATTTTGGTTTGTAATCATTGTTCAAGGCCTTAATCTCCACTCAATAATTAAAATAGCAAGTGAGAATACATTTCACTGCAAACATTTGAAAAAAATTATTACTAACTTACACAGTGTAAAGCATTTTACAATAATCTACTTTGGAAAGAAGTTGCTGCTATCAGGCCCTTTCATTCTGGAAATGTTGCCAGCCCATTTGTCTTGCCTGCTCCCTTCTCAAGCTAGTATCAGCTGTGCTTCATGCATTCTCTTTACAAGGAATGTGTGCTTGAGCAAACACACTATATTGTCACTTCAAAATCCTCCTGGAGACTTTCTTCAGCAAACCAAAAAGAAATCACTCCCTTTATTAGCAGGTGGCAAGACAGACAGATAATTAAGAAACTATGTGGCAGAACTAGAACTGTGAGAGGTTCTACCTGCTGCATTTGACTGCAGAGCGCTTCCTCTTCGCTGCCCTGCTCACTGGCTCAGAGTCCTCTTCTGCCCAAGTTATGAGAGGCACAAAGAAGATTTGTAACAAAAAGCAAACTGACATAGCTGTTTCTCCTTTTAGCAAAAACTGAGCTTGTCTGGATTTTTTTTTCTCCTCATACACTTTAATGGTAAGAGGATATGAACAGGTTGTTGATAAAGAAATTATACAGTTGTCAGCATCTACCAGTATCGAGGATGTAGCCCTGAATGGGAAACCAAGTTTGGACACAGATATGAGTATACATACAATGCTGAGATTTATGATTGCTATCAGAGAGAAAAAATATTTTCTGTCTTTGTAGAAGAGAGTAGCAATAAACAATAAAAAACCAGAATAAATAGTTTAACTATTCTGGTCAAAATTCAAGGGCATCTCTAACTCACCAGGATTGATCACATTTTTTTAAAGTACTGCAAGTGACAAATAGTCTAATAAGAAAAACAAAGGATGTAGCAAACACCTTATGAGCTGTGCAAGTGAAAGCATTAAAGATGCAGGTGCTAAGGATGAAGAAGCAAAACTGTACACATATAATCAGAGGCTTTATGGATATAAGTAGCCCTGTAGTAACTGAGAGGTAACCGAAGTTTGAGTCTGCAGTCTCTGAAGTACCGGTCAGAAGTGCCAGTAATTTAACAACTTTTTAAGCAGAAAAAAGCAGAAACAATTGCCTGAATTGGGAAATGGACTTCTGATGTTCCTCCAGCTCTTCTTAGAATAATAACAGATGAAAAATTAACACCAGACAGTGGAAAGAAAAAAACACTGTCTGCCTCTAAGTAGCAAGCATCTCCCCAAAACCTCTAGAGATAAAGCCTGTGATGTATGTTCTATAAACAAAAAAGAACTTGACACTGTGGGGAAAGCCGGCAAGAGGATCTGCATGATACTCGCAACCCTCCTTCCTTTTTCCCATGCGTTTCACAAGGTATGGTAATCAAGTCTTATTATTCATGAAACTATGCTTGAAGATGAGCTTCTTGCTAAGTTATTGAACTCATCTTCCAGGACCGCTACTGCTGGGTGCTGGTGATTTCAAACTATGATTTACAGAATTGCTTCCCTAAAATTAATAGAATTATATATATGCACACTTGCACATAAGTGAATATAATTTATATTTAAAGCAATGCAAAAAGATTATAATTTAAACTAAGCAAATTGCAATTATTGCTCAATCTTGTTGAAGGATTATCTTCTAGTTCATCTCCCCGTTGGCAATACATTTTCAAATGAAATATTTGAACATTGAAGTGGTTTTCAAAATTATCTCCCATATATTTTTCTTGCAGCTATAATTAGAATCTAAACCTATTTTACTCTGAAGGACCTGGAGTGGACCAGATGTGCAAATCAACCACCAGTGATTTGCATTAATTTGCTTTTTTGTAAGATAATAGGATGTCTTGGATGTTGCTGCAGATCAAACAGTGAATTAAAATTGTTAATTAAAATTTTAAATAAAGTGAATTAAAAGTTATAGAGACGAGTTCTTTATTTATTACAGTTTTTCTCAAATCAACAAGAATTTCTAAATTTAAAAGAATTTAAAAGTACATGCTTTTGAGTATCTTCAAAACGTTAGCCACCAGAAGCATCACATAAAAGTTTCTGAACCTATATTCTGAATGTAAAACATTTCAGTATAGTATTATATGAAAAAACTTAAGTGATACCCATCAATATCAATATGGCAACTGAAAAAGTGTGGCCTCTTTCCTCTTATTCTGAACTGTTGAATGGGTCCATTGATTTTACTGTTTCACCTGCAAAAAAAATCCAACCTTTATACTCTATTCCTCATTTTTACTTGGAATCTTTTAACAAAGAATTTGCAAAACACATCACAAAAAGACTGTCTAGAAAAAAACCACAGCAACAAAGATATACCTGCCATCTACTATGAAAAAACTTACTTTCTTTGACTATGAATCAAAGATGATTATACACCATTTTAAAGTATTGATTGATGCATTTGAACTGTTAGGACAGATGTGTGGCAGTCTAAGTATAATTACTTTTACTACATCCACTCAAAAATGGAACATTTCTTCCTCTGAAAACTTGCATGGCTAGATGTCTCATTTTAGTTGTCAAGCTAGGGACTTTTTTATAACAATGGTCTAATTCTGTCAAGAGCATTATGTGAGGCACATTCAAAGCTTAAGGGAGAATCCAGACTTCTTAAAATAGAAAAAAAATCATTATTCAGTAGGCTCTTATTTAAATAAGATGTATCTGTTATGTCTTATTTCAGATTTGTCCATTTATTCTGATGAGGATCCAACATTCCCCATTATGTAAGAGTATTTAGTATTACCTAAATAGCCTTTAGTATTATCCTGGGCCTTTGTCCTCAACATAGTTGTTTTTTTTTTTTTTTTTTTCCCCACACAGTGTTGTTCACAGCTAACAAGATGGTGAAAAATGCAGAAATGATGGGGAAGTGCATATTAGATTGCTGACTCCTTTGAGACAAAGGTTGTTTTCAGTTCATACAGAAGTATGAAAAACTTCCCATAAATTTTGGGTTTCTATCTAATAAAGTCATAATCAATGATTTTGTTGTCAACTGTTGCAATGGAGAAAAAAAATTCCCCTGATGCATGCTTTTCAAGACTGAGTTAAGAATGAATTATAGTTACTTCTCTGCATTCCTTCAGGCATTTTACTCCCTTCTCAATCTTTAACTCCTTCCCTCTCCTCCCTTAAACTCACTTTTTGGAAAACAGTTGACACTCATGTTTGCACTTCTCTATTTTAGTTTTTTTCAACAGCTCACAACCCGAGTCTTGCTCAGGGCAACATCCTTTAGAACTCATCTCTCATAAAACAGAACTGTTCAGAAAAGCAATGCTGATGTAAAGTCTCAAAATTCACTGGCAACCTCTTTCTTAGGCAGGAGGATCAATAAACTGGTCCAACCATTTCTATAGTTCGAAAGCCTGACTTATTACCAAAGAAACCAACCTCAAAACCCAAGCCCAACAAAAGTGCACAAATCTCTTGAGGGATTTAATAATAATGGAATGTCTCTATATGATCATGCATAACCTATTTGCATGTTGATGGCATAAAGAAGTGCAGTCTGATGAAAAAAAGATTTAAGAACCAAAGGAAAAAGAAACATAGGGCAATTAATGTGATGTTCAAAGGACACACCGAGCTGGGATTTTATAGTATATAATAAAATACTTGTGTTGCAAATTTCCATCTCATGACTGGCTAAAAAAGATCAAAGCTTTCTTTATTCCATATTAAGAATGACAGAACATTACAGCAAACATGCAATAAGAAGAAATGTAATAAGCTTTAATAAAAGATGGTAATAAGGTTTGATAAGAACTTTGGAATGTCACCAAATCTGGAATTTAAGATGAAAGTATCTGCGTGTAGAGATTGTAGTGTGTTATTTGGAACCCCATGGAGCTAAACTGTGATTAGAACTACATATTTTTCCATAAATTAGCTTTTGTTTTGAATGTCCTGCTGAGATCATATACAAGTTGATTGAACATGCACGTCAATATATAGGTTTTCTAATCCTTTGCTGTTTGTTAGGCTTCATGATATCACGATTAAAGCACCCACTTGTAGATCAAAGGCACATGATGGAGGCCTAAATAAAATAACCTATAAACCCTTTACAAAACTTCTTCACAGTGATTTAGATATACCCACTATAATTACCACTCACCTACGTGAGCTGTGCAATTATGAAGATGCTTAAACCAAACACTAGATGCAGATTAACTTGCAAAACCACAGAATTTCCACTTAAATCCATATTTAAAAACAGAATGGACATGCTATGTTCACCATCAAAGCGGCCTTTTAAACAACTCTACCTTGTCTCAACACTTCTAATATAAACTTGTAAGTCATTAACCATCCGCATAAGCAAACAATCTTGTGGAAATCCTTGGTTCAAAAAAACATAGTTTAAGTCCACTCCGTGACAGCTTTCATTGCCATCACCCTCTGTTTTAGCTCAGTTCCTCATAGGGACATAGTTCCTCACTACATCACCAGGAATCATGACTGCCTAAGTAGCAGCGTGTCTGGACCAAAGACACAGAGGAGGAACTGGCTACCAGATGGAGTATCCTTTATTATACAGTCATTAATGCATTGGAATAACACACCAGGCTCCTCCAGAGGCCTCAATGAAGTGAGATGTCACTTGTATGAAACTACTGCTGTAAGCAGAAATGAACTGTAGGTACATGAAAAATATGTGGGGGGAGAAGATGGGCTGTTCTCCACAACTACTAATAAAAAGCAAACTGAAAAAATAATTTATCATGTATGACTTATGAAAGGAACTTACAAAAACCCTACTGTTAACTGTTTGTAAGGCAAGTGATTTGTTGCTTGCAAGCCAGTTTGTAAGCCACTTACTATTTTTTAAGAGTTTTGTAAACCTTGGGGGAAAAAATTAGGATTACAGTTTCACATAGTTGTTTTCCCCCCCCCTTAAATGAAATTAGACAAGATATTGAACTATAAGATCTTACAGGTGACATTAAGAACAGGCAGTCCTAGCTTTAAACTAGCAGTCAGTTATAAAATTGTTGGAGCAAACCAATTACTCCATTTGCTGTGTGAAGAGATACTGGACCAGTAATAAGGATGTGTTTTAAAATTACCCTCTACTTTGGGCTCCAGCTGAATCGAAATAACAAGCAGGACTGTATATCTCCTTTTCAAGCACATGGATACCTCAATATCATAACCTCTACTTTGAGATTACTAACAGGAGAGAGATAGAAAAGGAGCTTCTGGAGACCAAAATGTCAGCAAATAAGTTGAAAACATAAAGAACCATTCCTTGGCAGTGTGAAAAGATTTGGATCCAGTTAAATGGGGACCCACTGTCTAGCAAAAATGCCACAACAAAAACTGGTGTGAAACTTGGCATTTCAAGGATGAAACTACAGATGAGTTTGGAGGTTTCACAAGTGAAGATGAATTTTTCATACCCAGTTACTGTGTTACACCTTGTGAAACTCATGTAAACCAGTGGTTAGCAAAGGGTGTTAACTCTAAGCAGCTGACTGTTGTTTTACAGTTTTAATAAATATTACTGAAACAAAAATACTACTCTTCCTGTACTATAGTAATGGTAACTTAGAAGTATTTTTCAATAAAAAAACCACAGGACACCTATGTGTTTCTTTACTTAAGTGTTTCTAACTTTCAAAACGGCTAATAATAACTTATAATATCCAATCCCCCATATTCTACGAAGTTGCTAAAAGAGATGCTTTTATTTGATCCTGTTTCATCAAATATTGGCAAAACCACTCTGGGTTTGTTTGATTGGTTTTATTATTGAGGAAAAATAAGCATCTCAAATGCAAATGTCCACATCATCTAAACAGTTGTAGCACATTTGTTTTTCCTGGACTATAAAAACAAATGCTGTTATAGGTGATGATTCCTAAGAGACAGTTTTTTGGGTTTTCTTTTGGTGAATGAATTAAGTTGTCTGAAATGGCATAAATGTGAAAATGAAAGATCTCATATTTAAAGATTCCTTTCTACTTCAGAGGACACCTAACTTTCATGTATAATTTATCACTGCAGCAGGCTAATTACACCTATATAAATCCATGTGTTCTTGCAATCTCAGTCATAAATGTAACATCAAATGATATTGCTCACAGCAAGTTTGGACATATGTACTTGACCTTTTTATTCTAAAGTGCTTATGGATGGAGAGGTTAACCAAAATCTCATCTAAATCTGACATTTTTAACAGCATGAATTTTTTTAAGCATTCAAAAAAGAGATCAAGCAGTACTCTTCATAGAAAAGATTCAAGAAAAGATGGCTCTTTACAGAAGAGATGTGATTTATGAAAGATGCAATTTATACACAAAGCTGCCAGTTTTAATACATCTCTAAGGGCTGGCTTCTTTCTTCACAGACAGTTAACAGCCAGTTAGAAATTAATCAAAACAATCAGCAAAGAAGAGAAGACTGCAATCCTGTGTCCACAACAACTTAACTGTCTGAGTAATTTAATCTTTGCTTTGCAAAATCTCTTAAACAAGCATATATTTGAAGTATTACAGATGCTTACATAATACTAAACTATTCTACACCATTACCTACATTGATATAATAGGAATTACATCTGTAAATTGCTCTAAGCTTGCTATTTATAAAAAGAAAAAGTATCTAGTTTAATTTAACTTCATTTCTCATTACACTGAAAAATTGCTACTACTTGGAGACCTGGGAGAAGATTATAGGAAGAGTGTGGCAGGGCCCACCACGCTGCAAGAGATTTCAGGATTCCCAAAAACACCATCCAGGTTTTGAAAAACCATCATATTGCATCACAGTGTGATGGCAGAATCACACAGTGTAGAACAATGACTTCATGTCATCTTGCAGTTTATTATTATACCTGTTATATTGCCAGGATTATCAAGTTTCAATTTGGTCCACTGGGCAGCAGTGGAAGGCTGACAAGACTATTGCCAAAAATCTTGTGATAAAACTTAATTAGAATACAAGACTTCTTCAGAGCAGAGGTGGGTATGGTCCTTGATGGATTTACTTTTATAATCCCTTGAAATCTTGCCAAGTCTCTTTCCACCTCCTCACTGCCAATTATATGTTCCTACATCCTCTGTGAGGGTTATCTATCTCAATGAACATTTCACTCTCAGTGCCACTAACAATAATAGCATGTGACACTACACCAATCAAAGACAAATACCATGCACTCTTGAAATAGTAAATATTATATTACATTTTGCACTTAGACTAAAACACAATAACAAGACTTTTGCTTAAAAAACATCAGCCAAAGGTATTTTCCACAATGATATTCTTGCAAGAGATGTTCAATATGTTGGGATTTTGTCCTATTTCAGTGAAAGATGTTAAAAACATTTTCAGCACAGTAAGGTGGTGAAGTAGAACAACTTTATTTTCTGACTAGTCATTCTCTGTCTCCCTGTTTTGACTGAAAGAATGTGGTAAATGTAAGAAATTAAGTAGATTACTGTTTATAAAATATTTCCACACTGAGGAGGCACAAACACCTCATCAGCAATGCTGTAAACATTTTATGAAACTCATAAAGATATCTAAAAGTCATAGTCAATTTATTTGAAAATCTGAAAATTCATCAAAAAAGCCAAAAATCTCTGGAATGCATAAAGTCACAGAAGCACTAGCTGTAATAGTAAACTTTATGTTAAAGCATAAAAACAGTGTGAAGGGGCAGCTGTGTATCTGAATACTGCCATTTACAAAGCACATACCAGAAATGACTGAGAGGGGTTGCCTGAACCGATGTTAGTAAGGTGTGGCCTACAACTATCAACTATCCAGCTTTTCTAGTTCTCTGTTTAAAGATTACGGAGTACCAAAATGGAATTAGGACATTGGTACTTCAGTCTTTGAGGACTTCCCTAAGGTCCATTCAGGATGCTAAAATCCTTTAGAAATGTCAGGAGGTGGTTTCTACCTGAAAGATAATTGTTCTGTACTGCATTCACCATGTATATGAGCACACGCTGAAGGCCCAACTGAAGAGACAACGCATCCTTTTGTCCTGCCTTGTAGTTAGATCACATACCTTCTCTGACAGAAGTGCAACATGTGGCACTGACGTGTAAAACAACAGGGAAACAGATTTGGACAAACAGAGCACAGTCACACATGCTGAGCAGGCAGAGCCCTACACATGGCGTTGCCATGACAGGCCGCCAGCTTCTGGCTGCCCATGACAACTGAGTTGAGCAAGACCTGGAAACGTTCATTCTGGAGAGAAGCAAGACATCACTTTGTACCTAATCCACCACTTCTTACTTGGAGAGGTAGCCACTTACAACTCCTACCAAGACTGAACTGATACGGGAAATCTTTAATTTGGGAAAAGAAAGGATGACAGGGAACACTGCTTCTGTCTCCAAATGTGCTAGAGACACACAGAAACTTCCCTAAAAGCCCCATGGATTGTTTAGATAAGAAGTTGTCTATGAGTTTGCAAGGAGTGAGGTACTTTCTATAGTGTTGGAGACACTGGCTGCTTTCACAGCTCCAGATACAGATACAGGCACATGCTGAATGAGAACACTGTGATATGTGGATTTGGTAAACTGTAAAATCTCAGAGCACTTTCTTCAGATTCTGACAACAGACCAAGAGGAAAGGCAAAGTATTTATCATTATTATTTTTTTTTTTTAGTATCAGATATATAAATGTTTTAGTTTACCTCAATGCCACTTATCAGATGGAATGAGAAATGGGGTGAGAGCAGAAAGCTGGCAAACTAAAAATCTGCAATGTATCTGCAGACAGAGGACTTATTTCCAACCCACACACCTCAGTGAAGCTCCAGTGATAGCCTAAGGTCCCAGCACAACCTAGGGAAGCTGACAGAAATGGGGAGAGAATGTAGAGAAATAGAAGTTCTTGACAAAGCTCTCAGTGACAAAAGCATTATAATACTCAAAACTAAATGCAGGTCAAAGAGAAAAACAGTTTCTATAAACACATAATGAAAGTAAAGGTGATTAATGGTAAGTAAACTATTCTCCCTCATGCCTGTTAATTACAACACCTATGCTGGGTATTGTAATAAAAATTCCATATAAACGGCATTATTAATTAAGTTGTTTTCCTCATTCCTGGCAGTAATTGAGCTTTACAAATAGCAGAATAATGTTAATTTGGCATTGCAATAAAAAAGAAATATTATATTTTTCTTTATTGAAAAAGTAAAATAGATTCCTTTTGATTACAGGTATATTTAGTCATTGCTTTAGTCACAAAAATCCAGTTCTATAACTGTCACTGTTATAAGTCCATTTGTTTTGGGAAGGGTCGTTCTATCCTACTGCCACCGAGCCGTATAGGAAAGGCATCTGGTTCTCCACAGTCTGGGAACAGATGTGAATGCCAGCAGCTGTCATACTAAATCCTGAGTAATATGGCAGAACTACGGACAACAAACTCAGAAACAGCACTGGGGACATGGAAAGTTAACGTAAGTCTGTAGAAAATGAATTTTTTCATTTTAAGGACTCCTTAAAAATCATATGCAGGATAGCTAATTGACTCTCAGCTACAATTTTAACACCCTGCATCCTTCTGTATCAGGATCTCCTAGTGATGAAACTTGTTTCCTATTTTTCCTGGCCATCTCCTTCTTCTCTTTCTACCTTAAAACCTCCTAAGTTGTTCTGCTATTATTCTCAGTAAGTTTTTGAAATAACACTGAAGATAGATGTCCATTTTATATATATGTTGGCATATACATTTTCAGCTCATTTTAGATATCTTGAGATAATTATAAAACAGTAACATTTTCAGATGGACAAAAAGCGTGAATGCACAATACAATAACGACAGACTAAACACGATGTATCTATTTTTGCACAAATGTGGAAAAAAGGAATTATCTGTAATTAACAAATCTCTTTTCCATTCACATTTAATTTGCATTTTGTGTTATGACTGTGTGGTTATCTCTGTGTCATAGCAGAACAGCAGTTTTTCTATTGTTTCTCATAGAATGAAATATAAACTACAATATGTTTCCCCAGAAGATGTTTCAGTTGTTAAGTCTAAATGTTAGCTTGCTTTTCTGTCCAAAATGGATTTGCTTAACTGCTCACAGCAAGCAGTAGTCATAAAAACAGTCCTGTGGCCTTTTAAATTAAATAAAATTCCCTTTTTTCCCCTACAGAAGAGAGGTTCTTCTGTTATCAGTGACATTTAAATATTTGCTTTATCACAAAGAATAGCTGTCTGGTGTATATTCCTGTCCTGACCACTGGCTGTAGAGTTAAGGCACACAGAGGGCAAAATGCTCAACAGACTTGGAAGTACGACAGGTAGTTGTGAAGAAGTCAGGACCACTAACTAGGTCAGGTCTCACTGGGTATTCAAATAATGTTTTATGTTGATAGAAACCTATTTAGCAGACAGAAGACAATATTCATGACAGATCCATGTGATCTGTCCGTATGCAACTCTGCAAGTCTAGCTGATTGGATCTGATGGTGTAATTCCAACACTGACTGAGGAAAACTGCTCGCCTCTTTGGTTCTACACACTGTGCAAATGGCACTAACTTCTTGTATTGACTTAAATCATGTCAAGATAGTGCCACTATTGCCAAAGAAATTTCTGGGGAAGAGAGAGGGGCCCCAATGTCCTCAAATTCTCATTGATTTAATCCAGTTATTGAATACAAATTAAAGAAGAAATAATTAGTACAGTACCAATCAATCCATTAATGTAGCTGGTCAAAGTCTGTGCTGTGCAACAACATATTGCAAACAACTCCTAAATGATGTAGTACTCTGTAATTGCACAGTGGATTTTTCCATTAGGAAAAAAACTCGCCCAAGAACAACGAACTCCTCCCCTTAATAAAACTAAGAGTGAACAGAACTCAAAAAGCAGAACTTAAGGATAGAGGCTACATATGAAACTTTGATGTGATGACGATGTTTGACCAAGGAATTGCTCTACAAAACTTTCCCTTCATTCACTCACTGCAAATGATGGATCCTGAATGAGGCAGTAAGCTCTGGAGAGAAGGACAAAGCTCTGTTTTGTTTTGCATATTGTAAAGCTGGACTCTCTTTCTTACTCTCACACAGACTCCCAGAACAAAGCTTGGCGAAAACAACTGATGTGTATATAGAAAGAAGTCAAACTAAGGCAACTTCATATTTCTTACACTTTCATGGTTTTAATACTGCTCTTCCTAGCCTTCCAAACAGGGGAATTCTAAAATGTTCATGTTGGAAAACAAATGGTAATTTTCTTTCTTCGTTGCAAATCTGATTATGAATAGCAGTTAGGCAAAAGAGCAGCTTGAAGAAATTCCAGTGTAATCTTGATCCCCAAGAGGCAGTATATAATCTTTATTCCCTATTTTTTAAACTTGTTATTTCAGGGAGCCTTTATTTGAATCTTTTACTCTAAACTAGAGCTACTTTTTAATTCCACTCTTCTGTGCATTCCTTCATTA
>NW_009952973.1:12734938-12738416 GCF_000747805.2 Chaetura pelagica | reverse complement strand
CCTGCATTATCTTTTGCTCCAGCACTTGCATATTCTTGTTGTTTAATTCCTTATTTTTCAACCATTTAACAGTACACGAAGCCTCTAAACAAAGGACCAACATTTTCCACAACTCACTTCTAATTTCTCCAAATATTAGCAGATCTCATTGGCAAGAATGGTAAATGTAAACATTTAGTACATGGCAAAACGGTTAAGAGAGACCACCAGGGCTAGAATAGCAAGAATATGTGGAGAGGCTGGAAGTGAGACTTACTTTCCTTTAGACCAAAACAACATTATCAATTCCTTGTGACCTCCAAGACTGCATATCAAGTGGCCTTAAGATGCAGTGTTTGCTCTGGTCTCTCTTCCCATGCTGACATTCTCTGCTCTGACTCCCTCTTTGTAGACTTTGTAAATGTAGGAGTCTTTCCTGTCAGAGTGACAGAAGGAGTGCAAAACAGACCAGACTCTCAATGCAGTTCCTTCCTCTGGCTGGGCTAACTGAAGGAGCAGTAATTGACTGAGCAGTTCTGCCAAGGCAGACATGAGATCTAGTAAACTGTCTCTTTTGCCTTATACTGCCTGAACAGAGGCAGCGGGATCTGAAGTCACTTTCACTACTCCATATCCACTGCACCTAAAATAAACCTGGGCATGACACATTTAACTCTCTGCCCTTCTTGAGAAGGGCCTGCTTATGGCACTGTTCACTGGATGAGCAGTCCTATTAGTTCTTTATTCTGCAGCTGCCACACTTACACAGTGGAGATCAGCCACCCTGTTTTTCTTACCAACATGTACTGGCATATTTTGCAGTAAGGGCTGTAGCATTTTCACACTTGTGGCAATGTCACTCTCTGAAGTTCAAACTGTGTCTGAAACTGGCTTTACAAATATGACACACCATCTCAGCTGCTGCAAACCTCAGCAGGCAAGCCAGACCACTGTCAGAGACCTGTCACAGGATGCTAGGGGTCACACAATATTCCTTCCCATCTTTTATGTTATGATCAATTTCCTACTTAGACATTTCCCTTTCACACCTATGCTATGAAACGGTTAACAAAGATGAAGGACCATTTTCACTTCACATTAATTATTTCCATCAATTTATACTCAGATGGTCTGTTAAATGGACAATATTTCTGATACTACATCTGTAGAGATGGAAAAACCACATATATGAATGACTGTAATCCATTCTTGGTTTTATGGACCCAAAGTTCTCTAGAGAGTGGCCCTAAGTGCTGGATTTTAGATTTAGATTGCTGAGTTAGCTGAAATATTTCAAATACCACCAGTAGGCAAGGAGCTCCCTATTGACAATGGACAGAAAAAGGCCCTGGTGCATTCTTCACTTCGGGGAGGACGTGAGCTGGCATGTGCTCATGAAATGCTGTCCAGCTATATTTGATTTTTTTAAAGGCTATGTGAGTAAATGCTGTGTGGATCTGAAAGCTCTCACTGGAAAGCTCAGCTCTTTTTCCTGAACACAGGAATAGAGGCGCATTAGACATGCTTGTATTTCTTTATGTGCCTGTGGGAGAAATAATCCAGTATAGCTGTCTTCTTGTGCCCCTCCGATTCATAAGTAATCTATCTCTTTGGGGCTAACAAAGTATAGAGCTCAGCTCAGAATCAGGTCTCCAATATTTTACTATCTGTATGGCTGTTTTTCACAATTCTAGACAGTGATACTTCATACTGAATTCCTTCTTTCATATTTATGTATTTATTTAGTAGCAGATGTTTGCTTCTGATGGTTTATGAGGCAATATTATGGAGACCGAATGCAATTATGTGTTTTATAAATGGGATGATTCAATCCCACTTTAAAAAAAGATGTAGTTGCAATGCTCAACTGCTATCCACACCTTTACACTCCTGTTCACTTTCACACAAAAACCCACAAATACAATGACTGAAAGCGACTGGACAGCTGTGGCAAGCCCTACATTTGCATATGTGCCTTTTGCTCTTTGGGACTGGGAGCTGAGGTGGAAACAAAACTCCGCTTTGCTGGGGCTGAGAGCTACTTCAGCTACTCAGCAACCCAGTTTCTTGCATTGTTTACAGGAGCTTCAGCCAAGTAAGAACTACTTCAAAGGCTTTATAGAGCTTATGCTGTGCCTTGAAGTCTAGCAAGGCTGTTTCAAGAGAGGCAATGAAGATTTAATAATCATAAGGTCTTCTTGGCTTTATTATTAATCTACAATTATTTTAAAAAGAGGGAGGGAAGGAGATATCGACTCCCCTCTATTTACTTTCCTCAGCTTTTCAAGTCTCTGAATCGGAGTGCAACCAATAAATACCAAACAACCAGACTCTTACACTACAATTCTGAGATTCCATGACATATTTTTACACAACTGTGGTGACATAAACTTCTAATTAACAAATCAGTCAAAAGAAAGTCTTTGAAGACCTCTTATGGACTCAGGTGAAAAAATCTGAAATCTAGACAAAGCCACAGAAGAAGTTACATGCACAAAAAACAGAGCCTGTTCTGTTCCCTAAATAAAGCCAATGACATTTTTCTCACAGACAAGCACTACCTTCACTACCTAAAACTCAAATTATCTAATATTTACAGCAAACATTTATGAAATTCAATAATTAAAGAGATTAAGAAATCAAGGAAATCCTCTAAAATAAAAATAGAGAAATTGAATTTAACAAACTGAGAAATGAGGGAATAATTAAAAATAAACAACCCAAGAGAGGAAGAACTCTCCATCTTCTCTGCATGTTATCATTCTGGATTTTCCCTATTTTGCAATCAAAAGTCTGTATTAGACTTTTTCTCTAGCTCTATACACAAACATATGTGCTTGTAATGGTGAAATAAGTGATAGTTAGCATTCCTAAACACTGTATTAGTTACATATCATGCAAAATAAGGGGAAAAGAGTTGCATGGATATGCTGCCATTAACATTCACATTATGAAATCTTTGCAGCCTATGTCTTACACATACTTTAATAAGAACTAGATACCACATAGCTTAATTGCACTTCAAATACTTCTTTGAAGTGAATTCACCCACTACCATGATGCAGAATGCTTGCAAAATATTCAAATTTTTGGCTTCCTCTAAACAATTGGGAGTTCTCATTAAATCACTGCTGTGGTTTTTACTGTTACCAAAAACTTTGCTCGTTAGAGGTTCGTATGTCACAGTCCATATACAATCCATCAGACATCCCTATTCATGGTGACAATTATAAAAAATGAGACTCACCTATAAAGTAGGACAGCAGTATTGCCAGCAGCACTGACACCCCTACAGCACAGAGTGCAGTACATTTCCAGCTACAGTACTTCGAAGACTTCTTGAATTTAAAAGCACTTCTGGATAAAGTGTTCCTAGGTAGTGGCCGAGTAGGAGGGGAATAAACAGAGCCGGATGCCATTGTGTACCCTGGTGTTGCAGTACTGAACAGCGGTGTGGTCCCTGTTCCTGTTTTGAATAGGAAATGCCTGTGGAAGAAAG
>NW_009952973.1:12719655-12734629 GCF_000747805.2 Chaetura pelagica | reverse complement strand
AAAGAGTGTATTTTAAAGTATAAAAGCAAAAAAAGCTGGAGCACAGGCAGTCATACCTCTTCTGTTTGATGTTGCCTATGTTTCAAATGCCTAATAACATCCAATCTATGAAGGGTCACAGAAACAATACTTGTTGCGACACTCACACATAAAAAAGGCACTTTCCCTTTAAGGAAAGACCAAAATCCCCCAAACATTAGTAATTCACTGGTTTCCAGACAGGAAACAGAACTACCCAAAATATGGCATAGTAGGGAGGAGGTCTTGCAGAGTTTATCAAACAAGTAGGGACGGGCTTTCTGCTGCTGTTTATTTTTGTTGGCTTCCGCTACAGAGAACTCCATTAAAAAGTCAATAATGAGCAATCTGACTAGAGGCCACACTACTTATCACAGCTTTCCAGGGTTAAGTACAAAGAAAACAGCAATCTCTCAGATACAAACTTTTGGCAACTTTGCCAAACTTAGTCAGTTAAAATATTTTTTTGTGTGTTCTAAATACCCAGTTCACTAACTCATATCTCCTCACACATAATCTTACCATAACAAGATCTGGTTGTAGATACAGCAGCTAGATATAAGCCCAGGAAGTACTCTAAAGAAATACCCAAAAAGAAATGCCCCCAAAGAAGCACAGCCAGCAACAGAAATCAAAAGCAAAGCTGAAGTTAGTATACACACTGAGTTACCAGTAAACTTAATTTTGTTCAATTAAAATTTCTAAAGGTTATATTAATCCATAAGCCTATCTACAGTAGAATCCTTTAATTTTAGTTAATGCAAGCATAATTATTTTGAAGAGCCTTTAAGCACGGCATGTACTACCTGGAGTTTTCCTCCTGATGCTTGTATACAACTCTACAAACAATGAAACATCAGACAAACAAAGATCTTTGCACCCAGTGTTTTCCCACCAATTTGTTATGTTGGCAGCTCAGTACTGTAAGGCTTGGCCTTACCTAACAAAGCTTTGCAAAAATGAATACATTATAAGTAAAAATGGTAAGAAGGCACATTGTGGAGAATTTGGAACTTACCAAGCCCATAAGCAGCCAAACAGAACTAGAGAAGTCTTAGCATTTTTTAATAGGTAAGAGACACTCATGAACTGCAGATACCCAGGTCCTCCTGAAGCCATGTGCATGCCTACACTGTGTTTGCCTATTGCGTGCCACCTGTACAGCATGGCTTAGAGGATCTAGCACCAAATGAGCGAGTTGCAGAGGGGAAAGCCCTCTAGTTACACCACATGGCACTTTGGACTGCTTCTCAGCTGATGGGATTTTCATCCTCCAGGACCTATGCTTGGATCCTTGCATAGTAATGAACCAACCTATACAGGTATAGCAGCTTTGTCAGAAATGTGCTCTAGAGATACTAGAATTTAATTTGCTCCAATGTAGCCTGAGAAAAATACCAGCAGTTGATAAACAAGGTTTGTTATTTGCAGGTGATTTCGCTATGGAAGGTTAACAGATTAAGTAGAACACCTTGGCATAAGCCATCTCCTTGAAACTATTCGCATTACAAAAACAATCCCATGAAATATGCTACACAGGTGATTCCATTTTGAGCAATATCAAACTTGCTGGCAGTAACAACAGAAGGATACACACTAAATCTGCTGATACACAACAGCACACCCCAATTTTTCCTGGCTTTCGAGCTCAGAGGATTACCAATGATTTCTCAAGAAAAAGCTCTTCTTGTTCAAATCCTTTTTAAGGTGGTACTTCATTAAAAGCTGTGATGTTTTCTATGTAGCAAACACCAAGATAATAACTAGCCTATGTAAAAAATGTGTTATACCTTTCAACATCATTACTTTGATTTTACAGACTCACAGAAGCAGGTAGATTTACTAAGTCCTGATAAAGTGTATTATCCACTTGACCCTTACTTCTCTTTCATTTCTGGCTACACATGGTAAATGCTATGCTCAGGTGTACTTCATAAACAGTATCTACATAGCTCTCAAGACACGACAAACACAAAGGTGGATGTTTCCCTTTCTATGGGTGATGTCTACTGCTTTGGGGGACCAAAGGGAAGCCATACAGTAGAGATAAAACTATTCCTTAACATCGGTTTCCATGTTAAAAATAAGGCGCCTGACCAACTGACAATTTTCACATCCTCCTGCTCTTGCTGTTAGGCTCAACAGACTAAAAATGGAAACTGGTATTATATGAGCACTTGAATGGAACTCCATATACTCTTATCTTCAACAAAGTAATGCAACAAAACAGTCAGTCTCTGATATTTTCCTTTTTTTCTCTGAGAAAGTGAGAGCTGAATGTTTGCCCTGGTACAGCACAGCCTACTAGAAACTGTAATCCATATTCTCAAAGCTTTTCAGGAATTAATCCCATATATAAACTTGGGAGATGGCTGCATTATTTATGGTGGTGTGAGCTGTCATAGTTCTGACAGTCCACCTCAGGTATTAAGGCAATGAGAGAAAACTAATTTTTATATGTGAATTCAGCAGTGTGTAGTCATAGGCAGCACACAGCATGACTCCTCACTTTCAGCTACTTCTCCTCTGCTATGAATCCAATGAATCCAATGCCAGAGTGGTCACACGAGCTGGCTGGAGAATGCTGGCAGAAAAATAATGGCAGAAAACCCAGCCTGGCATCTTCCTCTGGGTTAAGAAAACTTGCTTGGCTCTCTCTATTTCTAATGAGCAGCCTTACTAACAAAGTTGTCGGAGACTCTCCTGCTACATTAACTCCAAGTGATAAGTATTTAAAGTGTGACGCTATCAGACATGCACATCTTGTCTGCCTCACTGAGCCATGCCAAACGTTGTTCCTGTGAGACGCTCAGAAGGATATGGTATCTGACAACAAATCCAGGCTGCTTCAAGATAATGCTAAAATTCTTATGCTCCTGAAATATAATCCATTCACAAATGATTTTAATTATCCACCTACCTTGTCTTTTGGAACTCAAATAACTAATTTCTACAGGCTAAACTGCTTGCACTACTTGACCAGGTGCTGACTTACTGGCAATTACACTGTGTTTCATCTCATAGGGAGCTTATATCATCTGCAATAGTGTATCTTCCATTCAAAACTGATCATCTAACAAGCACTTGTTAAATTTTCATGTAAGCAGCACTTTAAATATTTTATTAAGCTTTAGATTACAAAAAACCAGTGAAGCATGCTAATATTTTACAAGACAAGCTAACTCTATTTTTATTAAATAATTCAATTAAGTTTTTAAAGCTAATGATCTCTGTTTACTCAACATACATTTTTGTCTGCTTATTAAATGTACGTTTCTATTAAAAAGTACAGCTAATCTTAACATCTTAGGGGTGAAAAATTCTGTACCTAACTAACTACAGACTGATAGCAAAATACAAAGTTATTACATAAACTAAGCTTTGGATGCAAAGACAGCTGGGAAGTCCCCTTATTTCACAAATGGAATTTTACTTAAGCTTAAAAGATAAGACAGAAATACATTTTCAAAAAGCTCAAAGATGTCAACTCAGAAAACAGAAGCATATTAATAAAAGTAAATAATCATGCTTTGAATATAACTTGGTACACTCTGAGCACCAAGTGCTGGTGTGCACCTGCTAACAGGCAGACCAACTGGATTTAACTCCATTGATTTCAACTCTTTGGACCCAGCCATCCAACCATTTTCTTATCCAGCAAAGCATGTGCACATCCAAGCCACGAGCAGCCAGCTTCTCTAGAAGAATGTTATGTAAAAGCTTGTCAAAGGTCTTGCTAAAGTCAAGGTAGACAACAGCTATTGTCCTTCCCTCATCCAACAAGCATGTCACCCTGTCGTAGAAGGAGATCAAGTTAGTCAAACAGGTCCTGTCCTTCATGAACCCATTTTGACTACACACACACACACACACATTCTCTAACTTTCCTGCTGGGCTCAACTCCTCCTTCTCTCTGCTTTGATCCACAACCCTCTCTTGGAGAAAATGCCTTAAAGGCACCGCACTTTTTGCATTACCTCCCTAAAGGACACATTACTTCCCTGATATATCCCTGGTAGCCATTTGCCGTTTGTACATTTTCCCTAAACCTTACCCCACAGTTTGTTTTAACCCTTATTAAACTGGTTAATTCGTCACTAAACATTGGTCTCAGTAGCAATCTGTGAGCATGGTGGGGGTGCATTCTAACTACCACTCTAAAACATGGACCCGCAGCGGCCGTTCCTCTCTGACAGGCGAGCACCATATGTGAGTCCTTGGTCTCATTCAACAACCCTCCAAACTGGGGGAGGAAGTAATGAAAACACCTGACAGCCGGCAGTCCCCCTGGCATTGGCTCGAGACAGGGTCTCCATATAAAAAACAGTGCAAGGGGTAGGATACCTGCAAGCACATGCAGTACTATTGAGCAAGTTAGTTAATTCCAAAAACAGGAGAAAGACGATAATCTTATTTGATAGAGAACAGTTAGGTTCTGTAACTATAACCAAGTAAGTAGAAACAGGAATTATGGCGGTAGACCAGATCACTAGGACAATACCCTATCTGAAAACGGCCAGTATTGGAAAAATGGGAGGGCATGGACACTCTTCCAGTCTACTTACTCAGTGATAGCTCACTTTCTCAAATCAGTCAAACACTTGTGCTCTCACTGATGTCTTGTGGCTTTTTGCTCTGTAGGCTAAACATGCATCATGTGAAAAGGTATTTTATTCTATAAATTTCAATTTAATTGTATAATGAGTATGTACTGTTTGCCCCGCAGTACATAAAGACAATTTTTTTTACAATCTTACTGTTTGATACACTTTATTTTAAGGGTAAGACAAACAAAAGGATTAAAAAGTAATTGCCTAAAGCAAAAAAGCAAAATTTAGGGTCTTTATGGGGCAGGAAAAGGCAGTACTGGAATTTAGAAAAGCTGTTTTCAGATATCTGTTGGTTCAGCGCAGAATATAGCCAAACTGAATTTTGGAAGACAATGGAGTAGAAAGTGACTTGAGGAGAGATAGAAGGGGAAAGAAAAACGATTAACATTTTGTGCATATGATTATTTTACCCTTAGGTAACAGAAGGCCCCCAAATATTTAAGTATATCCCTGACTCTCTAAAAGCAAGTACAGTAATCTGATATATTTGACTCATCCGTTCTCCTTGCAAATTGAGTAAAACCCTGGATATTTAAGCAATTACCAGCATAGGGGACAACTGTTAGCTCAAAAGACCACTGTACTTTACTTGACTCTTCCAGCCAAGGCAATACTATTCTGTATTCTGTACTTTACTTGACTCTTCCAGCCAAGGCAATACTATTCTGTCTTCTGTAATCACAAGTTAAATGCCTTATGAAATGAGCACACTAATTTTTATATTGTGGACCATAGGTTAATCTTCCCCTCAAAACCAACTCAAATCAGCCAAGATCTATCTTTATTAAAAAATATCTATTTGCCTCTAAGGAATGTTGAATTTGTGGACATTATGTGAGTTAAGACACTTGTAAGCAAGCCCATGTAAATGGTCTTACCCATTCTGCTAAGGTCCTCAATCTGTTACCCTCTATTCACTCCAAGTCACAAAGTGGTAATATCTACACCTTAGACATCTGGAATTAGGAACACATCAATCATATCAAGATCAATCATGAGGTGGAAAAAACATCTATCGAATCCCCTTTCAGTGAATGCAAGTTGAGAGAAACATAAATTTTAGTGAATTTATGTTCTGGTGACATATTTATCTCAGGACCAATATGTCAGGAGACATGACTCCTCTGCTCAGAAGTCGATAGTACTCCTAATGATTTGGTTTTGATGTTTAATATAATGGCATTATTGAATTTCTGGGACTAAAAGCTGTAATTTTTCTGTTTTGTAATGAATACAGCTGTGATGATTGCACACCTGAACTAAAATGAAAATACCAGATTTTGTCCAAAAACGGTGCCAACTCAAAATGCGCCTATCTGGAGACAGCAAAAATCAGAAATTCTGTATTACAAAAGCATAATGGCACCTTCCACAACAGTTTGGCAGTATCACAACGCCAATGTAAGCAAACAAGATTTAAGGGTGGCTGCAGCTTTGTTTTTTTATTTTTCTTATAGTTCAAAAGGGCATTGGAAAGTCAGACAAAACAGACTTCTGAGATCTCATTCCCTACCTCAAATATATCTGGCATTTTATTTGCTATTTTCATACAAATAAATAAATTAATCTTAACAAAGTGACCTCAAGAGAGGTTAACCATATCCAGATGCAGCTATTTTAGTTTGCTTTAACTTCTCTCCTTAAGTTTTTGTATTTATCTTTCCCCGACTTTCCTTAATGCAAAGCAGCTGAATTTTTCCCTCCTGGGAATAGGTTATCATGCTTCTTGTTTGGTTACAAAACCCCTACCAGATACATTAACTGTCAGAATCGGAAGAAAACCAGTGTGGAAAAACTAGTGGCCTGAGATCACAATCAATCACTGCACTGCACCTACTGATGGGTGTGCTTGCTCTCTGCTGACAGACTCTACTCATGCTGGATTGAACTGGATTCTCTGAGTGAGACTGTGACCCTCATTTGCCACTTGACATTAGAGAGCTCTGCCTGGTTCACTAATGGATAGATCACATCAATAAATCTGATTCCTTGCACTAAGCTGAGGAAGCAGATGGAAAGAGAGTATTCTCTGCCAACTGCGTTATAGAGAAGATGTAAAAGATAACAGAAATTACTGGCTAGGTCTCATACGAACTCTGGTTCACTGATGCATGAGATCAGTTTTCCCAGTAGGCTCCAGAAGGAATTGGATTTCTGTTTCTCCATGAGCACTGTCTTCATCTTCTGTTAACATTCTTCTGAGATGAAACCTTGTAGCCAGTGGTGTTTGCCCTTAGCACAGGCTTATAACTGACTTCCACAGAACCATATGGCTGCATTTAACATAAATCCAAGCCAGCACAGAAACTACACTGTGCTGCGAATTTGTTTCAGTTTATTTTCTGTGCAGAATTGCAATAATAAAATTGCCTAGGAAGAGATAAAAGTACATTTCCACTTCCTCAGAGACAACATTAATGCTATCATAATCCTGAAAAAAGCTCCAAGATCACATCAGATCAAATGATGATCAAAGTTTGGGGGAAAGAAAGAGAGCTATTATCCATATGCAAATACACAGGAAACATCTGTGGAAACTGTAGATAAGCCTCTTCTAACAGCTTATTCAAATGTTTCAGAAAATCATTTTACACATGGTAACACTTGCTTGAATTTGGGTGGGTTTACACTGAGGACCTACTTTCTTTACAAACTGAAGACTGAAAGCCAAGAAAGGAAAAAAAGAGTACTACTAGGGCTGCAAGTTCCTTCCCTACTGCATGTCTGTTCTTTTATATCTGGCCCCTGGAAGGTTACTACTCCGTTGCTGGCTGCTGCTGAAGAAAGACTGGAGAAGTCAGGCACTACAACTGCAGCTGAAGCTTCAAACAGTGCTTCAGTCATGACAGTTTCCACCAACCAGGACACGGACACTTGAAGGACTGCATACTGACAAAATGCCCAAACCTCCTCTCTTCAGGTGTGCAAGAGTAAATCTCTTCCTTTTCAACGTACCTACTTTCTTGATGGTATAAGAAAGCATATAGCGCTACAGTATGCAGAGTTACCTGTAAACAGCCTATTACTTGTCCTTTCAAATCAGCTTTGAGCTGCTAGCTCTCTCCCCTGGAGGAGTTAACTTCTACAATATGTAAATGGTGTCTAGGATCAAAAGAAGCAGTATAATCAGATGGCATTGCTGAGCCTGCTCTTTCATGCTCCTCTGTGCTATGCTGCACTGTATGAAGATGAGCAAGGGAAACAAACAGTGCTAAACCAGGTTGTGGAGAGTCAGATGCAAAGAATTACTCATGGTGCTGGGTGGACAAGCAAAGAAACCTGCCACAACTTTAGCTACTTGTACTCGTCGTTGCAGGATTGTCTCATTACCTGCCTGCCAGAGGAGAGTGAAAACAGACTTATGTATCGCTGAAAAAATATCAAGTGGCTCTGTTCTCCTTACAGGCTGCTTCTGCATCTCTCAGAGGACTAGTACTTACACAGGCTTCCATCTAGGTTACAGTAAGTGACTTGGCTCAGAATATTGTTGGTAATATTCACTTCTGAAGGAAGCAGCACCTGGAGTGAAGCTGACATCCCCTAAATGCACTTTCTGATACTGCCTGTGTTCATGCTATTGCAGTTCTCTCTCTGAAGGAAGAGAGTAGAGGAAAGCATCTGAATGTTGCAGTAAGGACTAGAAATGTGCATGTAAGCAAAAATATTTTATATTACAATCCCTTATCTTGTTCTCTACTCTTCTGGAATTACATCCTTACCAAGATAGAGAGAAAAAGAGAGAAAGTGGTCTCTGAGATGAAGTATTCTAATCTTGGTCATTTCCTGTCTTGAATTTTGAATATGTTAAGCTATCTAGGGAGAAAAATCAAAGAAAGGTAGGGCACTAGTACTCCTTCAATCTCTTTTGTTACCCTTGCTGTCTTCATAAAGCTGAAAGAGAAAAATTGCTATAAATGTCTCAAAAGGCAAATGGAGACTTTCAAAAAGCAAATGTGGTTTGAGAGAGACTTGGAGCTGCATTATTTATCCAAACATTGATTCAGAAGTTGGAACAAAGGTTGAAATTACGTCTGCAGCTGCAAGACCTGACTGAGATACTAGACATTTTAAAAGGAGATAAAAACAGAGGGAAGTTAAAGAAGTGAAGTATTACTCTGCCAGTGTATGATAGGATCTGATTCTGCCTCAAGCTGCAAGCAGGCTGAAGTTTCCTTCATAATGGATCTTTGAACCTTAGTTCACTTATTGATGTCCATAGTTTCTCTTGCAATTCAGAGTCTGCAATAATCCATTATGAACTCTGTGCTGCCACTACTACACTACCAGCAGTCACTCAGACACACAGATTTATCTCACTACAGTGACAGCAGAGTCATAACTTCACAGCCACTTCCACCAACATGGCAACTGTGCATATACATGTGATGCAACTGTCTCTCCTATTTTCCAGCCCTTACTGTTCCTTGGTGAAAACTTTGTATACTACATTTCCATACTCTCTCATATGCAACATGCCAAGATTTGTAGATTTGAGAGGCCATTGTTCAGCAATTCAACAAGACAGAGGATTACACCTTGTGCCCAGAAGTGGGTGATGCTTTATGTTTAACAGTAGTAATTTCCACATATGCTCTTTTATGCTCAATGTTACCAAAGACAGTGGATGCTGGCATGATACAGTCAGCCAGGTCTTCACTTTGCCATGATGTTTGGTATTGTTTTCTCATCTGCTTGAATGTGACAGAAAGGATTTCTAAAATCTGTTAAAATTCCTTTCTGGTTCAACTTGAGCTGCATTTACTGGAACAGCAAGCCATGCAATTGTAGAAAGAGATTAACTTTTAACTTTGTTAATTTTGTGGGCTTAACTTTATCGCATTGATGACATTTTTCTACTGAACGTTTTTTTGTTTAACCTGCAATATCTTTAAGCAAGAGAACTTTCCTAGATTGCATTGAAAGGCTTCTTACCAGCACAGAACACCCACAGATACAAAACCTTTGGTCTGGTTAATTCTGGCTTCTATCACTAGTAGACCATACCCCAGCAGCCAAGGTTTCTCATCATCTTGAGTCAGAGCTAGAGGTGATGAGGTGCATGCTATACAAAGGCATTTCAAGAGTAATATAAGCAGTAAAGAACAAGGAATAATCTTGGTTTTCATCATAGATATTCTCTAGTCCTCTAGCATTTTATCCAAGTCCTACCTTACCAAACCAACCACACTCAGTTTCTCCTTCTGGACCACTCCATCTACCCATTTGCACACTCACTCCCACTGCTCTTCTGCCCAGTCCTTTCCAGTTTTCTCCTCTCCACTCTATATTCCTAGCTTCTTCCACTCTTCAATGTAATGCATCATGCCCTTATAAAAACCTGACCTCTTTTAAACTCAGCTCTCCTGAACCTTTTACCCCAACAGATGTCAAAAATTGCCAAACAGCTTCCTTGCAAATAATTACTTCTTAAATACAACAGGAAGTTTTGAAGCTCCAACCTTGCAAAAAACATGAAATTTTCAGAAAATGAGAGGATTCTGTAGAAATTGAAAATGCTAGGAAGCTTTAGGTACAAGAAATATAAATATGGTCATTCACTGATAATGAATCTTTTTTTTTTTTTTTTCAAATTTTGCCATCTAGATAATGTCTGGAGAGAACTATCAAGTTAGGGAAAAGAAAAACAGACTTCTTACTTCAAACTAAGCTTATTTGTCAATATGTATACTAACATAGGTTTACATATTAAAGGAAAGAATAGTGGTTCCATGTAAAGCCAACAATGCATACCATTAAAATACAATGAGATTTCCAGCTGTCTTAAGATAATTAATGCACTGAGCACAAATCTTTCAGAGCTATAAACAACTATTCTTTAGGTCTAGGCCTATGAATCATTAGAATTTCTAAGCAAAACGTCCATTTCTATTGTAATTATTATCACGAAAATTGTCAAATTCATTAGATTAATATTGTCTCTGTAAACCACACAAGCTAAGAAACAGTATATCTTAATGTAACACATGCATGACATGAAAACAAAGAAACAAATATATAATGATTCTAGCTGTGGCACAGTATGTTAGTGAGGCTGACAAACTGAATCTTCATGCCGACAGCATGCTGTAGTCTCAAATATATTATGCTTTGGAACTGATGTGTTATTATCTCCGGACAACTTTCACACCAGGAGATGATCCCTGCTAGTGCAATTTTAAAAACGAAGGGATTATAAACAAGACAAATTTCATTGTGTTGTTACCTGAATTAGTATCAACTAACAGGAATGTTGTATAAATTAGTGCGTTTGCCAAAATACTTAGTTTGGTGGTCCCATTACAAACATATAAAGCATAAAGCAGGCATGATTCTATTAACTGTACTTCAGCAATTATGCATTGGAATCAGTATTGTATGGTAATTGGTCTACAGGGAACAATACTACTTGGTTTTGTTCTTTTTTAATACAGCATGCTTGCATTTTTACTTTACAGAAAATATATTAGGGTCTTCCAGTAAATATCTGCAGTATCTTTGAATTTGCTGATAATGATTAACTAACTGAAATTAACATACCATTCTTTTCCTTTATTTTATCCTGCTCTTGATTTTAATTTGTGGCTAAGTGGAAGTGAAAGAGTTCTTGGAACACAAAGCAGACCAATGTATATTGTCAATATATTTTACAGTTTAATTAGTTATTAATAGGCAGCTGCTGATCTCCTCATTTAATCAAATACAAATAGCAAAACAGAATTTGGACATAAAGGTCTGCTTTTTACCACAGTATAAACTAAAAAAGAAAAGGTGAATTTATTATTACTAATTCTTTACTAAAATTTAGAATAGTGTGGTGATTAACAGGCTGGAACTCATTAGAAATGGTACTGCTTTGTCAGGGTTTTTTGTGTGTGGATCAGAAACAAAGTTTACTGATTTGGCGTAAGAATGCCAAAATATAGTTAAAATATGAGACAGATATTAAAGACAAAGTTAAGTAGATATGGAATAGTTCTATAATATCAATTTTATTTAAATATTAATTTATATGTACTTATTTCCAGTTATGTATTTATAGTGTCCTGATTTCAAAGTAGCTGGTAAAAATATTACAGGTTAGAAATATAATTCTTTTTAACTTCTTTGATTGGTCTTTCCTATAGTACATTAATATGACATAATATTTCTAAAACAAACATTTGCTCACTAGTAAATACATTAGAAACTAAGGATCAGATCTGGCAAATGTGTAAGCATGCAAATAGTTTGTAACAGCTTGCAGAATCAGGCCATAAAGAATTAATACAACCTCAAGTACTCTCTTGTTTAAGGTTCCTTCCAAACAATTCTATGATTCTATGATTATCGTCTTAAGTGAAAGCAAACAACATTTGGCACTCCAATTTTGTATTTACCAAGAGTCAGTATGATAAAGTATAATTTATGGAAGATCAGATATAAAGATGAGGAAGTCTATCCCAGATGTTTTTTACTATTGTAACCCATATTTTTTAAAAAATCACATTTTGTCTTCTGTGTCAACAGTTAGCATCATGCAAACACTCAAGAGTCACATACCCAAAACTGCTATCGTGATATGTTGGAGAAAACACATCCATCTCTATAAGGTTGTCATGACCATTTGCAAGGACTGCTTGATTTCCTAATTCTCTATATACAAAGATACAAAAAGATGAAATTAGAGTGGCAATTTCAAGTTAAGGAATGGGATGATCCCACAAAAACAATATACTAATTCTGTTGCATAATTTCTTTTTTCACAGATGTGCAAAACTGAATTGCATTTTGAATGTGGGATTTTTCTGCCTTCAGTGCTATCCTCTGAACTAGATGCTGGATTATGACTTGAAAACATGGTGTTACAAGGCTACTGCTAAGCAGTCACTGCCCTTTGGTTATCCCTTATTTATGTGCAATAAAGTCCTGGCTGCTGCCTGTAGCAAGACACGCTTGAGGACTGAACAGTGCATAGTGGGGGATGTTGTTTACTAGATGAGGCTAGACCAGAAATGAAGTAATAAAAGTGAACTGAGACTACTAAAAGACAGTCTCCTGTTGGCTATCTGGCACAGCCAGTCAGCCAGAAAATATGCAGAGGGCTGGCTATCAGAGTGTGTGGAGATTTCATGTTCTGTAAATGACACTGCACAACAGCAAGGGAGCGAAGAGAAGGTCCACCTCTGGCTCTCAGGGAAGGGTGAAAAAATGAAGGGGGAAAAAATGACAGATACTATAATTTTGTTTAGAACCGAATATTTCTTATGTCCTATCTAAAACTGGAAAATACTAGTTTTGGAAAAAAACTTGGGGTCCATGCTTCCTTCAATGGGTGTGTAATTTTGAAGTGGGGAATAATAAACTCAGGGAATACCATGCAAATACTGTTGGATTCTGGACTATCAGTGCTTGTCTAAATGACAGGGGATAAATTACATCGTGTTGTCAAATTCTACGTATTCATAGTGACAGCAAGGGCTTTTTGAGAAGGAAGGATGCCAGAGAGATCAAGCAAAAGTGTGAAGTAAGACATTATTGACACCAAGGAAACCTTTTAAGCATATGGGCCTAGTGTGCTAGGATTCCAAAGCAGGTGCTTGGTGAGCACCTGACTGACTGCATGAGAATGTCAAAAAGAAAACAGAACTTTTTAATTCAATTTTCATCTTTGAAAACAATACTGATTGTTTGACATAATGAACATGTCTCGTGTGTGTATACTGACTGTACTTATGGCATGCCAGTCTTTAAAAATGCATCCATACTCTCAGCAATCTAAGTAGAGTCCCATTTCCTCAACCTTCACACCAGCAGTATGGCATGCTCAAACTGATACATGGGGTGTTCAGAACAGCAGCACCTGAACTCCATCCCCAATTTCTGCCTTTATTTTGTGCTATGCCTTGTCACTATAAGTAACATGTCTAATCAAGTCCATGTGTGAAAACCTGGGAGACTTGCAGAATGGAATACTTTTGAATTTGATTAAACCAGGCAGTGTCTTAGTGGGTGGAATGCATAAAATAGATGCTTTGAGCAGACTTTAACCTCCAGCAACATTGTGCTTTTGCAGACAATCAATCAGCCTCTACACAAATTGATTTAAGGTTTCCCTGGAAACTATCAACAACCTCTCCACACCTTAATCAATACTGAAGGCGCTAGCTTCGTCGGCAATCCACCCCAATAGAGACATATGGGTATGTTATGACACTTTTAGGAGTCTGTAAAATCTTTGCATTCTAAAATGAATTTTGGATCAAGCTTGCAATTGGTTTTGAAGAAACACATTCTAGGAATTGTTTTGTCTGTACCGCTTCTGAGGTATTTTAATACTTTAAATAATTCAGAACGCTGAAATATTTTCCAGCCAAGTATTTCTTCAACCAGTTTCCTCTTTCTCCTCAATAAAAATTTATATAAATAACTGAATATAATAATGTTCCAACCCACCTTATTTTTAAGTGTAAGTTAGGAGTAAGAGAAGACTAAGTAGTATCAATATAGACTATAAAAAACATGTTAGTTTTTTGGTTAGCTTCTATAAAAAAATCACAGTCCATCATACAAAATAAAGCCATCTTTCATAAAATGGGAGATTTTATACTGTAAATCAAGAAGAAAAGCAAAGCTCTTTGATTCACTGACACGTTAGCACAGATTCTGAATAAAGTTATATAATATTCTCATAGATTCATTCCTTGACTGTTAAATGTAGATTTCCCCTTGCTGAAAAATTATTCTTAAACATTAAATGCTTAACATTTGTGAAATATTGCCTGAGAAATGCTACCAGCTTACTTTTATGAACAAATTTATGAATTGTAACATCATTTTCCTTTGCACATCTCTAACATACATAATTAAATGTGCATTAGAAAAATTCTGCACATTCAAATATTTAACAGAGAAAGCATTAAAGAAGTGGTTTACTATGTATTTTTAAAGATCAATAATTTACACCCTTCTGGAACGCAAAGCTATGAGAATGTAAGTAAAGATCCTGATCCCCAAGAACTTCTTACCAAAATTAGGAGGTGAACACACACTTAAAAGACCAATGATAATAAAAAAACCCTACTAATATTTAATTACATAATCAAAACTTACAATATTCAGATGCCTGACATGAAGTCACACACTCGCATCATTTGGGCTGTCCAACCAGTAATTCAAAGAATAAAATGGAAAGTTATTCAATATGGTCTGCTTTTTTACTCATTCAAAAGTTACCACTGTTCTATAAGGCTGGCTTCTCCAGCAGATGTATTGCTTCTACAGATGAACATAACTCACAGCAGGTTGGGGAAGAGCCAAATAGTAACGTTCATTATATGTCCAATGAAAAGGCTCTGCAGTCAGCAGGA
>NW_009952973.1:12711573-12719506 GCF_000747805.2 Chaetura pelagica | reverse complement strand
CAGGAATTATTTTGCTTGCTTTCTTGCTATTTTAAAACAAAATATTGAGATTTTTATTAGCCCAAACAGCATAAAGACCATTTCTGTCACTGCTGTGTAACCTCACTGTCATTTAAAGATAGCATCAAAGATGAAAGCAGTAATCATGTAATCCAAATTAAAGTTTTAGGCTCTCATAACATTTTAAAGAGAGTCTTTTTATATTTAAAAAAACATACATTGGAATTTCTGTCGGATGTTATTGATCTGTCACCTCACAGTTCATCCACTTAACCAGTAACAGTGATGCTTTACACAGCAATATTAACTCTACACAGACTGAAACTGCAGAATATTCTTTTAAACATACAACTGAATCCAGTATTATGAAATATGTATTATGAAATCACCTCCATTACTACTGCAAAATGATAGGGACTAAAACCTCCCTCAGGCTTTGCAAATCATCCCTCTCACCTGCATGCCCATATACAAAACCAGTCTATTCACTATCCAGCTATACATGCCAGAAATTGTATGTCTTTTTTATGCCACCCATCACCAATATGAGTCTACAGAGATAGAAAGATAGCTATGTACGTATGCCGACATTCACAATCTATACCTCTAAATGGCTGTCATATAAGTCAGATAAGAGAAAAAAGGGGGGAGGGGGGGGAAGCACACTATGAGCATAAGCTAAAATATTGCTAAAGATTAAACACTTTTTCTTTGAGACTAATAAAAGGATGAAAGCAGAGACCTATCACAAAGTTGTGAATATAGTTCAAACTGAACCTAAGAATCACACTCAGTAGGGAACTTTTACCAAAAAGGGAAAAATCAATTACAAATAAGATGGGTTCTTCACCTCCAGAGTTCCAACCAAGAAAGATTATTAGAAAAACTACAGTAGGGCTCTGTCAGTTTTTATGTGAATTTTTCACATTTCAGCTAATTCACAAGTGTTCATAACTTGAACACTCAAATACTGCTAGCTTTTCATCACGAATATTTAAAAGATGAAAAGACTCTACTTAGTAAAGAATACTTACTCCAGGTCGGAAGTGGTATTCTCATTAAAGTCCTAAATTTTTTTCTTTATAAACATAATCAAAACATATATGGCAATAGAAGCAAACATCAAAGATATCACCTATTTGCTGAAGACTAACCAGTGTCTGGAAAATGCTAAACAACTCACTCCCACTACAAACTCATGTATAATGTAAGAAAACTTATTAATACTAAATTGTCAGAGTATGGTGATGAAATCCATTCAGTGGAATTCCACTCCACATTGTCTACATCTCATAAGCAAGACGGGAAGGTCCAAGAAAACTAAAAGGAACAGGTGTTCCACAAAGCCTGACAGAAGAGGTGCCTGAAACATCTACAGGGACAAAACTACCTAATAGGGAATCTCAAGGACATACATGTTTTACACTATGCAACATCAGCTGGAGTATCTCTACTAAGCTACAAAACATAATTTAAAGGGATTCAAATAATGAAATGAAGGCATTTTATACACATTTTCAATAATTCCTGTCAGCTTCAATATAGTTGTAAATGCTCAGTTTGATGACTAAATTGGAATAGTATGGCTTTTGTTAATAAAAAAATTAGTGCTGATTGAGTCTTATATGGGTATTAATCACTGTACGTAAATTCAGCTCTGTGTCAGTAAGTTCTACAAAATTTTTTTATAGATCATCCTGCTTCTACGGAAGCTAGTGTATCCCATTACATTAGTGGCTTCTTTCCTAGAGCCAGTTACCAATTCTAAAAGACAAAAAAGAATGAGGACAATTTTAATGCTATACCAGAACTGAGTTCTTAAATTTCACCAAATCCTAGGAAACTTTAAGAAACACCTAGCCTCGCATATGTATTTCTTCAAAGGGACCAAGTACAAGAGTTAAAAAGAACTACTGAAGGTTCCTTGACATTCGATCTCTATGGCAGTATATATTTGACACATATCTGGCAAGCAAGGCAAGAAATTTCTTTAAACAGTTTAAAGTCATAGATTATGAACAGGAAGGAAAATGCTTGTCTGGAAAAATTAGTGTAGTCTCTGAGTCTAATTACTCTGCAACGGGCATTGTGAGATAAAAGAATGTCACTGTGGATTTGTGAGAGAGGATAGATTTTATAGTACTGAAAAGTTTTCTGTTACGTTTGCTGAATGAAGGGAAGCATTAGCTGCTGGTCATCCTTCATTAAGTTAGATGTTTTCTTTCGAAGTGCCACAGTCTGTAGTAGTACCTAAGTAATTACCTGCTTTCCAGTGGCGCATTACTGCCAAGGACCCAGCTGTCCTGCAGCTGGACTGACTCAGGTGTGGTTTGCAGCTCGGCGGGCAAAGCAGCCGGCGGGGCCGGACTCTGATTCCTCCTATTTGTCAGTGAGTTTCTGTTAAGAGAGGTGATGGATGGGTGATGCTGTGCTGAATGTTGCTTGTGAGAAGGTGGCAAAGGCTGCAGGGTCGACTGGCCTTGGTTATTTGGAGGTTGTTCTAAGAAGAAAGAAAATTAAAGTTCGTTACACACTGTCTTAGCATTTGCTACAACCAAAGCAGAATGAGAAATTCAGTATAATCCTATCATCTAATATATTTGCATATTATTCTATTAGCAGACATTCAGTGACATTCAAGTTTACCCTTGATACACAAAGTTCTAATTAATACACAACAGATGGTAAAATTGCTTCTGGTTTTAATTTGTTTCAGGGTGCTTTTGTTTTTTTTTAAAATCTGGTTTTATTAACACCTACAGAAAATAACATCTGATAGATCCCCTAATGTGCCTTTAGATTTCAGCTTTTTTTAACAAACCAACCCTGAAATTAAATTTTAGAAGAACATAAAGGTTTTCAAAATGCATATAATCCCTATAATTATTTAATGGATTTTTTAAAGCTTTATTTAACAGCAATAAATTATAACAAGCTAGTTGCTAAACAGCAGTAGACTACTCTAGTTTAGTGCATGTCAAATAAGGCAGATCTGCACTATGATCTGCTAATAGATGCTAAGTATTCTTTAGCAGAAGGTCACTCTGTGAAGCAGATGTTGCTTCATGGATATTTAACAGACTGAATCACATCTGATTATAACGTCAGAAGACTCATATACTTAATGACCGTCACATCCATTAGAACACACACAGAAGAGTTTTTCCAATTTCACACTATGCAGTATAACTACAGTTTGGAGTAGGTCACAGATGATCAGAGAGTCAGGCCATCAGAACAAAGGGAAATATTTTTCTACTTAATCAAAGCACATAACACCCATAAAGCTTAAAACCTGAACCTCAAAACAGCAAAATCAACAATCCAATATCTCCATCCATGTTAGATTTTTAAATCTGCTCTGTAAAATTTGTAGTAAATCAGTTGTAAACAGAAAACAAACCTTGCCATAAAACACAATGATCATAATATTAAAAAAACCTCAAGACACTTGATTTATCATGATTTAGCAATGACTGATGACAAGATTGTAACACTTAAAAATATGCAATTCAAATTGCAACCTATTTCCTAAACTAATGTAGTAGAACATACTTAATAATACAAATTCAAGTCTTAAGCAGAGCAGAAGATACAGGGCCTGCACTTTTCTCACAGTGTAAATGCTTTCACGTACTTTAAAAATTAGCTGTTTGATCTTAAGCAATTCCCTGTATGGAACCGCTTAGGACTGCAAATTGTTACAAACCAAATAATAACGCCTCAGTAGAAGATAACACAGGAAAAGTATTTATCTTGAAACAGATGTATCCAATGACTTACAGGTGCCTACTATAAATATAACAATGAGTAATTTCTCATGTCACAAGCATAACGAAAACAGAAGAATGTTAAGGAATTGAAGTGCTAAGCCTAAATAGAAAATCTAGGCTTTGGAATAATTTCCTTTCCAAGAACTCCATTCCTGGTTCCAGTTACCTCGTGTGGTCACTATGACTTCTGTTGCAAACAACAGGAATGCTGAATCTGTCATTAAAATAATGACTGCATTTACATTGCCAAGGTGGTTTTCAGCACCAAATCCCTAATACATTAATTAAAAATTACCTTCCAAGAAGAACACAACTGGTCAGCTTTGTCTTTACCAACAGCAACACAAAGGTTGTCAACTGCATGTGATTACAATTACTATCAAGGGCTTTAAGCCACAATTACACAAGTAGGCTAAAGAAAAGTTGAACAGCCTAACACTAGCAAAGACTTTTTGCCTGTATCTACTTAAAATTATTTCTTATTAAGATTACAAGCTATTTATCAGCTGGCACAGAATTAACTGTGCCCCTACATTTTATAATATATAGGTGTATGTGTACATAAAAATATATATGCACACCTATGTCTTGTTTAAATGTATAGATGTAAATAATTAATTACATGACAGAAAACAATTACAAGTAAAATTAAGTAATGTTCATTATTTTATTTTTAATGAGCTTAAGTATTAATTAAAATACTTAAGGATACAATGCCCTAAGGAACTGACTTTTTGTCTCTGTTATTCCCTTTTCTGACTCTCCTACTTGCCTGGCCTTGTTGAACAGCATTGCCATGATCAGTGCAACACCGTCCTCCTCTGCAGCTCTTACTGGCTGAGACGTCCCTCTTCTTCATTAATTTCTTTTCTCATTTAAAAACTCAGCTGAATATACATATTTTAATCTATAATTTTTTACTACTACAGATCTTGTACCGTCTGCTGCTAAAGACAAAGCAGAGGATAAAATAATGTTTTTTCCTTTCACAAAGAGGCGTGTAAGCAAGGGGACTATGCCAGTCCTGCAGGCTTGTCTCAAGCAGAAGTCAGACCTTCCCACACACTCTCTCAGCAAGGAAGATGGATAGAAAAGACTCTGTAAAGCATATCTATGCACTCCCCTAATAAAAGCATAGATCTAGTAGGTACACCAATGACATGCTGGAGGTGTGAAACTGTATTCTTCAGCCCACAGACCAGCTACTCAGGCCACTGTTTGAAATTTAGATTACTCCCCCAGAAATTTACTATAAACCTACATATCCTATATACATATCTTGTATATAGATATTACTATATATTACTGACACTGAAACTATAGAGTAACATATGAAATAAATTAACAATTGCAGCGTGATGTTGTAACCATAAGGCACAGGCTAGAAGGGAGCTAGAAGAGCATGGTAAGTGCAGCTTCACAAAGATCACACATCCTCGAAGCCCATTGTCTCTCTCTGTAAGATGCAGCCAGGTGACATTTTCTAGTGTCCAAAGTCGACTTCAGTTGGACAGGAATCAATAGTCTACACAGAATTGGAAAGACCTGAAAAATCTGGAATTTTTTATTCCTCTTCTAATTGTGCAAGAGCTACAGGTAGAATTGAGCCTAACAAGATTGGATTTTCCACAAATCAACAGAACTAAAATCTACATTCCTCTAAATTTCCTCAGTCCCATATTGTCATTTGGAATGAGAGACCAGTAAGAACTGCACTTTCAATCTTTTCTTTGACCTGCCAGATTTCCTGAATCCACAGCTCTTTTGATTACCAAGCGATTTCCAGCAGAAACTTCAATCTCGCATCACTGATTTGTGAGGAAGATGAAGTCATCACAACAGTCACATTTGGAATGCTGTTCTTAAGCCTGAGTCAGTTTTCCTTTTTTAACTCCTCCATTAAAGGAATTAATAGCTAAAGAACAACTTTCAGTATTACTGCAACGTTCACTCCAAGCTATCAGTGTTAGGTATCAGTCTTAAGCTTCTTGACATCCCTGTGACGTTACAAAAATATTTTAATCGTACATGCAAGGAATTCAGGCACACTTGCCAAGTGATTCACACAGGTCCGAGTAACTGGCATCACAGCCAGAAAGTCACTAGATTTTTGCTTTTCATAAATGAGGAACTTTACTGATTTTCTGGCTCTGATGCCAGACTTTCATGACACAGATACATATTTCAAGAGCTCTGCAACACTGGAGACTACTCTTGGTGAAGGTATTCCTGTATATGCCACAACAGCCAGTACTGAGATCCTGTTACTCCTCCTCTTCTCTCAATTGGCTTGCTGGAAAATGGGAATCCTCAAGAGAAACAGTTCTTCCCTTGGCTCGTGAAAAAATCAGTGGTCCTGGGTCTTGGCCAGAGCCTTCAAAAGAAACCACTTAATAGAAATTTCCTTCTTATAGATTATAATATAGAAAAAATATGCATGCAAATCTGGCACCACACAATTGTGTTGAAATACTTAAAAACTATTGCAGGAAGCTACAGTTGCTTTGCTTTAAATTGGATTTTAAATGCTAACCTAATTGATTTACTCTAAATGAGAACGTCTGGCTTACACTAAAAATAGGCAGGTACGGGTACAGGTGGGCTTATGTCTAAAAACGATAAGTTTTAATTAAAACATTCTTGTTTGGTTTAGATCTTAATGACTGTAATGCAATCCCATTCATCTTACAGAGAAGATTTCTGCTGCTAGAAGTGAATATAAATTTGCCCAAAAATCAGGCTGTGCATTCAAATTCATTCAGGTACAACAAAAATGTCCCACATTTTTGAGGCATTTGCTATGTAAGTCAGCATCAGATAATTATGCATGTGAACATATGTACAGAACTCTAAAAAGTGACAAGAAATTGGGTAGAAAGCTGTCTTACTACAGTTATATGAATTTTTCAAAACATATTTAAATTGTTATTTACCCTAGGGAACCATAGTGAAGCAAAGCAGCCACTTCAATTGTAGAGGTAAATTCTGTGCACTCTGTAGACTTTCACAAAACCTTTTTCTCTTTTCTTTTTCCAAAAGTAATTGACATTTAATTATTTTTCTAATTTAATCATTCCGGAATTCAAAGAGCATATGAAAGAATACAGAAAAAGCGCATATGTGAAAGCAAAAAATAGGGAGAGAGAGGCATTTACCACAACTACTGCCATTTGAGGGAAAGGGGTTAACTTGGAGGAGAAAAGCAGACCAAGTATCGATGAAAAAGCGTAATTTATTACACATTTTGTGTGATAATCTTTCTGTAACAGACAGATCACTGAGACTTATCAGCTAGCTACTCATCTAGCAAAACGAGGTGATTTCCATTTGATAAGGATTAGGCTTTTTAATACTGTATAATTAACATGAACTTTGAGTTTCCATGACAAACACAAAAGTGAAGACTTCCATTGTGATATAAACATTTCAAATGTGAACATAATGTAATTCAATACCTACATCTGCCAGCGTCTTAACTCTTTCTAGTCTGGTTCTTCCTTTTTTCCTCTTTCTTTAGAATGGTCTCTGCTATGCTAAAGCAAATATCCACAATATATATCAGAAGGAAGCAGCTGGAGTAGACTGAATGTTTTAGAAAATGGATAACAAAAAAGATAGACAGACCAGTACACTGGTCCCTGGTCTGCTAGCCTCTGATGGCTACCAGTTAACAGTAATTTCCATAAGTAGTTTGATTTCCTCAATAAACACTTTGATGGTCTTGAAATTTTACCTAGTTGAAAATGGACACATGACCAAAAGTACTGTAAGCAGAAGTGGGATTTACCTTGGAAATCCCTGCAAGGTGAAGAGAGTGAGTTTTATGCATTGATTATTCCTAGAGCTCCCAAAGGAGTTTTCCGGGTGGTTAAGTCCCTGCTTACAGTGGGGTAAGAGAGGCTATCTGCACTGCTACGGCCAGGGCTTCAGTGATTCTGCAGGCAAGTAAAATGATTCACTTCAGAAGACTCTGCTCTGGGAGCAACTTTCATGAGTAGCTGTATTTAATTAAAGAAAGCATAAAAAAGGTTATGGGTTTAGAGAAAAACAATGTGTGTTTAAGTGTTCATTTGTAATTAGGCAGATCTGTCTTTTGAATGAAGCACTGCTTCAGCCCACACTTGTACTGCCAGGGTGTGCAAGATTCTAAGTTTTCCTGC
>NW_009952973.1:12696607-12711406 GCF_000747805.2 Chaetura pelagica | reverse complement strand
TGATCATTTACTACAAATTAGAGTGGCAATCTAAGATAACTTGCTGTAGCTGCTCATTTTGTGGTTAATCCCAAGTATTTGTTTAATCTTATCCATGTCTAAACTTGTTCTGTCCTGCTGACTGCTTTAAGAACCCAAATCACACACTCAACCCAAGGAATGAAGAGACTGCCACCACGGGACAGCCCTTTCACTTTGATTTGTTGTCAGCTTGCACTGTCCCTTTCTGCTTGCTTTATAATTAATGGACACAGAGGTGGGAACAGAACTAACTTGCAGCTGCTGCTGCTGACTTCCTCTGGAAGCACTCTATTCTAGCTACGTGGTGACAATAATGTGGAGAAGTGACAAGGACACTTTGATCAAGATATGCATCTTATGTGTGTGTCTGTGTACGGTATTATAATATAAAGTGGGAAAACGTCATACAAGTAGCTTGATCAAAGTGGGCCAACGTTTGTTGTTTCATCAGCACACTGTCTGGAGGGTCTGACAACCTGTCAAATTACCTGGGCGTGAGAAACTACCAGCAAATATAACTGCAGGATATGCTACAAAATGCTTATGCATTCTAAGTTTGGAGGAAATTATAAAGAAAACCTAAATTTTGTTATTCACATTATACATTTTTTGTTAAGCCTCAACATTTATTTGAAAGAGAAACCAAGACTTCAGCTGTGAAAGGGAAGAACGACTTACTTGATGGTAAAGAAACTCAAAATCATCCCATGGTGCACACATGATAAGGGTCTGTCTAAGATCTACCAGACAACAAGAGAGGAGTAACAGAAGCTCCCTGGAGGGCAATAGGATAGTCCCTAACATATAACACTGGTATTTTAAACCACAAAGTACAAGTTGATGTTTTCCTATATCCTGTAATGTAAGGAAATTTTCCTTAATCAGTTAAAAATACACTGGAAGACAAAGAAACAAGCACCAGAAATCCAATCTTTAGGAACTGAAGAAAAACATTTTTCAGTTGTGTATTTTAGATGTGCTACCTACAGGAGTGTTACTTCAAGTTAAAGGTACACCTGTAACTTTGTATTTCCATTTTGTATCTATTTAGTGAGGTATTTCCCCTCTAAAACTTTATACTGATAATACGTGTGCATGCTTAGCTATGTTTTATAATTCAGTTCTCCATAATATTTTAGAAATCTTACTGCAGCTAATAGAAACCATAGTTATTAATAATCTTTTCACAAAAACTTTCTCAAGTATGTGAACTGAACTTTACACTTACCTGAAAGGCAGAATTCTTTTGTCCCTGGTATTTTTAGCATAAACAATCTAAAAAGCTATATACTCTATATGATATGTGACCCTGTGAAGACAGAAAAAATAACTTCCTATTTTATGGCATTTACTTTGAAAATCTGATTAAGATAGATGTCTCTAGTTTGCAATTCTTCAATGTCATGTTGTCATAGTTCCCATCAGCAAGATGCTTTAAAGGCTTTCGATTAATATTGCATGCCAGAACTGAAATTACATCCTTTGTCGTTTAGTTCTTAATGGTGCAAGTGATATCTATCAAGAAGTGTTTTATGAAGCATGTATGATTTTTATTACAGGCTGTTTTCACAAATCTTCTTCAGGTTTCATAAAGACTGTTCATGGTTCACAACAAGTATGTCCTGCATTTAAAATCATGCCAATTCTCAAATGCAAATTTTTTGTGAGGTTTATCAATAGAACAAAAACTCTTCCTTAATTTAAAGTTGTATATAATAATCTTAATTAAATGCAAAAATATTACAGTAAGCCACTCAAATCTGCATGAGAATTATACAGTAAAAAACCTCACCCCAAAACCCAAATGTTATAATGTATTATTTTCACAACATGTTATGTTTGCCAAATCTTTTAGGTACCTTAATTTTAAAAATGGACATGACCATCTGGTAAATCAGAGGATGCAATATTCCCCTGTAATCCAATTACAACAAATTTTTTTTTCATTTGTAGCATCTCTCTTCGTCCCTCAGGTACTTATAGTTTGAACTTCTTCAATTTACCAGAAACCAGGTAGCTAGGGGCAGCTGAGAAGGAATCTTAGGGCTGGTTATTTTTGGTCAACCTGCTGTTTAAACAAAAATGTGCAAGGTCAATAAAACTTAAGTCTTAGAGAACATATGAAGAGAATATATATATATATATATATATATATATATATATATAGTCCAAACACATAGAGAGCTTTCTCTTGATACCTCACAGAGTAAGGCAAACACACTGTGGGAAGAAATACTGACCACTGAGAAGAAAGCATGTTTCCTCCACAGATGGTGGTGAAAGGAAAAATCAGAGGATTTACTTCTGAAAGGTTTATTAAAAGTTGTTTCCACTCTCTGTTGTTCACTGTGGGAACTGAACCAGCTCACTTTAAAAACATTTTTTCCATTAGCTGGAATCGATTCTCAAAGCATTTCAACATATCCACCTCCAGTGTGCAACCGCTCCATTAACCCCTTCAATACATATGTAACATGCAGTTAATATTAAATTAAATGGATTTTGCCTGCTATAAATACTGCATAATGATACATGCCTACTTGTCTATGGCACTATATAAGAGGCCAAGTAATGGAAGGTAGATACAAAAGCATACGGGGTGGAGGAGCTCAGGCTGGGAGAACAAATTCACCTGGATCAAGGAAAAACTATGATGATTCTGTCATCCACAAGACAGACATTTTAAGCAACAAAGAAAACTGACACTCGGCAGGTTCTCAACTTGAGTTGAAAATGGTTTAATCACAGAAACAGAGAGAAATATTTCAGCTTCAGTGAAGAAAGCTACAGTGGAACTAGTTCAGTGAACAACCTTCCTAATAGAGGACTCTATCCCCTGAGGGATTGAAGAAGAAAAATGAAAAAAGAAAAGTACAGAAACACTACTAAAGTAAATTGAAATTTAACCTGCTGGGGTAACATACTAAAGATCTTGCTTCACAAGAAAAAGGAATAAAAAAGATAACACAAAATGCATGATGGCAACTATGCTCGTAGAATGACTAGAAGTAATATCCTGCTGTTGGATTACGAGAACACCACATCTTTCCACCCGAGGCTAACCCAGAGTAGTTATCAGGGACACTAGTTGACATAATTACTATTATTTTTTTAGGACTTGAGGGCTGTGAAACCAAACAGAACCCCTCAATGGCAAAATGTCATTGGACTTATTTCCAATAATTTACTGGGAGACCAAACTGGGAAAAGATGGTGAGAAATGACAAAAGCTTGCTCACTTCAGACAGAAAAATGACATTCAGCTTACGTTATGTCGAGATTCAAAATAAAATAACACAGCCTTCAGTGGTGTGCTCCTGGTTTGGCTTCACTAGAGTAGGATTCTGATCTTTTGCAGGACCATGGGCTTAGGCTGTTTTCCACCAAAGGATAACAGAGCAACGCTCCCTAAGGCTGGTGATCGTCAAGCTCATAGGCTTCACTTGAACTCACACTTGTCACTATTCAGAGTACACTTTATTGCATCTTCACAAACTAGATTATTTTTCTTCTTTGTTTAGAGTCAGAAGTGAGAAAGTCAAGTAATTATTGCTCACTTCACATCATCTTCTTTCCTGGTAACTCATGGAAATCAGTAGAGAATAAGTTCTGAGGTCACAAATGGAAGGTCAGCTTTTAAACCACATAATTCAGGTTTTCATTAAAAAAAAAACCCAAAAACAAAAACATGAAAGAAAAATGGTGAAGTCTGGCTGAAAGACTTTACAGGGGTAGGAAAAATCAAGCTTTCCAAAACGCTGACAGGGGATTGGAATTAATCCAGAAAATCTTTTGAGTATGTAGGCAAAACCTGTTTGTAAAATACAGGTAAAACGATGTGGAGTATCCAGTTTCCTTCTTTGCTCATCCAGCATCTTATGTTAATACCAAATACAGATATTAATTTAGTTTTGAGTGCAAAAATTGTGATTTATAAATAAATGATATAAAAAAGAATTACCATGCTTCAGCTGTAAACTGAGTAAATTCTAAAATCTTGAATCAGGCAAAATGACAGTGTGTTAATATATGTACTCATTTCATTTCACATATTTAACAGGAGTGCAGTATGGATTAGAAAACTTGATGTACAACTTCTTAATAGATTTCCTAGCATTTGGAAGTGTTGGATAATTTTGGTTCCTATCCCAAATCATTAATCCAATGTGAGCTATGACCATATGTTTTTCTTTGTCTTCTAATTTTATTTATTAACACTTCTGAGAAAAACAATTTGCCAAAGCTATTCCTTTAGAAGCACAGCTACTACTGTACAGGTTAAAAAACCCCCAACTTTCAAAATGTTTAACCTGCAAAAATACAGTAAAATACTCATAATTAAGTAATGCTTACAGCTGACAAAACCAGTGCTGTAAAAATCTTTTTTCCTAATAAATAAAATAGAATCCAAAAGCTCTTTTACCATCTACTAAACTTTTCTGAAAGTGGCCGACATTCATGAAGAAGGAGCAAATCACTAGATTTCCTGGATTCCGAGAGCCAGGGGGAGAATTCTTCACTAATTAAGTCAACAGAATTGTTGTCATGGACTTGTTAAGGTTAATGGCGCTTCTTGAACATTTTACAAATCCAGAATCAGTCTGAAGGGTCATGAAATTAGTTAGAATAATTCTAAGTAATGAAATCCTTGACCAATTTCTGCATGTGCAGCCTTGTCTTGGAACACAAGGCCACACTAATAAAATCTGTGAAAGATAAGCTAGGGAGGGGAAAACACAATATAAAACTTCTAAGCACAAATAGGTGAGTTTGTTTCATCAGATTTTAAAGAACTCAGATAAGAAGGATTCATGCTTTGCTTTGGAGGAAATGAAAAAGGAACAGAGGCAGTGAGATGAAAAGAAAATCATGGGGGGAAAAAATGGTAGAATTGCATAGAAAAGAGGTTGAATGAAGAATACACAGAGGAGACACAAAAGTGAACACCTAAAAGAAAAAAAAATTAAGAAAAATGAGAAAGCATATACAATTTTATTAGAAAATCATAACCAAACTTTTATGGAAAACACAGAAGTGAGCTGCTTACTCAGCAGCCTTTACTTTTCATAGAATCATAGAATCCTAGGGGTTGGAAGGGACCTCGAAAGATCATCTAGTCCAAGACCCCTTACAGAGCAGGGTCACCTAGAGCACATCACACAGGAACGCATCTGGGTGGGTTTTGAATGTCTCCAGTGAAGGAGACTCCACAACCTCTCTGGGCAGCCTGTTCCAGTGCTCTGTCACTCTCACAGTAAAAAATTTTTTTTGGATATTCACCTTGAACCTCCTATGCTCCAATTTGCATCCATTACCCCTTGTCTTATCACTGGTCACCACTGAGAAAAGCCTAACTCCATCTCCCTGACACTCACCCCTTACATATTTGTAAACATTGATGAGGTCACCCCTCAGTCTCCTTTTCTCCAAGCTAAAGAGACCCAGCTCCCTCAGCCTTTCCTCATAAGGGAGATGTTCCACTCCCTTCATCATCTTTGTAGCTCTGCGCTGGACTCTTTCGAGCAGTTCCCTGTCCTTCTGGAACTGAGGGGCCCAGAACTGGACACAATACTCCAAATGCGGCCTCACCAATGCAGAATACAGGGGGAGGAGAACCTCTCTTGACCGACTAACCACACCCTTTCTAATGCACCCCAGGATGCCATTGGCCTTCCTAGCCACAAGGGCATATTGCTGGCTCATGGTCATCCTCCTGTCTATCAGAACCCCCAGGTCCCTTTCACCTACACTGCTCTCCAGCAGGTCAGCCCTCAACCTGTACTGGTACATGGTGTTTCTCCTCCCCAAATGCAGAACTGTACACTTGCCCTTGTTGAACTTCATCAGGTTTCTCCCTGCCCAACTCTTCAGCCTATCCAAGTCCCTCTGAATGGCAGCACAGCCCTCCGGTGTGTCAGCCACTCCTCCCAGCTTAGTGTCATCAGCAAACTTGCTGAGGGTACATTCTGTACCCTCATCCAGGTAGTTGATGAAGATGTTGAACAACACCGGTCCCAGTACTGACCCCTGAGGGACTCCACTAGTCACACACCTCCAACCAGATTCTGCCCCATTGACTACAACTCTGACTCCTTCCTTTCAACCAGTTCTTGATCCACCTCACTACCTGATCACCAGACCCATACTTGATCAACTTATCTACAAGGATGCTGTGGGAGACGGTGTCAAATGCTTTACTGAAATCAAGATATACCACATCTACCGCTCTACCATCTACTTTTAAAAAAAGGAGTTTAATCCTGGCCTCTAGACAGCAGTTTGGATCTTAGGAGCAAGAGAGAAATAAAGCAGTGGGTCAACAGATGAATTTTTGACTGCAGATGAATTAATTATCTATTTGATATCAAGTAAAAGGAATATGCCTATCATGAAAAAGAGGAAAAGAACAGGGAAATAAGCTTTAAAAATAGCTTTTAAATACTTTTTTCTCCTAACTCGGTCGGGGAAGAGAAATGCATAAGAGGGGGAGGCCTCCAGAAGAGCAAACTGAGGAACTATTGTTCTCTAATGACTTTAAATGAGCTTTTTAGGCTTACATATGAATTAGAATTGTGCTTTTCATCTTACATTAAAAAAAAAAATCCACAAAAAAAAACCACATAAAAAAATCCTCTTGATTTTAATAAGCTACTGTTCTATTCTAATGACAATCAAGTCTAGTTAGGTATCAATCAAAAGAACAAATTAATTGCAAATGATTTCTTAAAAGACGTTCTGGGTATCCAGTACAGCTGATTCCCTTTTCAGAAGGAAAATACAGTCATTAACCCTCAAATCAAATATAAACTTTGAATGGCTAAGAGTTGAAACCAAAACTATCTTTCAGTCTCACTGTCTGAATTCAGGTAACTTATCAACAAAACTCCCTCATACCTAGCATAGCGTCTGACACAAATATATGATAATTTCAGAGGTATCAGTGGACTTGGGGAGTGATTTAATTAGTCATTTGTAAGTGTTCACTATTTATTCTGCAAATGTTATGTAGGACAGCAGCATGCTATGCAGCTTAAACAGACTACTAATGATAATAAACAAGAATGTCCATTAATAAACAAAAAGCTAGGGGACAAATTCCAGAAATATGTTTTAAATAACTAAGACACACCAAATTGTAAAAAACAGTCTTCTTACATTTAAATTTTACATATATTTTCATAAATGATGGCAGATACTTTCATTATGTCCTACTTGTGCTGCTGCTCCAAAGCCATTTCCAGCAGATCATCTTTCACATTCATTTCTAGCTAAACTTTACAGCTTCTCATCTAAACCAAGCTCCTTAAAAAACCATGGCTGATTCATGTCATAGTGAGCTCTTCCCTTTAATAACACTACTGTAATTCTAAGACAGACACTGACAGAAAAGATAAGCGGTAGAGAAATCACAGCTCACAACTACACCCTTTGATTTAAGTAGTCAACTAGATAATACACACATATAGAATGAAAAACAGGACAGGTAAAATATATGTTTTTGAAACAATGGCAGAAACACACAAATGCACAAAGTAAATCACCACCATGATGTAGTGAAAAAGAGATGAAATCTCCTATATACTTCTAGCAAATGCAAGTTGATTTCCACAATGCTCCCGACTTCCAGACAATTGCAGCAGCAAAAGAGATGTTGCAGATTTTTCTAGGGTAAGCAAAAGCTAAATAAAATGATTAATTACAATTCTGTGTCATCTGGCAAAATTACAAATTCTGCATATTATTTCATTCTTAAAAAAAGACTGATCTGAAACCTCATAATAGCAATCTAATTTCTACATAAACAGAATTTGAATTTCAAATTATTTAATGTTCTGAAAGCGTGTAAACTCCCTCTATACCTAACAGTTGTCATTTCCCCAGTAACAAATTTGACAAAAGTGTTTCATGGTATGCTGGGAGAGCACTTACAGCCTGCTCACCATGTAACACTGCTGATTTATATAGCAAGCTATGCCATAGTCAAAGGGGACAAGATCTTACACAGACACAGAGCCAGAGGAGATCTGAAAGACTGAAGTCCCTGAAAGGCTGCTGTCTTCTACTCGCAGGGAAACACCCATCTATTTCCAGCATAATCACGCCCCCTCTACCTGCACATTTCCCTGGTGCCCCTTCTGGTTGAACGATCACAGAGCAAAATGCCCCTTTTTTTTTGTCTTCTACTGTAGCTCCAATGCTGGTGAGAAGCAACCCGTGTGTGTGAGGTGGTTGGATTGCGAGGGAAACAGATGGTCTCCAGGCTGAAGAAGTTTGATATTTAATATACTTCTATAACTACTACTGGGGGCTAAAAACAAACATTCTGGGAGGGAGAATTGTCTCGTAGTAAGACCACAGCAGAGTAAATAATTCTTGGCACAGCCAGTGGCTTACATTGTGATCACAAGTAAGCGAGAACTTCTGTACATCCAGTGGTCTCACTGCCCAAGCTGGTCTAGGATACCTGCCAAGGTGCAGGGTGCTGCAAGAATCCATTAAGTGCCCAACAGCTCTTCTCTGCTCTTGAAATCAAGGATGTTCTACGGGTGAAACTTGAACAGATAAGGCAGAGGTCAGTAAAGGTCCTCTGCCCTCAGACTGAATTTACAATGAAGAGCTCACAGATGCATGTGTTTGTGGAGGAGGAGGAAGGGTACGCTTTGTGTACTGAGGGGTGATTCTCACCACTGCCAAAGTGAGGAATGGGAGGAGATATTCAGAAGATCAGATTTTTTCTGATATGGGTCAAGTTTCCACCACTTTTCCATGGAGAGAGCCTGTGGGTGGGGAAGTGCATGCCACCTGCTCCCTGCAGAACTTCCTGCAGTCCAATTGCCCTGGCTTCATGCAGGCGCTTAGTCCGGAAATCTCACATGTGCAACCTCAAGGAGTGGAAACCTCAAGGTGCGAGGTTTTGTAACTTACAGGCAGCCTTACAGGAGAATGTTCTGTCTTCCACAAAGCTAAACCAGCATCACAAACAAGGTAACATTTTCAGCAAAAGCTACTGAGTTGCTTGATAGTCTCACACAATTAAACCTGTTAGTGAGATTCACACTTCGGAAACACTTACCTAAAAAAACCCCAAACAAACAGTGAAGACTTTGAGGTACATTAGCTGCAAAAATTACCTCAGAAGCAAATGCTTTTAAAAGCCACAAACACAGACAATTAGTAGCATTTCTGAAAGCTGAAAGTCAAAATAGCTGTCAGCAACTCCACCAGCAAGTATAACTAACTTACATGTAATGGCAAGCAGACAGATTATGAAGATAACAGAAGCACTGATTAATTGTATAGCTTAAACTGGCAATAAAAAACATGTAAAGCCCCATATGTGTGAATACTTATTTTTAATAGGTACATTTTGGTTCCAAATTTTTCTCTTTGAGTTGTTACCATTTAATAATCCTTGAATCTAACTGCTCTTTTAATTTTCTGAAACCATTAAAAGTAAAACCCTGACTTTGTAGATAGCCTCAAAAAGACTTTTCAAATTTCTGCATACCAATGAGGTACTCAACAGAGGCCAAGAGCTGTTTTAGAGTTCGCGACAACAGTCACAGAAGAAGATGCTTGCATTGCAATATTCTTCCTTAACAGCACCAACCTGAAATCTAGATTCCAAAATATTTTAGGGCTCTCAGGAAGTTTGGGTGAAGACTTTCTAATTAATTTTGGTTAAGTATGGACTTTTTCATGGCATGTTACACGTATTATGTGCTCCTCTTCAAAGACAACTGAAAAATCTGAAGAATTTTCAGATCCAGAACCTTTTATAACTGTATAGGACTTTCCAAAAGGTAACCAATAATTTATCTTCAAAATACCTACCCAGCTACCAGCTGAAAGTCTAGACACAGGAAGAAACTTAAGCACTCACCCCATGAAAGACAACAGATATACTTGTTCTGGAACCCAGCTGGCTGTGGTTGCTGGCATGCAAAAAGTCTGCCCTTGGCCAAAAAACAACGACATGGATGAGCATGTCCTGGTTTTGACTAGCTCTGACAATAGCCAGGGGGATCAGTCAGACTGGTAGGAAAGTATATAAAAGGCCAGCACTTGCAATGCCCCTGGGCCCCATGCTTCATTCAAGCTCAGAGACCTGACATAAATCTTCATTGTTTCCTTCCAGTAGGACGCCTGTAGCTTCTTTAAGTAAATGCCAGTTGATTATTGTTTATCATGTCTCCAAAACATAAAGTTGCACACAAATACCACATCTGCCAGGGGCATGATTCCTGCTTTATGACTGTTTATATTCTATCCTCACCCAAATGTAGGCTGTGGGGGCTACACTGAATATTCCTCATGTTACGAGAACAGAGATGAAAATCATTGGCTTGAGCCATCAACGTAAGTGGTTCTCATACTGAAGTGAGAGAAAGAATCATAGAATCATCGATGGTATGTCTTCTCTAGCAAATCCTGACAAAGAAATACAATGAGAGATGTGCCACTGCTCACACCAGCATGGCTTTCTATAACAGTTACCTGTAAAGCTCATCTTGTGTTGGTTTTCATCATGCCAGCTGGTCAACTCATCAGGTTTTTGTACAATGGGATGTACAAACACCCCACAACTCCACATGTTAAATTCCTCAGATATTCCAAGTTGCATTTGTACTTGGTACAGTTCTTTGCTGAACACAGAATTTTTGAGGCTGGAAAAGACCTCTGAGATCATAAAGTTCAGTCTAGGACCTAAGGTCACCACATCAGCTACACCATAGCATTAAGTGCCACATCCAGTCTTTCCTTAAATACCTCCAGGGATGGTGACTCCACCACTTCCCTGGGCAGTCCATTCCAATGTCTAATCACTCTTTCTGTGAGGAAGTGCTTCCTAATATCCAACCTAAACCTTCCCTGGCACAGCTTGAGGCCATGCCCTCTTGTCTTGTTGCTAGTTGCCTGGGAGAAGAGCCTGACCACCACCTGACTACAACCTCCCATCAGGTTGTATAGAGTGATAATGTCCCCCAAGTCTCCTCTTCTCCAGGCTAAGCAACCCCAGCTCCCTCAGCCTATCCCTATAAGACTTTCCCTCTAGTCCTTTCACCAGCCCTGTTGCTCTCCTCTGGACCTGCTCCAGCACCTCAATATCTTTCTTGAATTGAGGGGCCCAGAACTGGACACAGTACTCAAGGTGAGGCCTCACCAGTGCTGCCTACAGGGGGATAATTACATCCCTACTCCTGCTGGCCACACCATTCCTGATACAAGCCAGGATGCCATTAGCCTTCTGGGCCACCTGGGCACACTGTTGGCTCACATTTAACCAGCTGTCAAACGGTACTCCCAGGTCCCTCTCTGCTGGGCTGCTCTCCAGCCACTCTTCCCCCAGTCTGTAGCGCTGCCTGGGGTTAATGTGGCCAAATTGCAAGACCCTGCACTTGGTCTTGTTGAATTTCAAGCCGTTGGCCTCGGCCCATCCTGTCCAGATCCCTCTGTTGCATCTTCCTACCCTCCAGACTGACACTCCCACACCAACTTGGTGCAACCTGCAAATTCACCACGGGTAGATTTGATGCCCTCATCCAGGGCATCAATAAAGATGTTGAATAGGACTGGGCCCAAAATGTCAGATTTACCCCCCCCTAGGGTTAGTTAGTGCTCAGGTGCTTAGTGGCCAGGTCTCTTGCTATAATACCAGTAGTCTCAATGAGCTTTTTCATGGTTTTCTCTTCCTGATAAAACCACATGAATTCCGGTTACTGGTACACATGCCATAAAAGCCAACCCTAGTTGGTGTGTGTGTCTTCTAGCTCAGAAACAACTTTCACCAAACAGAGATGCATTTTGAGTCTTCTTTTAATTCATGCACACAGAACAAGAGGGAATGGCAGACTAGCTTCTGTGCTGATGGATTCCTCCCCTCAGTGTCTATCAATTAGTTGCTTAAGGCCATTTCATTAGGGACTGAGCTTAACTACATCTGCCATACTTCTCCTGTACTTACTTATCTTTTTTGGTGGAGACAGGGAAACACACATAGACAGAAATAGTTCCTGAGCAAATAAAAACTTAGTTGAAAAGCAAATATCAAGAAAGAATATTGAAGAAAGCTATGAGTGACAGTAGAAGGTCCCTCTTGACCCACAATTTCTTTTGTCCTTACATAGGAACACATCGAGGAGCATGTGGCTCTAGGAAATATACTCTTACAAAATAAAATAATAATTCATGTTGTCTTAGATATTTACAGCACTGTTAACAGCTCTTGCAATATGAATACTTCGCACTATACTCCAGATGTATGCATGTGCATATAAAATTGCTGCTAACAAAAACATAAACGTGTCAGATGACTAACATTTTAACGTTACTCTGTTGTAATATGAATATCTGTTTTACTTGTGACATGTTCTTGCTCTTCACTAGAACTTAAGTGAGAAGTTACTGTGTCTGGAGATGTCTGTGATAATCTACATCTCCCTAAGGATAAGAGCGCTAAGCTTTCTTCAGACTACTTATTCTTGGCATCAAAACTGAGCAATTATAGCTATGTCTTACACTTTGTCTTTTAAGGATGTGGCATGTTTATTACTTGCAAGAGGAAAATGACTCCTGCAATGATGTTTAAAATCACTGGGTTCAGACAAAAACCAAAGTGCTGGCTATAAATGACAAACTTAAATTTGTATACAGCTCCTATCTCCATAAGCACAAAAGCCCCAGGCAGAGAAGTATTGTTTTCTTGCTGTTTGTCTTAGCAGTACAAGAGGTGCTAGGGAAATTTCAAACAATAGTTAGGAAAGCTTTTCACAAACATTTTGCTTCTGTATTAACAGCTATGGGTATTGACCTGGAACTTATTATTTAAAATTCAATTGCAGGTATATGGTGCAATCATCAGAATTACAAGAGTAGCTAGTTAGAGGTTGTTTTAGGCTTGTAACTTATAAAAACATAGACTAAGTCCTGCATTGTACATGCCTAACACGTAAAAGGAAAATTCACCATGGCTTGAAAAAAGACCACAAAACACTAAGAACAAAACCAAAACTTCAATAACCAACTATGTGCATAAGTGTAATTAGGAAATTGGTCTTCAGCTGTAAAATGAAACTGTAACACTGAATGTATAAAGCTGTCCAGTAAAATATATTAACTGTATCCAATGAAGAATATAATAATTACAAGTACTTTCCATAAATCTGAAAAGTAATGTAATAGAAAATAAACAGCCAATAAAATATGAACAATTTGGAAAAAAAAATTTCAAGCTATTACTTCTGAAGTACAAAATTTTAATGGTCTCATTCATCAGTTCAGCGTGTTGTATTAATGAATGGAAATTACTTCCTTGTAAGGTATTTCTTTTCCAAGGTAGTTTCTTCTACAGAGTCAATGTGTCTCCTTTCTACATACTGAGTAAGTAAACAACAAAATACAATATCTGTAACTTTAGAAATTAAAAGGGTATACAGATTGAGGGATTATAATACTAAAAGTGACACCCACTCTGTTTTTCTCTTTTTAAAAAAAATATTTCTTTATGTCATTGATTGTACATCTTACTTGTAATCCGCATTATATTACATGCTATCTTATTGCACCATACATGTAAAATTAATATACTGAACATATGGTTGAGAAATACAATTGAGAAATTCCTTGACTGATAAACTGCTAATATAAACACAAACAAAATTATTACAAGTTTCAAAAACGTGATAGGAGATGAAAAAAAATATATTCCTTGTGCTGTGAGGAAAGTAACTTAAATATTAGCTTATCTTTCTTTTTTTTTCTTTACTTGTTTTTATTATTTTTGAGAAATAATAGCCTCTAGGCCATGAAATCCCTCAAAAATGCAAACAGCTGGTAAAGGAAAAAAGAAAGAATAATGGTAAATGCATAGCGACAATCACTCACTCAGACATGTCAAAGATGTTCCTACTACCATACAAGAGAATTAAAAAAATACTGAAAAATGTATGGTGAAGGACGTCTAAAAAATGAAAATAATTTTTTAAAAAAGGAGAAAAAAGACTATCAGGGGAAGGATGAAGGTATGCAAAAGGAGCTTTTGGTCCCAGGACATAAAAGTAACAGCTATCCTGTTTTTGCAATTTTTGCTCTTCAAAGAACAATACTGTTTTTTTTCTGACCATGTTCCAGAGTGCCTCAGAACTATACTGCCCATATTTTTTTTCCTTTCAAGTGGACTGGTCCCAACCACAGTACTAGAGCACCAGAATAGATCCTGTGATCGGTTATCTATGCCACAGACATCTCAGCGTTAAAATGCCAGCTAATCCCTTCTGACCACTCAAGCAAGCCCTTTGGGAACCACCAGCGCGAACAGAGGGCTGCATTGCCGGGCTGCCATACCCATGCTGTGAGGGTATGTGGCTGAGGGCACCATGCACCTTGGAGCAGATGGGAGGGCATGCCAGGACCCCTCAGACATGGTTGGATGACTACTTGGGGTGCTGGGAGCAGAACTATGGAATTCGTTACTGGGCAAAATGACTGAGCTTTCTCTGAGGAGGTGCACAGCTCCTCCACTCCAGATGGACTGTCAGTTGTAATCTCACTTGCATGCAATGTGGGAGTCACCAAGGTAGCAGTGTGTGCCTACATGGTAATTTTTTGAAAGGCCCTAGATAAAATGCTGATTGTTTTTCCTAGTAAATGTGAACTCTTTTTATCCATTGTCCATCATTCATCTCACATGCAGGCACAAATGTGTCACTGCTACTGCAATCATATCCTGATGACACTCTAGCATTATGATTCTTCCACTTATACAAAAAGCACTCTTTC
>NW_009952973.1:12682091-12696555 GCF_000747805.2 Chaetura pelagica | reverse complement strand
TTCCCATACTGAAATACTGTCCTGCTTTCTGACTGCCTGTCACCTCTTGAACAAAAATACTTTCTCTAATAGTACAACCTGAGCATAATATACTACTGAGAACACAGTTCCTAAAACTGGTTTCAATACTTCCTTTATGTTGTAAATCTCTTCAGAGAAATCTGCAGTTCCTAACTTGACTTTAGTTTATTAAAAATCTGACTTTCAAAATATCATCTAATATTAATATTAACTAAATTCTGGGGGTAAAAAAATAAGATCCTTAGTTCTAAAACGTATTCATTCACATACCAATAATTAGCTTCAGCTACTTAAAATCTAGCTGTTTGCACAACAGTGTGCATTATGAGCAGAAATACACAAATATATGAAGTGGAAATAAAAGAGATGGAGAAAATGGTTGGGGAAAAAATCCAGATGTTAACTTCCACACAGTGAGTGTAAAGACACACTTGGTATCAAATTTACACATTAAGACTGTGGCATTTCAGGTTAAGTGGGAGAGTCTCACTAAGAAGTCTGAAATCAGCTCCTCCCTATAGCAAAAGCAGCCACATTTCTGGAAATTGGCACTATTTCTGGTACCAACATCTCCTTAATTTCTGCTTTTAATCCTCTTAAGGTATTCAGGAACATGGCAGTTCCCTGGGGCAGGACAAGTTGCCCAGCACCCAAAAAGTTAAGATGATCCTGCACTGTTAAAAACATCTGAGGCTGATACTTTCCTGTGCCTTTATCTCCCATTGTCCTCTCTACAACTGAAAATTCCCCCAATAACCATAGCAGCCATCAGGAGAAAAGTCTGCTGGATTTTTTGATCAATTTTCATCCCTTCTAACAGCTTTCCCGCCACAAGAGTGTAAGTGGGATCAGAAGGAGGCAGCATGTTAGTTTTCAACCCCAATTATAAACGAGTAAGATTCTTCCAAGCATTCACATTTCTGGTCTTGCTGACCCTTTTACAGATGGCTGGAATATTGTCAAAGCAGAAAAGAGGGGTTAAAGACAATTCTGGATAATGAGGGCTGTAATATAGATTAGATGCATATTTTTTATTCTGGAAAACATACACACTGCATAGTATTCCATTCCTTTAATGTGAAGACACTAATATTAAAAATTAAATACAACATGGTTATTTTAATTATGTAAAACTGTAATTGGCATTTATTGAGTAGGGCTTCAGAGGGATAGCAGCATGGGATGGAAAGCTGATTTCTTCATTAAATAGATGCCCCAAGGCAGACACATTCTGAACAAAGCACTTTTTCATGAAATATACCTGTCCCATAGAGAGAACAACAAAGGGAATGAGGAAGGGGAGGTAGGAAGTCTGAACGAGAATGATGTGAAAAGAGTCCATTAGAAAAGAGAAAAAAGTATAAGAGAGAAATTAGGAAGTGGTATGGAGTGGTATGGTATGATCTAATAAAGGTTAAATTACTTAATCAATAAGAAAAAGCCTTCAAAGGAGAAGGTGCAAAAAGAGGGAAAGGAGAAAATTAAACCACACGGAAAGGATGAGGAGGATTAAAACTATGATTCAACAAGAAGAAATTAAAAAAAAACCGAACCCTCTCCAAAGAATGGGAAGGAAAAGGCAAAAAATCATGTCCATGCATACAGATCACTTCAGAGAACAATAGGCTTGTGACTGCTTGCCTCTGCTGTATCGTACATATGACTATATGGCATCCCTCGGCACTTACGACTGCTTAAGGAGCATTAAAAAGATGAGTCATCTGGGATGGAGGTCAGGAGTCCAGTATGATATCTACTTTCTCATCTACGCTTACCTCTTTTCCCTTCTTTGCCTCAGGGTGGCTACCAGCAGTTAGGCTCAGGAAGAGCCCAGAAAGAACATCTCCCTACCTATTTTTCCAAGATGAGGGTTAGTACCAGAAAAAACCTGTCCACTGAGTTGCATACCCTCCCCTAGTGGAATAGGAGATTCATGCCTACCTCCCCATAAGAGATCTGAAGACTTGAAAACACCAGAAATTGATCCAGAGTGGTGGATAAGCAATCTCCATGATTCATTCGTTTACTTTTCCACATGGGGGAACTGTGCTTTTGATACCTGCTAACACTCCACAGTAGGAATGTAGTAATGGAAAACATCATTCATACTACAGTAAACACTGAACACATGAAGAAAAAGTGATCTAATTTTCTAGTGCCTTCTGTGGATTCAAAATTAGAGGCTTTGATGCATCACCACTTGGTTTCACTTATATCTCATAGTCACTATAAAAAACAGGTACAGCAAGAGGCAACTTCTATCCCTCCAGAGATTCAGATAGTGTAATGGAAACAGCACACCACTTCAGGATTATTAACTTACAAAGCAGCAGCAGAGCTTTACTCCTAGAGGCAGAAATCATGGCTGTCTGAAAGAAGTTGTCTGATACTTAAGTGAGCAGAGAACATGTTTCTGAGTGGTGGAAATACTGGATCTGCTACTATTTTTTTCCCTTGCTACTCAACATCTCCCAAGGAAACAAACAGAACTGGAACAGCACTGATAAGGCAGAAAAAAGCACTGAATCCTTAGGTTCCCATATGTCATAACTCTTCAGAGCCTTTCTTAAAGGCCTTCTGCAGATGCAATTAAATTGTTCAAGCCTCTGTAACTACAAGAGTATACTTCTCACATTTCTTTTAAAACCTTTCAAGTTCTGTTATAATCATGGGAGTACAGCAATAGGAACCAGAAACATAAGCATACATTAACTACAACTTAATTCTGCCAGGATTTAAGCCTTTATCTGCACTTGTGTAAATTGAAAGTCACTAACCATCATCAATAATATGAAGGTTAGTGGACTGATTATAGACTATGTAGTATTCACATACTATTATTTCTGGACAAATGTCAGAGAAAAATTCTACTCTACTAACAATACAAGAAAAGAAAAACTAAAAATCTTTTAATCATCCTCTTTGTTTTCTTTCTGCCTTTGAATTTTTTTAACTTTTAGTGGAAGCAACATTCTATCCATCACTCCAAAATACTTAACATAAATACCTGCTAGTTTAAAACTCCAAGTGCAAAATTCATAGTCACTGCCTGCTCTTTAACATACAACAGAACATATTAAATTTGGAGCAGATGACCATACAAGAACACCAACATTGCTAAAGCACACATGAAGGATATAGAAGTTTCCTCAACTTCCCTAGCACAGAACAAGCTCTACACGGTACTTACTTTTAGAGATGTGTGGTTAAAATGCTTATATACAAGTATTTTATTCTTTACTAGGTTTCATTTTAGATCTCTCAAGGAATTTTCCACACAGAAAGGGGAAAAAATAATCTGGTTTGTTGTGGTCATTATCATAAAGAATTATTATTTAGTAATGAAATATCCAAAGGTCAAGACTGAATCAACAGAACTTGCAGATAAATTTATTGAAGAGAAATTCTGATCTGAGTATTACTAATGATAAAGCAACTGGATAAATCTAGGCAGGCTGCACTGGCTTACTCTGCTATTATTCTGCTGGTCTTTTTCTACAACACTAGCTATTTTAATGTCTAGCTAACAGTATAAATAACTGTAATAGGGAAGGGAAAATTTTCCCTTTCAGGCTCAAAACAATGCAAGTACACTGGCTGATTCCTCTGCCCTGCCCAGGAATGTCCCTCAGGGCCTCCCATCCCAGAAGGCTTGCAAAGCAGTTTATTCCAGAAGGCTTTTTGGAAGCTAGCAAAGAGTTTTAAAAATATTTAATCAATCCTCCCTCTCTGACTTTGGGTTTACTGGCTTAGACACACAGTTCTCAGAATTCACTACAATTAGGGCAGACAAGAAAGACTTTTAAACGGGAAACTAGATTAAAATAAGAAATAATCCAACTGGAGTGAGGATAAGATCCACTTGTGTGATGCTATGGAGCATTCTCATGCCAATTATTTTGAGTTATTAATACAAAACTGTAAAAAAAAAAAAAAGAAAAATATTCCACTGATTAAAGGGTTTGAGGAAATAGATCAGGAAGGGCATCTTAAGAAAAACACTGCAGTGAACTCTTGAGAACTATACATTGCAGGGTGTAAGTAGCACCTTTATATTGCATCTCTTGAAAAATGCATCATAATGACTTGGTAAAGAAGTATGATCTTTGAATTAGCCAGGTACATACACTAAAAATGATGCATACCTGGAGATACATAAGATCTAACAGACTTGAAAATGGAAGCTTATGAGGGACCAATGATTGTTTCTATCAGTGGATACTTTTTAATTAGAGCATTATTTTATATTTTGATATCAAGAAGATAAAAATGGTGAAGTGTTTCTTTCTAATTTTTCAGTACCAGTAAAAATTACTTTAATTAAATGAAAATCAGATCTTTGGACACTTATCGCATGTTCATTACCACAAGCAAATTCTTCAATAATATACAGCTGCTTTATATTTTTCACCTTTTCCATTTTTTTTCACCCCTATCTAGAGGGCCTACTAGAAAATCAGCATCATGTCAGAAATGGGTGAAGAATATGAAAATATACAAGTGTGAATTTCATGAAGTCTGTTGCTCCCACTATGCTATATACTTTTGGTCAGTAGAACAATGTAAGTACTTAGCTCCAAAAACCCATGTTGAGCATCTCATCCCACCAGCAATTACACCAAGAGTCCAGCAGTAAAAACCTGATGGAGTTACTGTGCAGATTCAAGAAATCAAAAGTGCAATTCATTAGAAGTGCTTCACTTGCTTTCTGAAGCATTTTCGACGCTGGCATACACAGAGAGAGGGCTGCAAGGTCACCCCTATCCTTGCGTTTTCACCGTTCAACAGAGGAGAAGCTATCAGAAGGTAACCCAGAGATGCAAGAAATACCACAGATGGTATTTTAAACCTTTCCTGAACATACTGTAGGACACCACCGAGGATAAAGAAAGGAGTATGCAACAACAAAAAGTGCAGTCTTTGGATTTAAGTAACAGAACAAGTTCCCTTGCACTACTTACTAGCAACAGAATCAAAGCAAAGCTTTACCCTTCTTTGAAGCTTTCTGAATGAACTAAAAGATTCAAATAGCAGCAGTTGATACTTCGTACTCAGTGACAGCCAAGTCAGTCTTCTGCATATTCAATTATACAGTTTTGCACACATAAATTCCATTACATGTTGTTTGAATAGGTACTGCAGTGTTAAAGCATTAAAAGGTGCACCTAAAATCAAATTTAAGAGAATACAACATGTGGAGTCTCCAGGTTGTGGCAATGACAGGGTAAGTTTACTGTCGACTGCTGCAAAGCAGAGTACATATCAATCCAAAGGTGAGTGGGACTGATGGAAAAATTTGCAGTAACTGACTTCCTTTCAATTTGCAAGTACCCAGCACTTACAGTATTTCTGATTTTAATGCCAACAAAATCTCTTTCTACATACACAGGACTGTTCTTTTACACTGTAACTTGCTGCTGTTATGGGATTTATCTTCAAGAGAAGAATAGCAATAATGAGGCAAATTAATTCAGTTTTCTGTAACCATAGCAGGGATACTAGTGTAAACATACAGAATTCCCACAGAGAGAATATTTTCAGTCCTTTGTAATAAATGATCAGCAACTTAGCAGACAGAAACATCCTTACATATTTATTTTTTTTCCTCCTGGCTCAGATAATGTATCTCATACCTATGAATTTTGCCGATTACAATAATTCTACCAATTACTTTGCTACATTCCAATATGCATAGTCAAGTATGTAATGCAATAAACTATGCCTGAACGGTCTGTTTACCCCACAGCACGGTACAAGGAAAACTCTTTCTCCTTAAAGGACTTGTCTCTTTGGAGTGCACAGGCTGGCAAAAAGCCAAGGGAAGCTGGTGCTTAAGCAACCAAGACTGAGCAGTGCCTGTGTGCATTGCAATCTCAGCCAACCGCAGTAAATGTTATAGGAGTTTTTGTGCTGTAAAATTGCTGCTTTCATGCCCACTGCATCTGACAATAGGAATCTTTGGCCTTGCATGAGGAAGGATGATGGTGCCTTCTAGTCAGATCTCTGCATCCTTAAAAAGTAGGGTTACTACTCCTGTGTACTCCTAATGGGCTAGTGACAAAGAAATTCATGTCAATGCTCTGTCCAGACATGGAAAGATAATAAATGGAGAAGCTTTTTGTGTATGAGGTAGAAGAGCAGAGAAATTATGTTTGAAGCACAGTCCTTAAGCTTTTAAAATCATTGGCAATACCGAAAAGATAAAGGATGTTAAATTGAAGGTGTCAAAAGCTTAGTCTTTTATTTTTCAAAGCAACCTTAGGATGAGCTTTCACAACCATCCAGTGCACATCCACTTATTGTTTACTTAGTGACTCAAGTGCAAATTCCTCAGTATTTCTAAAATTAAAGACTGACAAGCAGAATTTGCAAGAGTCCTGTTCACTTCCAGCTAAAACTGCACTGTCTGCTAAAACAAACAAAAAAAAGTGAAATGCCTAGCCAAGCTTTCATAGCTGGGGAAAAAAAAAACAACCTTTTAAAAAAAAAATAATTAAGAAAAACAAGCCCCAATGAGAGCAGCTGAAAGACTAAAAAACCAGAATATTAAAATAAATAAATAAATTTAAAGATTTTATCTAAACCTCACAGCCTTCAGCTAATTCTGTTTCTGGAAGATCTTTCATATTCCCAAAGCTATCAAGGCTCAGTGAGCATTAGAGCTGATAAGAAGGGATTGTAAAACTGCAAGTTCAGGCTGTTGCCACTGACTGATGAACAAATGGGAATATGTGTAAGATCTTCAGTGCCCTTTTCCTAAATAAGGCTTTAAAAAAAATATTTTGTACTGTGGTAGAGAGTTAAATATATTACACCTTCCCTCAAATAAAATAAGAAATAATCCTAAATAAAGTAATTTAATGTGATGATGCAAGACACTTGCATCTGATCCTTACCTCACAAGACTTATTTGCTGTGCACATACACATAATTTGTGCTTCTGAAAGTCAGCCTAAGCAGGAGCTGGGTAAAGGCCTCAGCTTTGCAATTTATAATGAAAATAAATCCTCTATGTGACTGTTTCCTTCTTCTTTTACCTTCTGTATTATAAATTAATGTCTACCATAAATTTGTTAGAGCCTACTTTTCCCCACAATAGCTGTACATCCTCATTCCTGATCATAACTTCAGGGTTCTTCCATTGACAAACTGCAAGAGAATTTAAATTCAAGCTCCTTATTTTGCAATTAGGAACGTCTGTTCTGTAATCAAGCTAGTCAAAGGAAAGGATGTGTGTGCAAGCACTGGCAAGCAGGGAAGGGATGCATTTTTGACTCTCATGTTCATCTATGCTGCCAGGTACATGTTTGTTCAGTTTAAGCAATCTGACATTTGGATACAGCTTTCTACTTTTGATAAAACTATATTCTGCTTTTGAATTGCACTGTATTCCAGAAACAATCTATCTTCACAGATTTTCTCAACTTCCATGACTCTTTGTCATATGATTTGATGGGGAAGGGAAGAGGAGAGGAAATGTCTCTACAGCAGATCATATCTGCAGTACTATGCACAGTTGGCAGGTTGCCCCATCTGGCATGCATTCGAGTCTAAGATGGATAATTTGTCAGTCTGAATCCTTTGAAGAGGCAGAAATCATCTTTGGAAAGATACTTTGCAGCAAATGATACAGGAGGTGTGGGGGAGACTGTTCTTTGAAGGCTACAAAGGCCACAATCTGAGGAGAAATAATTAGTCTTGGCTCTTCTGTTAAGTAACAGAGACTAAAAACTACAAAAATCTTTAAGAGAAAAACCTTACTTACAACAAGCAGGCAAACTAATTGCACACTACTTCGCAAAATTCGATTTTGGAGGGGTGAGGGTAAGATTGGGGAACTGTAATTTGATCTTGGCAAACAGACTGGATGCTTAATTAAAGTGATCAAATGTACATTTTTGTACATTTAGGGAACAATGTTGACAGAAGTTTGGCTTAAAAAACAAAGAAAAAGGATAAAAAGACAGATTCATGAAATTGAAATAAAAAATCAAAAAATCATAAAAAAAAAATTGGCTAGCATTCAAGACACACTTTTTTTAAGTTATCAAAGCAACTAGATTTGCCCCAAGCACGTGGAACAGATAAATTTGTCAGTCTGTACCTAAAGGATATTGGGCCTTCCTGCATTATCTCATTTTTGACTGTAAGAGATTAAGTGCATCTGTAGCTATTGAGGAAGCCTGGAAGCACTGCTACACAGTGGTTGAAATGGAACAATCTTTGGCCTCAGAAAAGTCAGCTGGTATATTTAGAGCATAAATTTACTCTGTATTTACAGAAAGCTTGTCAAATACCTCTACTTAGCATCACAGGCATTTTGATTTTGTAGGTATCAAACACTCTTGCTTACGCAATGTTTATGTGAGTATGCACATGCCCTAAAAATACTGGCAGTTTTCCATGAGAAGATGCAACCTTATTTTTATGGAATCACGGATTTTGTAATTTTGCAGGATATAAAATGGTCCAGCAAGTGGGAAGGGAAAGTGTCTGTTTTGTAGATGATTTATAGTAGAAGGTGTGAACAACTTCAGAGAGAAGTCTGGGCTATAGTAATAATTGTAGTGTTCAGTTACATTTAAACACAGTGCACTGCAATGCGCATGCTGCTTATGAAATGCACTTACCATAGCTTAGTAGGATAATCTCTGTTATGAACTACAGAGTCCTGCATACCTGATCTGAAATGCACATGAGTATTACCAGAAAAGCTCCAGGAGGTTACCTCAATCTATCTTCTCCCAAGCAAACACAGATTTGTTCTCAGCAGTATGACTGACATTTTTATTTATTTTAATTTCACATTACAAAGTGACAGAGGTTCTGTCACTTCCCCTGGGATAGATTTAGATACTTTAATAGAGGTCACTGTTATACAGTTTTTCCTGATAATGTGACTCATTCTTTCCTTTCCTTATTTTCATCTTATTGCTTCTAATTGTATCTCTGCACAGCACACAACACGCTCCATTTCATCTTGTGTTATTGGCTTTCCTTTGTCAGTATGTAATTAATGCTTAGAATACATCCTGTGTTAAAGTTGTATTCTCTTACCTATTCCCATATATGAATACTGCTAATTTCATCCAAATATAACTCAATAGTAGAATAAATAGCAATAATTCTAGAAGTCATAAGAGAATTTGACAGGAAATTTGAAAAAGCAAGAGCCCCCCCCCAATATTTATATTCCATTGATGGTATGTCTATGATTTCCTCTTTGTGGATGTACTTGTATACCCAGCTCCCACTATACTTGTTAGTTAGATCATATTGCTGATTTATGTCTGATTAAAATTCTCTACTACCATTTCTCCTCAGATTTTCCCTGAATATTCTGCATCTCAGACCAGCATGCATTTTTTCAATCCTAATTTCAATTTATTAGTTTCTGGCCATACAGTTAATGATCTTTGCTGGTCCTTTTCTATTAACATTTTGCCCTCAGTTGGCACTCAGAACTTTCACTATTTAGTATCATTGGGAAATTTTATGAATGCCATTTTTGCTCCTTCATCTATATAACTAATGATGATGTTAAATAAATCCAAGTTTCCAGCATAGCCCCATGTTGTTCTCCAACACAGCTCCTCGTAATTTGTTCTCCTACTCTTATCTACTTCAAACCAAACAGGTCTGGATTAATTTTTCCAGCAACATGCTTTAGGACCAGTGTCAGACCTGAAGACAAATTGTATGCACTGATACAACAATGACAAAACTTAATTTTTCACAGATTCTGATATAAGAGGCTAAAAAAATCTAATTGGACAATATGCAAGACAACAGTGAAAACAATGCATGTGGAGAGCCACAGAGCTTCCAGGCAATCTGCATGGACTGCCAGTTCTCGAATGATGGAGAGAAAAAGAGGCAAATTTACACTTCACCAGAAAAATCCAAACAGCTTTTAAGCATTCAACCTCACACCATCCTGTTTGTGTTTTCTTCTCCCCAAGCACCTTCTATCCTTTTGTTCTCCCATTATCAGAACTAAACTCCTGTAGATTACACAGCAGGTGACAGCCTAACTGCTAAGATTGAGTTCAGTAGCACATGCAGTTTCCCTTGTGGAATAACTATGGCAAAACAGAGACAAAATAAAGGCTAGGATGTGTTTTGTAGGCATTAAGCAGGATTGCCAAAAAGTTACGAGGTACTTCCAAGATATTGGCTAAGACTGACCCAATTTGCTGTGGGTCTTTTCAATATTGACAGGTTATTTCCAACCTTCTCACAAGCCAGTGTGGTATGAAGGGGGAAATCACATTGTCCTCTTCCTACCCTCACAGGAGCAAGAGGAACACCTGCAAAGGAGGAAAACATGCCTTGAAATCACTTGCCTCTTCCACTAGCTTTTTTAACACAAATTCCTCTGTGTATGTCCATTCATACTTCAAGTTCATTTGCTTCTGGTGGGAAGGAAAAGGCAGAACTGAGAAGAGGAAATTTGCTTAATTATGGTGGTTCTACATTAATTGAGATACCTATGCAGAAAAAACCCCACCATGATAGGTGGAGGGAAAATCTGAAATGTAAAAACACCCAAACAGACCCTTAACAAAATTCATACCTATGCTTTGTACATGTATTGCATCTGCTCATTAATGTTGCCAGGCTTGAGTATTTGGCCTGTATTCAGGTGCTTGTATAAAAGCAGAAGGTTCTGACTTTGGCTTCTTGACATTGTGATATTATAAAATAGTAATAATTTCTGTAAGACAGATATTTTTGTATAACCTTTCCCATCAAATTCTAATGAGCCATCTTGAACTAAAGTCTTAATATTTATAGGAGAATTATACCACAGAACATTTGGTGTCCGTAGAGTGAAATGTCCTACAATGAGATATCTGAATATGAAAATCACACAATCACAGAATCATCCTGATTGGAAAGGACCTTGAAGATTATCAAGTCCAACAACCACCTAAATCCACCAATCATAACCTAATCTTCCCGTTCAGTGCTTAAATCATATCCCTAAGCACCACATATATATTTATTTTAAACACTTCCAGGGAGGGTGACTCCACCATATCCCTGGGCAGTCTGTTCCACTGTCCAATCACTCCCTCGGTAAAGAAGTTCATCTTTCTGTATTTTAAATTTGATGGTTCTGCCATAATGTTTCCAATTCAGGGGGTAAAAATTCTCAAATCTGAATTTCTAATTCAGACTCTTAATCTCCACCATCAGTAGTAAGCATTAACATTTCACTCTATGTTTTCTTCATAGTCACTGCTTAACCTAAGAATTTGGCACTCTATTTCTCATAATAATACATGTCTCTTTTGAAAGATAAGCTGTTTTTAATTTCAATAAATTCCCCTCCAAATTCTGACTAATCTACATTTTTTTTTGTGGAAAAAGATTAAGAAGCTTATCAAGATGCTTAAATACAGACATTACATGACTTCTGCTGTTTATAAGCAGACTTTATTACATAAAGAAACACTCTCTACCTCAGTCATATTCAAGAATCCTCTCTTCTCTACTCCTAGTTCACTATTCTTCTCACCTAAACAACTGTTCCTCTTCCGCGCAGACATTCAGATGCCCTTATACACCAGCTCACTCTTCTTTCTAAATATAATAAAACTAGCAAATTGTTCTGAAATCAGACAACAAATAGGCTGACTGCTGGAACAGAGTCACTATATCAGCTGCACTGTGGAGAAGAGGAACAACTAGAATAAATTGGTAGTTTATGTAAAGGAACATTGTTACAACCGATGGATCTAAAATTTATTTCCTCCTGGATTTCACAAACTATTAACACACTGCTTTTAGAGAAATTAAATGATTCATAGCAAACTGTCCACAACAGTCCTCCTTTGATCTGAGTTTTTGAAGCTGTTAGCAATACGTCCATGAAGACCTTTTCCTTCTACTGTGGTAAGCTTTTGTTAACTTACTTTACTAATTCTCACTTCCCTTTTAGCTAATTCATCAAATGAAAGCTAATTCCAACTGGTCAACAAAACAAACTAACAAACCCCAAAAGCTTCAATTAATATAATTCTAAATACATAATCAGATTCTTTAAACTTTGAAGTTTTGAAGTTGCTGCATAAAGTACATTGGCCAAATGAACTCCAACTGAAGGAAAATAAACAGTTTGCATAGACTAAAGAGAAGGTAATTTAGTTTGCTATTCCGATAAAGTCAATATAACTGAAAATTGTTCAATTATATAATTAATTTTGATCAGTACCTTTTTATCCTAAATTATTCAAAAGTGATCTCCCACCCCCTGTCAACATAAACATCGGACAAAGTCATCCAGAATATGGTATTGGAGCTTTTGTGTACCCATTTACATTAGACAGCATGGTAAGCTTCTTTTGCATCTGGATTAAAAATACAAGTGGTGAAAAAACCCAACAACCTTCCTCTGTGGAAGTGCTACATATGCTACATTACTTACCATTTTAGCTAAAGAAAATACAATACTCAAAAAAGACTACCAAATGCCACAATTAAATGAAACTTATTTTACACAGTAGATTTGGAGAGGTCCACATACTAGTAAAAAGGCTACACAACAATGCAAATCATTGAGCAGAAGAAAGTTGTAACTAATGTAGAAATTATTAGTTTAATTATTAAATTCTGATCTTGCTTGTTGTACAAAGAACGTATTTTTTCCCCAACAATTGGCCAAGAGTATAAGACATGAGTAACCAACCAAAAGCAAACCAAGTAGCTATTCCAAGTAATATTTATATACATGCTGGATAAAAGCATCTGTTCTTCACGTACTGCAAACCCTGATCCTGCAGCTAACTGCAGGGTGGAAGCTCGCTACCAGAACACTTATTGTCTCTTCCTTGCTCAGCAGAAAAGCAAACAAACCCTACTTAAATCGTAGCAATCACGGAAACACAGAATTATTGAGGCTAGAAATGACCTCTGAGATCATACAGCATCTGTGGTTAGCAAGTTGAAGCATTCTAACAACAAGTTGCATCTTGTTGAGAGAAAGATCATTAGCTGTATTATATGGCTGCTAGCACTACTAGATTACGAGTATACATATCTCATTGATTTAATTCTTTGACAGAAGGGAAGCAGAAACTGCAAGCACTTGTACTGCAAATACACACTGATCGCAGACATCTGCAGATAGAGGATACAGGGGAGCAGTGGAGGAAGAGAGAGGTGGTGGTAAAATTAACATACACATACAGAGTACATTTGGTTTCCCTTCTGCTCAGCAAAAGTCTACTTAGCAAGAACAACTCTTTCAACATACACCATGATGTTACTTCTCTCTGGTTTGTTATAAAAAAATAAATAAATTTTGTCCTGCTAAAAGGCCAAGACTTGACTTGCCATGGGACCAGCTGAAATTACTTTGGCTCATCTGCGGTGAAAGCAGTTAAGGAAAGTTCCTCAAGGTTGGCAAATGCAGACTGGCAAGCAACTGTTGAAAATTTCAGAAGCAAAATCTGAAAACCTAGAGGAACAATGAACACTTACTAGCTTCCCAAGAGACTAGGAGGTGTAAGGAGTTCATTCCAAATCTTCAAAATTTTTAGAAGCTTTCTCTTGCTTTTTGCATTTTTTATTTGCAGAGGAAGGGCTGGTGGATACAGTAATCTAAATGTATTTACTGAACTAAATCAGGCTACTTTTTGGGTAACGCATACACTTTCTAAGAGATTTCATATTCCTAGACCAAAAGGAAAGGAAGCAGCAGCTGCTTGATATACCCTGGTTATGACAATGTATTACCATTTTGAGCAAGGTGAACAAGCAAAATTCTCAATTTTAAGGATCTTAATCCAAGCCTCTAAACACGACAAAGAAAAGTAAAAAAAGGTTGTCATATTCACATACACAGCTCTTCTTAGCAGCTTGGCCTTTTAGACACAACACCAAAGTTGCACTCAAAGCTAGCAAGGGAAGGGTAGTGTTTTCGCTCTGCAAAACAATTCAGTCCAACCAAATGATGTGCAATTTGTAGGAAAACATTTCTTCAAACCCCCTCTAGTGGTTAATTTATAGGAGAGTTCTTTACAATTGAAAAATAGAAATGGTTCTTAAAAAAAAGAGGCTTGTTCAAAGCTTTGCTGATCTGCTGGGGGAGAGCTATCAATTAAACAATTATTCTTCTAGCTTGTCTATCCCAAGAAAATCTGATCATACAACAAAAATGCAACCCTGTGGCTATTATTTTTTATGTTTAAAAATAAGAAAATTAAAAAATTGGCATGATATATGTACGCAGTATAGAGATACATATATAGTAGTATATTCAAGTACATGTCACTCCTGTTGGTTACTCATACCAGTTGGGAGGATGAGAAACATGGAAACATACATGTCAGGAGCCACTGTTGCCTCCTGTCATAGCTCTAGATCTCTTTCCTCAATCTAGAGTGTCCCATCCAGTTCTCTTGCCCCAGGGAAACTAAAATAAAGGCTTGAACCT
>NW_009952973.1:12643839-12681800 GCF_000747805.2 Chaetura pelagica | reverse complement strand
TGAACTTGATGAGAAAATAAAATATAACTTTTACATTACTCTGAAGGTATATATCATGACAGTTTAACCAACCACAGCCTACCCTTTCAAAAGTACAACTAAAGGCTAGTCCCTTGCTACAAATTACATTACATAACAAATCCTTAATGCCTCTTGCTTCATATACATATTGCATTTGAAGATAACTCAGATGAGCTTTTACATATTGGAGGCTACTTTCTTCCTTTCCTTAAGGTAGAAGCATTATTTGCGACATTTAAAGAAAAAGCAGTTTAAAATACAAAGTCATTTTGATCCCTTGAACTTGTATTAGGCAATTTTGTAAGAGGATGAAAAATAAAAGGGTATTCAAGCTACGGACAAAGTATGCTCTTCTTACCATGACCTGGGACAGACACTGAAACAGTACCGGTCTGTACTAGATATGAGCTGGCAGAATAGTCCTCATCTGTATCAGAGTCCTGAACTGGCTGGCTGGCATTATTACTTAATAACCACCTCTGGTTGTCATGGAGATTGGGTGATGGAGGAGGGGAGTGTAAATGTTCAGTAACTGATGGACTAGATGAGGAGGATGGCATGGGAGGACCTATGAAAAAAAATACAAAAGAATTGAAAATATGGGTCAAGATACCACATGAACAGCAAATAATTTATTTTTTTCTGTCAATGAAAGGCAAATAGTGTACTTAAAAAAAAAAGAGATGGACAAACAAAATATTAACTGGTTTAAGTGCTTTAGAAAACACAGCACAGTGCCATGACTTTCTACTACATACTTTATGTTAAAAAAATAGATTAACCTGCAAGGATACCATTCATAACTACAATTCTAAACTTAAATTAAAGGAAAAGAGGGTTTTCTTCCCATCGTGTATATATTTGTTTTTATGGTACTCAGCAGTACAGTTATGCTGCAGAGGTGCATCACCTTTCTATGTTGTATGTAAGTTTAATGCAATAAATCATATTGGCACCAATAGCTTGAATAATCTTTCCTCTTCTTTGCACACTGCTATAATCATGCTGATTTTTAAATTTATGTTTTTTTTGCTTTATTATTCAGTTTATGCTGTCACATAGTATCTTCAAGATCTCTAAAACACATTGCTAAGTCCTAAACAGTTGATTTCAATGGAATGAAACCTGTGACAGACACACCATGAACTGCTTGCTTCATTGTCTCACTTCACTAAACATCCTCTCAAACTTCTGGTGAACATCACAGTATTATAGAATCATTTTGGTTGGAAAATACATATTAATTTAAGACCCAGGTTTGTCTCTGGAAGGAAAGAAAGCACTTACCATTATACAAGTAACTAGTGTGTGAAACCCAAGGTTTATAGCCAGGGAAAAAATAAAGACCAGGGAATGACATTTTACTTGGGTAGTTAGAAGTAGAGGGTGAGTGCATTTTCAAGCTCAAGATAAAGTGCCACCAGATTTTCTTGCTACACCTTGATTTTTTACATTGCTTTCTCCAGTAACCTTGATTTGTGGCTATTTCTTGATTGAGTATTTAATGCATGATTTACGATGTATCCAAATGTATTTATATAGTTGCTATATTTCATTTTTTTAACAACTACAGTAATAGTTAATTTATTTTTTCAAATACAAATTAGCTCTATAATATTTTATTTATTTACTTATTTTTAGCTTGGATCGAACCTTTATTTACACTGGACTTTTCTGACTGAAGTGTAGAACTACAGTAATATGTTCCAGATGTATACTGTCTGAAGTCAATCAGCACCTCAGTAATACCTGCAGAGCTTATGCACAACACCGTTCTCCATATGCTTCTCCCCTGTCCTTCTCAATTTACACCTAATTAACTTTCATAGACAATAGAGCCATGTTTACACAAAACATAATCATACAAAATATCCTGTTACCTGAAAATGTGTCATGTTCAAGGTGCCTTAATTATTTTGTAAATTCCCTCACTTATCACAATTTATTAATTGTCTCAGCGCTACGTGGCTAGTGACAGTGCACTGCACTGGTGAGCAGCCAGCCAGAAACAGCATCACTTGGGTGCTCCAGCTTACTGAGTTTCCCAGTTCAGAAAACACTGTATGTCAGGTGCGGGCTGGAAGTGGGAGGCTTATTAGCAAAGCTCCCACTAGTGTACTCTGTGGCCATGAATCTCTGCTACTGCAAACATCAGGTGATCAGGGCTGTAACACCAGCAGGAAATTATGCAACTTTGATGATTTGATTTTTATAAATAAACCTAATCCTAAAAGACAGTTCTTTCTTGTCTTGAAGTTACATGGTCTGCAAAGAAAAGGGAGCTGGTTATACCATGAGTCAGCTCTTCACAAGAACTGCAGGCCAAACAGCTGGGATGTGTATTTCTGTACAACTTCATCCAGCACTGGCAGATTTCTGCAGCAAGTTCCTCTTGATTCAAGTGAAAAGATAGATAGCTATCATACTGCCTTTTATAGAATAAGCCCCACATTAAGAAAAAAAATACTTAACACACTAGAAAGAGGGATCATAAATGATGTGCGTACTCCTCTCCAATTACTTTTTTTACACGGAATGAAAGGAATTAAAAATATTTGCTAATACCTCTTACTGAAGACTTAAAAAACACCTTCATAAATCACAAAAACCATTAAGCATTACAAAATTATATTGATTATAATACTTGTCCCATACAGCTTGGAGGCACATGATGTAAAGAATATTTCATTCTAAGGGAAAATACAAAACCACAAATATTGATTATTTTTTTTTTTTTTTTCTCCCTGTTCTGCTTCTTCTGGTTACATCTAGCAAAAAACTCTGTTTTTCTGCTTTGACTTTCTTGCCTGTACATCAGAAAAGCAAATATTTTTGTTTTTACTGATGTAAGATAGTTAGCTATTTTTCACAAGGTTTTCTTACTGGGCTTAAGAGTACTCAAATCTCAGCTTTTAGGCTAGTTATGAGGACAAACACATTCTAATTTGTTGGTAGTTTAACATTTGAAAATACGTGACTTTCAATTATCTTTATGTACTTCAAAAAAATGACCTCACACAAAAAAGATTTGTTGCAAATACAAACTCCAGAAGGAATGGAGTCAAGATGGCAACAGTAAAGATGTGAATACATTTTGCTCAGGAAGTAATATGAGTCCCCAGAGAAAGTAAAACTCAAAGAAAATTAGTTGCAAGAACATTAATAAGAAATATACCTAATATATAATGGATACTTTAAATAGATACGTACAAGGTACGTAAACATCAGAAAAAACTTCTTTCCTGTGAGAGTGACAGAGCACTGGAACAGGCTGCCCAGAGAGGTTGTGGAGTCTCCTTCGCTGGAGACATTCAAAACCCACCTGGACATGTTCCTGTGTGATGTGCTCTGGGTGATCCTGCTCTGGCAGGGGGGTTGGACTAGATAGTCTTTTGAGGTCCCTTCCAACCCCTAAGATTCTGTGAAGTTAATTATGTTTTAAAAAATTGTATCATTCTGTGTTAAGATCAGCACTGATCTAAAAGATGGTATATAAAAAAAAGTAAGTTGGAAGCAGAATTGATGACCCTTTTGGAAAAGCTAAAAGATAAGCCCAACCTACAAAAAGTTGCCAAATAAACAATGGTGGAGACTGCCATCAATGCACTGGTAGTAATAGGAGGCATAGGGATGTATGGGACTGTCTAATATTAAATACATTAAGGCTTAAGTAATCCTAAGGCTGAGCCTGTGGCCATTGCTGCTGCTTAACACAGTGGGTATGAGGGCAGGGAAACGGCATGGGGTTAGTGTTGCAGCACACAGGAAGGGCTGGAGGCAGCACAGGGCCTTCAACCCCAGATCTTCGGGGACACTTCCACTGGGCCACAGCCCAGAACTTACAGTTGTGTCCAAGACACCTACACCTTTTCCCTTAGAAAAAAATTAATTAGAAGCGCTTTAACTTATTTATATCGTCTTATGAAGAATGAATCCAACAGTCGCTCAGCTTTCATCTTCTATCTGTCATCACATGCTAAAGAAGCACCTTGCTTCAACACCAATGGGTGGATAGATGAATTACATACTGCATCTTCACGAGACGTATTTTAGAGAAAACAGTATTGGACAATTTTGGAACGTGGTATTTAGAAGAAAAGCAGGATGGAAGAGAAGCAGCAGTAATGAACTCCTACTGTTACAGGGTTGGCAGGATGGAACAGATGACCCAGAAAGTCTCTGCAGAGCCCTGAAATACATACACTTATGAAAACTTCCCAATGTATTAAAACTTTTAAAACCGAAATTTTGCTGCCAATATGATACCAACAAGAAAGGAAAAACTTTATTTTATTTTGTAATTATAAATCTACACATTCTCCACGTTATGTTTTAATTCAAGAAAGTCTTTGTTGATTCAAGAATTTCTTTAAAGCTGAACTTTTATTCATGTATCTAGATGAGTACCAGATATTACCAATTCACTTTGTATATTGTGAGTTACATACTATGCAAAAGTAATTTCACTATAATAATTTGAAGGGCCATTATTTTAATCTCAATCAGGATCAAAGAATAGTAGCATCACTTAGGTTGGAAAAGACCTTTAAGATAATCAGATCCAACTGTTAACCCTACTCTACCATGCTCACCCCTAAACCATAACACCCAGCACCACATCTATTCAACTTTTAAACACATCCTGAGCCATCTCTCTGGGCAGCCTGTTCCAATGACTGACAACCCTTTCAGAGAAAAAAAAAATCCTCATGTCTAGCCTAAACCTCCTCTGGTGTAGCTATAGGCCAATCTCTCTTTTCCTATCAATATTTGCTTGTGAGAAGAGACCAGCACCTGCCTCTGTACAATGTCCTTTCAGTTAATTGTAGAGGGTGATGAGGTCTCCCTTCAGCTTCCTTTTCTTTAGACTAAACAGTCCCAGTTCCCTCAGCTGCTCCTCTTAAGACTTGTTCTCCACACCTTCACCAGCCTAGCTTCTCTTCACCCTCTCCAGTACCTATATGTCTTTCTTGTATTGAGGGGCCCCAAACTGGACACAGCACTCAAGGTGAGGCCTCACTAGCGCTGAGTACAGGGGGAGGATCAGTTCCCTAGACCTGCTAGACAAACTATTTCTAATACAAACCAGGATGCCATTGGCCTTCTTGGTCACCCTGGACACACTGCTGGGTCATATTCAGCTGCCTATCAATCAGCACCCTGAAGTTCCTTTCTGCCGGACAGCTTTCCAGCCACTCTCCTCCAAGCCCGTAGCAATGCATGGGGTTGTTGTGGCCCAAGTGCCTGGCCCAGCACTTGTCCTTGTTGAACTTGACCTCGGCCCTTCTATCGAGTCTGTCCAAGTTTCTGTAAAGCCTCCCTACCCTTAGGCAGATCAATACTCCCACCCAACTTAGTGTTGTCGACAAACTTCCTGAGGGTGCATTCTATCTCCTCATCGAGGTCATTCATTAAGATGTTAAACAGAAGTGGTCCTAGTACTGAGCCCTGAGGAACACGACTAGTGACTGGTCACCAGCTGGATTTAGCTCCATTCACACCACTCTCTGGGCCAGGCCATCCACCCAGTGTTTTATCCAACAGAGAGATTGCCCATCCAAGCCATGAGCAGCCAGTTTCTTCATGAGAATGCTGTGGGAGACAGTGTCAAAGACTTTACAGAAGTCCAGGTAGACAACACCCACAGGATGCATAAATTATACACCTAACTCTTAGATACAACTTCTGATGGCTGCTTAAGACATTGCAAGAGTAGGCAGCTCTATTTAGGTTGGTTAGCTATGGCAGAATGGTGCATTTTTCCTTTCACAGTCTTCGCAGCCCTTGTCACTGAGGCTGAAGAAAATAAACCTCCTCTATCTGCATCTCAAAGATAGAGGGGGAGAGTCTTATTTTGAAGTTAGTGGTAAAGAGTACTTACTGACTTCAATGTCAGTAAGAAAATGCTATTAAATTACAAATTGCAAGGTAGGTATCTCCTTTCTTTACTTAAACTAATGGGATTTTTGCTAGCGTCTTCAATGAAATGAAGATTTCATGTTATTTTAAATGGTACTATTATGTCATATAAACCTTGAACCATACCACATAGTGTGGAAAAAAAATAAATGTTCTACATATAATGGCTCACTAGCAGTAGATATATATATATGCATTTTGTACTTTGCCCCTCACAACAGCAAAAGACAAGTCGCCTTTTTTTTTTTTTTAATAAAACAGTTACTGGGATCTTTAAAAACCACGATCAGATAGGCAGTGGTTTGTGAAGGTCAGAAATAATGTGTTTTCTGGCTAAATTAATTAGAAACCAAAATACTTTCAAACAGGCAGAAGGACACTTAGAGCCTTTTGGAATCAAGCTGAGATAAATCTCTGCAATCTGTTCTAGGACTTCCCAGCATGCTGAAAGCTGTAAAGACACTCTTGTTAAATAAAGCACCTACATCCTCCTAACAAGTTTACTGATCACATCCCGAAGTTTCAGTTCCCAATGTATCACATGTAGATTAACCCAAAAAAAGCCCCCTAAAAAACCCAGAACCCCACATCTGGTATGTACAACCCTCAGCAAGCAGATTTTGGACCTCATAATCTCTGTGTATAATACAGTAAGTCAGCAATAAGGGAGTTTTGATTGTAAGCCCATTTTTTATTCTGGACTCCCTGTATACTCTCCAACCTGTATGACTTGGCATTGGCATTTATCTCTCTGCTGGATACTGCAGACTTCTGCAGTCAACCTGCAGTGACAGTTACCTCTTAATTAAAACTCTACATGCAAATAGACCTACTGAAAAGTGTCATGACATAGCACATGAAGAATCATTATTTATAACCAACACAGATCTTTTTACCTACTTACACCATTACAGCTACTGTGAAGATTTGCCCAAGGATATACATGCATTCACTGTCTTTCAAGTATATAAACATGCATATATACACATATATAAGACTGCATAAATCCACCTATAGTGAAAAACATTTGCGGTAGAAGAACTATGTTCCGAGAATTCTTCTAGAAGTAAATGCTTTAAAAATGCATAAAAATGATTGTTGCAATCTACTGTGGGTTTTCCATTTAATTGTTCTTGCTTTGCTTTGTTTGTACACATAATGGATAATGACCCTGAATTGGGAAGAGTATTTTCCGAATTTCAAACCCCTCCAAGTGCTGATGAATTGTGATTACATCTCAAATGCAAATCTTAAATACAAATGACATCTACCTTTTCTAGATTTCCTTGAAGAGTTATTAATTCTAAATGAAACAAGTGCATTATCTTGACATGTATTTTAACTCACAAAGTTGCAACTGCTTCCGTAGGCTGTGAACACTGAAAATTTACAAGACTATAATCAGAGAACATTGATTTGAAAACAAAAGCAATTCATTAAAAAGCAAGAGAAATGCTGGCCTGCAATATTGTAATTTGTTTTTTTTTCTTCTTGGAAATGTAGTATAATAATCACAGCCTATAATGTAAAGCTTATAATCGTCTTCTGAAAAAGAGAAAGATTTCTTAAGAAAAATGGTTATGCATTAGAACTGACATTCATTTCTGAACCAAATGCATTTTGGTGGTTTTGGAAATTTAACAACTGCTGCTCAGCAGATTGCTATGTGAAAAGAAGTACACTGTTCTTAAAAGGGTCTGGCTGCATGATCACAATGGCTCCTTCTCCAATCTTGAGTTCAGGTAGTGCTCATCTTCACTTTAAATACGAGTTTTGTCTGTAAAAAAATTGCAGAATCTGCGCCTTAACTGATAGATTAGCCTAACTGAAGTGGATTGCTCTCACTACCTTTTTAATTCCTTTTTATTCTTATTATTAGTTTTTTCAAAAGGAATTACCTTATAACACAAAAGCCACGTGCAGAGTAGAGGTCCACTCAGCTAAGCAGACAGTTCATGAGCTGAACTAAAAATTCAAGCATCTCTAGCATCCAGGTTTTATTCTTAGGAACTATTCTGCTCAACTCAACCAAACTTTCTACCTTATTTCCCACAATATTAGTTAATAAGCGGGTACACAAAATACTGGAAGGGGAACAGAGAGCTATTTCCAGAAGAGTGAAAATCCTCATTCTCCTCTGAAAATAATTTCATCAACACCAGATTGTGAAATGTTTTGATTAACTCATAGCTCCACTTCTTACATGAAAATGTCATCTCTCCACTTAGAGCATCTGCTAGGATTCAAGCTCCTCTTCCTTGTGATGAGAGCCAAATGCAGCAGAGCCTGGACAAGGAGATACCACCTCAGTCACTGACTCAGCGGTACAAGTTGCATGCTCACAATTTTGGCCATGCCACTACCACTTGCAAGCAACTTGCAAGCCTCAGCAGTGCTTGGGGAGGCTCCTGGGGAGCTCTGTGTGGCACCAAGAGATAAGTGATGGACTTTGGCACTCAGGATATCTGTTGTATGTCTTGTGGATTAAACAACATCTGCTGATGAACTAAAGAGATGTCTCAGCAACCCACCCAACCGTTTTGTTTCCCCTCCTGCAACGAGTTCGTGAGAACTGGGGAGTTTAGTGTGGGACATGATGAGACTGGAGACAAAGGAGTTCTACAGCTGGCACTGGGAGTAGGATATCCAGTGATAACCAGGCCTTGATATGAAAACCACTGACTCAGCAGGACAAGACAAAGAGTGCCAGTCTCAAGCCACTTCCTAGGACCGAAACTCCACTGCAACAAACTAATCCTGTGCTGACAGTTGACTCAACCTCCTCTTTTGTAATGGCTGATCTCATCAATTAGCCAAGCAAAGACTACATTGCCCCTGGCATCATACCTGCCCCTGCTACCACAGAGAAGATAGAAGGATTTTCTCCCTTATTCAGGGAAAAAGTGGGGGTGCAGTGGGCAAGAACTGTATAAAAATCTGGGACTCTATGGGTGCATTTGAAGCACTTCCCCACCAGGAACCACTTCCTCACTGATGACATCGCTGGACCGTGGGTGGTAACTATGCTCTTGCTTGCTATCCTCTATCTCTCTGATTTCTCCTTTCTTTTCTGTCTCTGTTTTCCTCCCTGTCCTATCCGCTCTAGGGACTTTTGATGTGTTACTGCAATAAAAGTTTGTTGTGTGTGTGATATCTGACCTCGTTTGTGTGTTAATTTCACCATTTGGGATCACCTTTATAAAAAATTGCCATGTATCCGAATACCGGATCGTGACATTAACTGGTGTCATGGACAGGATCGGATGGTGACACTCTGCCACCGAGCTGGTTCCTACTGAAATCTGACCAAATTACAGAGGTGCACGGTCTCTATACAGGCATACACAGCTGTGTAGCAATGCAACACAAAAGGCACTAATTTGCAGTTAGGAATTCTGCCGCAGTCACAACCCTGCACTACTGCCCTCACTGTGCTCAGTGCTTCACTGACCACTTCATGGGAGAGGGCAGGACTGGTCTCTTGAGGGGAGGGGATGTGAAGCCAGTTGTTCTCTCTACTCCCTATCCACCAATTCATGTGCAAAACAAACAAGTAGGTCAGCACCACACAGTGTTGTAGACAGAACCAAGTCCTCCTCAAAAACCTGCCATGATTTGCTTGTTAAGAATCCCCAAACTACAAAGCCATCAAAGACACAAGGAAAAACCAGAAAAAATCCCCACTGGTGGTTTTTTTTGCATTTCCAGAAACAGACTCAAGCATCAAAATTAGAGCTGCTGGCAAGTCCTGGAATTAGTGTATGGAGAATACACTCTCAGTCTCTCTATTATATTAACTCAGTGATGAGGCTAAAGAGTTGACCAAGTTTACACTCTCAATCCTGACCTCTGTAAAAGTCTGTAATTTTTCTGGATGCTGATATTCTTTCAGATGGCAATTCATAAAGAGTAATCACCTAAAAAAGTAACCTTTGAAGAAATACGTCTTTATTCTTCTTATCCATGACTTTTTAATGTTTGAGGTGAAATCACAGAATCTTAGATGTTGGAAGGGACCTTGAAAGATCATCTAGTCCAAGCTCCCTACCAAAGCAGGGTCACCCAGAGCACATCACACAGGAACACGTCCAGGCAGGTTTTGAATGTCTCCAGCGAAGGAGACTCCACAACCTCTCTGGGCAGCCTGTTCCAGTGCTCTGTCACTCTCAAAGGAAATAAGTTTTTTCTGATGTTTATGTGGAACCTCCTGTGTTCCAGTTGGCACCCATTGCCCATTGTCCTATCACTAGACATCACTGAAAAAAGCCTGGCTCCATTGTCCTAACACTCACCCTTAACATATTTGTGAACATTGATGAAGTCGCCCCTCAGTCTCCTGTTCTTCAAGCTAGAGACCCAGCTGCCTCAGCCTCTCCTCATAAGGGAGATGTTCCACTCTCTTAATAATTTTTGTGGCTCTGCACTGGATTCTTTCAAGCAGTTCCCTGTCCTTCTGGAACTGAGGGGCTCAGAACTGGCAACAATATTCCAGATGCAGCCCCACCAGGGCAGAATAGAGGGGAAGGAGAACCTCCCTTGACCTACTAACCACACCCTTTCTAATGCACCCCAGGATGCCATTGGCCTTCTTGGCTACAAGGGCACATTGCTGGCTCATGGCCATCCTCCTGTTCACCCGGACCCCCAGGTCCCTTTCTCCTACACTGCTCTCCAGCAGGTCAGCCCTCAACCGGTACTGGAATATGGGGTTGTTCCTCCCCAGATGCAAGACTCTACACTTGCCCTTGTTGAATTTCATCAAGTTTCTCCCTGCCCAACTCTCCAGCCTATCTCGGTTTCATGGAGTGAGCCATGTCATATTTGTTTTATCATTCTTCCAGCACGCCTCTGTGGTAGCCTATGTACTTTGTATTTTCAGTCTTGCTTTGTGTTAAAATTAGGGGGTGGCAGAAAAGTATTTTTGGAAGAGGACAGGAAATGTATCTTGAAGAAGACAAGAGGACTTAGGACTTTTGGGGTTATTTTTGGGAGTGGGGGAGAGGCCTGTTAAAGTGAAAATAAATCTTTTGAGAATGACTCACAAGTCATCTGGCTTTCAGAATCATGTAACTTGCCACCCTCATTCCTCCTACCTTGGTAGGAAGTAGTCTAAAGAGGAATCAAATAAATACTAATTAACTAAATTCTACTGGGCCATACATGAGAACAGCAGTCAAAGCAATGCTAGGGATGCCAGTTTTCCTACTTTTGCTACCGGTATGGCTGCTGCCTGGCAATCTGTTATAAAGGGAACCAGATCTTTGAAGCCACACATCCAGAGAATGACTCTTAATGACACTGGATTGACCATGCTTGCAGACCACAGAATATGACTTGTTGCTTTAGAAGGGTGCATGGCAATTTAAAGAGATTTTGATAGAAGCTAATAAAGATCAACAAACTGCTGAAAAAGTGTTCCATAAAACTCACCTATAAAGGGAATATATTATTTCTCAATATTCAAATTAGTTCTTTTTAGTCTGGTTATTTATATCCCTGTTAGCTGCATTCTTTTGACCATTAGCTATTTCAAAAGATCAGAACTGTGGCACAGGAAAGGAGGAGAAGGGAGATGATGATGAGGAAAGATGTGATGGCTGTTGCCATCTTCACCAGCTCCTGATGAGAACCTGCCCCATGGCCTGGCACTCATCCCAACATCAACCCTGTTCATTTCCCAGCATGGTCCTCAAAGGAGCAGCACACTGCCGGGCAGCCACCAGAATGAGCAGTGCTACTGCCAGAGTTTTCCATGTGAAGTAAGACATCATGCCGCTACATCCTTCTTTTTAACCAACAAAATAAGCAAATCAGAAAAATTTCCCATAAAACTGAAGAACCATGTGATTACTCACAAAGCCTTAAGTTTAGTGATGTGAAAGGAGAAAGCAGTCCTGCTAAAGAAACACCACACTCGCCTAATCAGAGAAGTCTTGAACTTCATTGGGTCCGTACGTCTGAAGGCAACATAACTGAGTAAATATTTTTGTTAGCTCCTTGTTGCTTTGTTTTTGTAAGCCCTTCCCTTCTTCCCGTACTTCCAAGTTTCGTTCCTTGTTGGGGCTTTTTCCTGCTACATTGAATGTAACTCCTTAACAAAAGAGTTTTGAGGAGAGGATTAGAGAATTACCAGAAAATTATTGATTGTTGTCTCATGCAGTCCCACTCTCGAAGCAACGGGACATTTACTGGACATTGATGTCTCATTACATCTAGTATGCAATTTATTTCTCTGCTGGAACAGAACTTATCAGCTTTGCTCATGTGGAGAAAATGTTTCTATCTTAGAAACAAATAGACCACTACAGGCAGAAAGCTGGAAAGCTTAAATGAATACCTGCCACATGATCACCAAAGTTAGCTTGCTACCAAAGCTGCTCAGGCAGCAGAGTTGAAATGGGTCGGACGTGGCATTTTAGGGCCAGATTTTTGACAAAGTGAGTCTCGTTGAAGGATGATTTTGAAAACTGACAACAATAAAAACTGTTGGGTACTGAGAACTCAGTGGAAGCTGGGCTCTTTCATTTAGATGCTTCTGGAAATTCAGCATTAAACAAAAAAACCTGTGTCAACAAAGTTATTCTTGCCTGAATACATAAACAGTAATATTTTAACCAGTGTGAAAACTTATTCAGTATTTATAAAGGACTGCAAAGTTGCACATTTTTCGTTACTCTCTTCCACCATAAGAAATTATTGCAATCTAAAACAGAATATATTTTTACTTGTTATGTAACCCCCCTATTTCATAGCTTTTAATTTTGTAACATTTTATCTGTGTTTATACTTGGCAGGACTGCACTGCGCTCTAGACATATGTAGAACTTAAACACATAAATTTCACATACGGTTAGTTATCCATTCAAGTTCAGAAGAACAGAGACTTAATATTTCTTTTAAAAATATACAAACCCCTCACATTAGCTTAGGTAGGTCAGAAAATGCTGAATGGAGGTAAAAGAAATCCTTCTGGCTTCAGACTAAACTTGGAAAATTTCAGGCCAAAATTGTTCTTCGTAAAGTTATGAGCTAACGAATAAAAGGGGGTTCTAATAAAGTTTCATGAAATGTTAGCTATAAAACACAGCAGTAATAACGTAACCTTTATTTCTTTGCCAATTTGACCACTTCAGAATAGTAAAAAACCGAGTAAAGTAAGCCACACCTGTTACTTCTAAGAGGTTTTATCTCAATGAAAATAGAAAAGCCCCAAAAGACTGGGCCAAAATACATATGAGGAAAATTCCAAAATAGAGAAGAAACTTGTTTTTGCCTGACTGGAGCCAAGGGTAATGAACAATAGCATCACAGAATGAAACCTCTTTACCAAGCTGCTTTCAGATTCTTGGGCCTTTGTCCAAGGACCCAGGAAATGCCAACTGGGCCATCCAAATCTGCTGATAGACAGAGGTTATCCATCTCTTTGGAAAGGAAATTCTCGTCTGAGTGCTTTGCAAGCTCAGTAACAACTGCTCTTCATCTAACCACTAGGATCACCAGCACAAGCTGCATAAGCCTCTGAGTTCCTGAAATATCATTAATGTTGAAGCATTACACTTTCAAGATGCACCTCTTGGTACCTGTAAAACCTGCCAGATAAAAGCTAAGTACTAGACAGAAAGCATTTAAAGGCATAAGTCTGGAAGCCCTGCCCTGTAAAACTAAAATTCTCCATATACTTTACTGCATATACTTTCCAAGATTATCCACTCCCTCACATCAACGTTCAAAAACCTCTACTGCCAAAACACCTACCAAAGCACTTACTAATAGGAAACGACGTGAAATTCAACTGCTTTTTTACTCTCTGAAAAAGACACTTTTTAACAGGTTCTTGGCCAAGATTGCATTTGTACTCACACAATGCTCCTTTTATAAAAAGAAATAATACAATCAATTTTGAGAGCAGACCCTGAAAAAGCCAACTAATGCTTTGACTTTGTCCACATTCATATCAGTACAAAGTAACTAATTTTATATGATGCTTGATAATGCAGCACTATGTAAGGAAAAGATTATACAGGAATACTTACAAGCTAAATCATTCTTTTTGAAAGGATCAGACCAGATGAAATGCAATTTATAAGCACAGAGAAAAAGAAAACCACAGAATTGAAACCATGCTTACCTACATTTCATTCCTTTTGTACTTTGGCATGTTTATGCCTAACAAGCATGCAGTTTTCTGATGCAGTTGCTTTTATTACATGGTACCTGATTTAGCCTTCTACACTCTAAATGCTGGATCTACATGAAGAAATAAAGACAAAGGAATCGTCTTAGCTCTCTTGCTTAGTTCACTGAGATGCTTTCTTTGTGTTGTTTGTATTTGTTATTTACCTTTGAGGTATCCTAGGAGTCCAAATAATAATTTATTACATGTTTTCTGATGCAATTACCATTCCTTATGTGTTTTCTGAAGCAGTTACAGCCTGCAAAGTCAATTCTTGGTCAGAAATTTTACATCCACAAGTAGAAAAAAATCATATGATACTTTCAAGTCAGATCCTGTCAAACAGAGGAGGATGATAATCAATGCAGTTTAATACAAACCCCTCTGTCACACTGGTGTTAAGGTTATGTGTGCTGAGGTGAGCAGTCAGTGATACTAAGAACCATACACAAATTTCTTTTGAATAAAAATGATGCATCAGCCCACAACATTCATCAGCCTATGCAAACTCTCAGGATTCTAACTTTCACTACATGTGTCTTTTTGGATCTGTTTATTTCAGATGATGTCGTATGAATGATGGTATAGTAAGTTTTACTATATTTTAGGCATAAATGACTCATCATCATGCCATTTGAAAGAAAAGATCCTAACATGAAAGCAGAGTATGTTACTGCAGCTGCTCCATGGGAACAACAACATATTCATTCGGAAGGAAAATGCATTTATGAAAATGCCTGATTAGCAGAAAAAGCAGAAAACAATTCATTAGAAACAATAATATACAAAGCAACTGCTTTACTTGACATTTTTATGGTTACAGTCTGTTTTCATGGAATCTATTGGATTAAAATGCATCCAGCTCTTCCCTTCCCACGCCCAGCTAAGATTAATCTTCATCGATGTTATCCATAAGAAAACCCCTTTAATTTTCTATAAACTACACTTTGAAGGAGGCGCTCCCATGCTAATTGAATGTAGAGTTTCTGGACAGATTGCACCAAATTGTCTTCTTCCTTCATTCCTCGCCTACTAGGATCCCAGTTTGGGTCACAGAAACACATGTTGCCTCTTCTTTTAGCTTTGTAAAACACTGTATTTTTATCTTGCATGCTTCCTATCCTCTGCAAGGTTATGAATTCAGTGCTGCATAGGTGGCAGGTAATGTACCTCTGAGAACTGCACAACATACATAAAGTGAAGGTAGTGCCATAACGGCATCTATGACCTCCTAGAGACAAGCCTTCTGGTTGTCCCATTCCTCCCCTTCACAGCAAGGAAACAACTACCTCTACCTTCTTTCATCTTACCTCTCCTTGCCCTTTTAGTTTCATACACTCGTATTCACGGACAGCCTTTTGATTTTCCTTCACACTGCAATAAAAAACTTTCATATGCTTTTTCTGTTATAAATTAATTAATCTATAGTAGAAAAGGAAGGGAACTTCCAGCAAAGAATTACGATGACATATGGGAGTGTTGAATATAGCCCTAGTTAAATAACCATGCCATTTAATGCAAATCACTGGCACAGTTAAATACACATAGAAATTATTTACAGCATTTTGTGACATGTACATGGAATAACATAAATACACAGGTAGTTAATAATGATGTTTCTTTTGATGAAAGGAAACTCAGACATGTTTAAAAAAAATGTCCTAACTGGATACAGTTGGGCACTTTATGTAATATCCCCTAACAATTTATCAAAAGGAACTCTTCAACAGACTCTTCAACACGAGAAGAGATTCATAACTACCTTTATAACCACCTGTTACTAGAGAGGCATTTCAGATGGTTAACCCAACTTTTGGTCACTGAAAGATAAACATGGGCAGAGAAAAAGAGCTAACCAGAGAAAAGACACTTTAACGTTTTGTTTGGTTCAAGCCAGAGGATTAAATTCTGCCTTCCACCTTCCAGGTGAATGTCCTGGGGCTAATGAGCCCTCGGCTAATTGCAGAGCAACTAAGTCTCCCTCTTTTTTTTTTTTTTTTTTTTTTTTCCCCTCATCAAAATCTCCGTAGAACTGTGTTTAGCTCCTCATCAAGATGAATGCCAAGCCTGCTAAATTTTTCATGACACCGAATTCTTGTTCTCCTGCCAGCCCCAGTTATGTGTGAACATTTTAGGCTCCCTCAGGCATTTATTTTACTACAGAGTCCTGAAATACTTAAGTCTATTAGGACTTAAAATAAACATGCAAAAAGGAGGAAACTGCTAGTAGTTCTCCCAGTCTATGTCTTAAGGAGGCAAAGCCTGGAAATTATTCACAGTGTCACTGGCGAACAGATATATTCAGCAACAAACCCATGAAGCCATGTCAGCTACCACAGCCAGGTTCAGCCCCACACCACGGCAGAAGCAGGACTGTCGCAGGCTGGGAAGAGCCAGCCAAATAGGGCTGAGCCTGGGAGAATCAGCTGGACTGCAAGTGCACAGCTGGAACAGAAGGCATCATGCTTTCCAGAAAAGCTGGATTTACTAAACACACGCACAATGACTATTCTGCATGCGTGTTACCCCTGGGTTTGTGCCCAACTGAGTCCCTGCCTGCTCCCTTGCTGCCAGCAATGGGGGTGGCTGGGAGCAGACCGTGACTGAAGAATAATTCACACAGCTTGGCCTGGGTTACCCTCCTCACCAAAGGCCCTTCTGGAGGAGAATGTGTGCTGGCTGCAAGCAAGGCTGGCCTGCTGTGTGAAGAAGTGTGAGCTTGAGAAAAGAAGGCCAAACACCAAAAGATTTCAACCAGGCCTTGAAAGGCAGCAGATGACTGACTGAATTAACCACTAGGCTGCAAACCCATCACATAGGCTCTGAGCTGTGCATCCCTGAACTACCGAAAGGAGCCAAAAGAACACTCATAATAAATTCCCCACACAAAACATCTGGATTTAAAGTCACCTGCTGAAATAATTTTATGGTTATTCCCAGTGTATCTACGCATTCTATAGCTGCTCGCTCCAAAGGCCTGGAAATAGAACAAGCTTCATTGTTTACCCTGAGGTCTTACTCCCTAAATTAACTCCAATAGCACTTCCACTCACAATCCTCACCTATTATTTTTATACTCGTTGCTATTATATACTTAAAAGGAAGTCCAAGCAGCAGATTTGTGGCCAGAAAATACCATGCCTGATACCAAATCTGACAATCAACATTGTTTTCTAGGAGACACTCCAGGCAGGGATTGAAAAATACATAGAACAGTTTTGGTTGGATAAGACCTTCAAGATCAAGTCCAACTGCTAACATAGCACTGTCAAGTCCACCATGAAACCATGTCCCATGGATGCACATAGTCTTATATTGGAGATGCTATTTACTAAGAAGATAATGTGAATAACTTATAAAGCTGTCATGACCTGCTGGTACACACAAGCCCACAGCTTATGCTTGTCCATAGCATATTGTCAGAAAGCCTCCATAGGCCAGATCACCTTATACATAATGCCTCTTATTTTCCTTACCCATACTCCCACCTTGCCTTTTTTTTTTTTTTTTTTTAACTTCAAAAGTAGTTTGTTTGTCATCTTCCATATTTATTTTATGTTTGAAACAAACTTTCAAAATGCTCTTGCTAAACACTTTTTTCTCTTACAGTTTTAAGATTACTATGACATAGATGTTAGCAATCCAATCCTCAGGAGACCAATGCTCAAGGTCCCTATAATGAACTGGATTTAACATGGGTGTAATATATCTATATAATCCTAGCAGGTGATCCTCACTGAAAGCACAACCTAAGACAAATTGCCTCAAAAGTTTTCTGTCATTGTGAGGGATTTTATTCCTCAATACTAAATCTGACAGCTGGATCTTGCCAACATCCAACGAAACTGGAGTGCTGTTACTGTCTTGTTCCTTGCTCTGTTTCTGATACCACCAAGATACTTTCCCAAAGAGATCTGTTTGACAGGAAAATCTGCAAGATTTCTCCGGACTACAGATACAGTAGGAAGGAATGTGTGGAAGTCTTCCTGAAGTCTGTAAATTCTGTAAAGTGCATGTATTCATCAGTAAAAAAAATGGGAGTGGACTAGAACTTGGCAATTCTTTTACACTGTATTTCCTTGTTTTGGTGAAATATCAAGTGTACTTCAGTGTACTCCTGGTCTGACCACAGTAATTGAAAAAAAAAAAAAAAAAAAAAAGAAGAAAACAGAATGAAATCACTATCAAAATCTCTATAAAAGCAGTATTCAGTACTATAGGTAAATTTCCACTTAATCTTTGCCTGCCAAACAGTTTAAGTTAAATGCACATCATATCAGTTCCGTGTATGATTTGTATTTCATTTTACCTCACTACCTGGTTATTTTTGTCTGTTTTTTCTTTCTTTCCACCTTTCCTACCTTCATCTTGACAACCTGAAAACTTATCAGTAGATAAATTGTTTCTTCCTGTAATTGGCAAAGTCCTTAAGCATTACCTAGAAAAATGCTATAATTCCAGTTACAACAGTATTCTTTTCTCATGTCTCTGATGGGAGCATGATGGAGCTTCAGACTGAATGGCACATCTGTGATGAATCACATCTCATGCCCCTGAATGCCCATGGCAGAAGAAAAAGAAAATCAGTAATTTCTCCCACTGAGGGCTGACAGGACATGAAATACAGAGCAAAGTGAAGTTGGAGGATCAGAGCTGCCAGTTTTTACATCACATGGGACCCTATAAAGGACCACAAAGCCCATTTCCTTAAAATAAAAACATACGAACAGACAATCTTTTGCTCTGCCTCCACCATGAGTAGGAGGGAGCTTTCTTCAGCTGAGCGGTGCAGTAGAGTAGCAGCTATGCTTCTGCAGGCACCTGAGGAGCATTATTGCTTTTTGCTTTCAAGCAGCAAAAGGACACGCTGTCAGGCATTTCACTCACAACGTTCTTCTGCTTTGTGGGGTGGGAACCACACTTCATGGAGCTAAGAGAGCTCAAAAACCTGATGGATTAAAAATTTAAGCCCAGTATGACTAAAAAAACAGTTCTGAATCCCTAAAATCTAAATATATAATACAAACACTGACACAGCTTTGTCCAAAGAAATGGCAGATTGTGACCCCAAACTTCTCCATCAGTCATGTCTTTTTTTTAAACAACTCCTAACTTCACTAATGTTTGAACAAGAGCTGTGTAATGAGGAATGTCAAAAGAATATTCCCTAAAACTGAAACAACACTAAAGTTTCACTCAGAAACCAGGCATGGCACTGGTGTACATTTACTACCCATGACCTGAAATTTGACTAATGTAATTTAAGATTGATAATTACTGATGGAGACCATATGTGGTTTTATTAGAAGGAAACTGTCAAATTAAAAAAAAGACTGCTTCCATCTGACTTTTTATAGAATACTGTGGTTTCAAATAACATCTCAGATTTATAAAATTGAAATAACCACCATATATATTTTTAAGATTTTTATCTTGCCCTTTCTTCAGCTGTTTGCATTACTCTCTCAAACAGCAGCAAGGGAAATGAAAATATACAAAATCAAACAAAACAAGCCAAAACAGAACAATACATTACTAAAACTTAAAAATAATAGTCGAAGCAGGAGTTGAATTTTTTAACAATGGATCTGATTGTAATTTATGGCTATTATTACACGAGTGGGTACAAGAACTCTGCTGTGCTGCGCATTACAGAAATGTGTAACAAAGAAAACCCAGTCCTTTCTCTCTATGAAGTAAGAAATGTCTGGCACCAGGCAGCATTCACCCGAGAGTGAAATTCAAAGGCAGAATAGCTGAATTACTAATGATGATGTGTCATCCGTCTCCACAGTGCCTCCAATGTGGCTAATGTGCTGCCAGCTTCTAATACAGGTTCCAGAAAAGCTCCAGGGAATGGCAATCGGCAAGCCTGATGTCTACATACTATTTAATAGAAACTATAACAACAAATAGACTAAGTGGGCAGAGGTCTGAGAAGAGTAAAATTTCAGTTTTCATAAAGTGAAGTCTTGTTTTACAAAATTAACCCAATTCCTTGAGCAGCTCAAACAAACATGTTAAACCAGTGATCCAGTCAATGCAGCCTGTATGAATTTCCAAAAGGCTTTTAAACAGTACTTCATCAAAGGCTTCTAAAAAAAGTAAGTACCCATGGCAAAACAAAGGTTCCTCCCTGGCAACGTAACTGATTAAAAGGCATAACCAGAAAATAGTGGTAAATGGTCAAGCATGCACAGTGGAGGAAGCCTAGCAGTGGAGTACCAAGGGGATCTGCCTTGAGATCTGCTCGTTCTTCCATACCTGTAATTGACCTGGAATGGTAGCTGAGCACTGAAGCAAACAAGTTTGCAGATGATATAAACTTATTCAGGGCAGTAAGGATGAAGGCAAGTAGTGACGAATCACAGGACCTCATGAAACTGAGTGACTAGACAATGAAATGGTAAATTAAATTCAGTGTGGATAAGTGTAGAGTGATGCACATGGGAAAATATAACCTTAACTTTACATGTACAGTGATGGGCTCTGAGCTGAATATTACCACTCAGGAGTGAGACCTTAGGGTTACAATAAATACTGCCATCAAAATGTCAGCTCAGTGCTCAGCTGCCAAAAGAAAGCCACCCAAATATTAGGTATTGTTAGGAACTGAACAGGAGGCAAATCAGAAAATACAATTATGTCACTTTGCAATGCCACCCAGTTCATACTCTGTCCCTGCTTCCAGCAGTGAGAAGTTTAGGGGACAAGCTTCATCACTAAGTATTTTGTACTTACTTTTATAAAGGTAGGAGTGAGACAGAAAGAGGCTTGATACAGAAAAGTGATCTATAATTAGGGGGACAAAGACAGCAGTTTTAACACTGTCTGCATCTCAGATTTTATAAGAGTTTTCTCTGAGACTGTATCCAAAATTCAAGGAGACAGTGCTTCTAGATACTTCTTAAACCATTCAAAAAAGAGGTTGACAAATTACACACATACAGTCAATGAACTCTGTTAAAAAGCATTACTCTGTATCAAAAGCTTAGCTATTGCTAAATGCACAAGTTTTACTAGTATTTGAATTAGCTGGGAAAATTCAAGTCTGAAAATTTGCCTTCAGTCTAGCAGTACACAAACAGTGAAAAAATCACATTGCTGTGCCATTTTTAAGTGACTAAAGATTTTAAGCCTTAAGGGTAAGCACAAGTGTCCACAAAAATGTAAGCGGAAACAAATGAATCTAAAAATCTTCAAAGTCTTGCCTTTCTCACTGTTCTCTTTTCTTCATTTCCTTTCCTATCAGATAGCTTGCTCAAGGTGCAGCTGGAATCTTTAGTGCTTGAACAACACAAAAATGTTTCTACCCACTGAGGTTCTGTAGCAGCAAATAACTAAATAAAGTCTAGGCCTTCAGACTTCTAACTAATCTCTACTAAACCATCTATTTCTTGCTTTTATGAGAAAGGATTTGCCTGTCTGCTAATGGACTGTTATTATCTATGTCTTCGTATAATTTCATGAGCCATGAGACTGTTCTGGTTTTCATTTGGGTTGCTTAATATCGGACATAGAATTTGTCTATCAATACTGGCTACGCACAGTGTACTCTCTACTTACTTACTCGCATAAAATACTGTTTATTCACTCCACCTATGCATACGCCTGGGTGTAAGAGAAATACACTATCACCACAATTCACAATCAATCTACAGTAGCTTTGCCTATTGTGTAATAGAATAATTGCAGAAAAGCAGAAAATACATTGGAAGAACAAAACATAATTGTGATGAATAATTATTCTTTAATTTTACAATTAGAAATGTATCAAATGTAACATAAATATTTTTCAACAAGAAATAAAACTATGCTTAGTTTTAACTAAGTTTCCACAGGAGAGTGCGGATGGGCTAATAACATATACTGTAAAACAGACTAAGTGGCAAATTATTTTTGCCTCTATTCTAGCTTTACATTTAATTAAAAATTGCTTGGGCATTATTTAAAATGTTACAGTATTCCATTACGTAATAAAGATTTTCCCTCTATTCTTTTCCTGTAGCTGTAATTCTCTACCATTGAATGGTAACTGAAGTCTCTTTTTTGAAGGCACACTTTTCAATTTGTCCTGTTCAATTAGGTTTTTATGATAGGTCATGAAGGACACTCAGCATGAAGTGCTCTGGGAAAATAAGCGGTGTAGACTAGCAAAAAAGCTTTTATACGGAATAAACAGCATGATTTTAATTAAAACAGATTAAAGAAAGCAAAGCAAATATTAGCTGGTAGCAATGTTCTAAAATTTTTAGTCACTGCAGGTAAGTGGAAGTCAATCAAACTTCTCAGAGAAATGCCTTTGGGGTTTTTAAAGTATTGGTCAAGCTGTGACAGGCAGCAGACTGAACCCAAGGAAGGCATATCAACCCACTAACTAAAGCTCTGCATTCTTCTACCAGACAAGATGACTTACGCTTGAGCACAACTACAATTACTTGTATTAACTGGAGAAAACCAAACTAAAATCAGACAGCCTCCTCTTTTCTCTCTTTATTCAGCTGTTCACTACAAGTTAAGACTTCATCTGTCTCCTGAAGTGAGAGAAGAAACACTAATTAAACACAGAAACCCTTAGACAGCTAGATATATCATTTCCTTGACCCTGCGTTGTTTCCAACAGGCAGAGCTAAGTTGCTGCAGCTACAGCCTTTGAGCACTGGGCAGCTACACATCTCCTGTGCAGAGCAGGTGAAGTCCAAAACGGCAGCCGGTCCCTTTAAAAGTCCTAACGCACCCTTGAAACTTTAATTCTGCCATGCAGTTAGAAAACGCTGAATAAATGAAGTTTTTCAGAAAGCCATTCTAACTGAGCTCCTCATTACAGATCTAATTACAACCTATCTTCATAATGTACACCTGACAACATCATGCAAAGCACTTCGCTTTAAAGGTCAGCAGAACTAAAAGAACAATCTTACTATTTATAGTAAAGGGTGAACTTTTCCTATTTGGCTGTTTAAGCAGCCAACCCTTGAGTTTAATGTAATTAGGGAGGGGATATTCAATTTACAGTATCCACAAGTAATGATAATTACACTGGTTCAAAAAAGCTGTTGGTAAGCATAAGAAACCTTTGTAATTACATCCTGTTTCCAAAATTACTCAAGCACCGTGAACTCGAAGCATTTCAGCAAATGAAGGCCAAGGCACATAAAAGGAGAGCTACAGCGCTTCAAAAGCTGCACTGTTTAACATAATGAGCTGCCCGACCGGAGGGAGATCGCAAAACGTGCTCCATAACTCACCCTGACAGCCCATGCCATCTCCTTCCTGCTCACAAACATCCATTAAGAAAAACATAAGCCAGCTCCCTCATTGCCTCCTTCTCATCCCTCTCCAGCACTGCAGAGCAGATGCTGGAGCCAGCCCCCGTAACTCTGTCAGGCTTTGAGAGCCGGTCTCAGGCTTTGGCTGCTGATTCTGTCATGTTCAGAAGTGCTGGTGCTGAGAGCAGGGAAACGATGTCGTGTCTCCCCCACTGTCAGCCCCTCACATGCAGCAGATTAGCTAGGTCAGCAATCCGCCAGGACCAAGGTGAAAAATAAACAAATAACCATGTTCACAGCAGCTGTGGCGATCGCTCTCCGGAAAATTATTCAGGCATTATGAGGGAGACAGTATTAAACGCTGCCACTTGCAGCTTCACGGCTCCCTGCGTTATTTGCATCAGCCTGGGATGAGCACTTAAGCAGTATCATTGGAGAGCTTGCCCAGCTGAGCTTCTTCCATTAAGTTTTTGTTGCAAAAGGAGATAGCAGGAACCTCTCTGTGTGATAGTCAAAAGGCTTGTCATAATTCATTAATAACACAGCCTTGCCCAGGTTTCCTTCAATGAAATCAGGCAGGCCCTGTGAAGAAAATGCTGAGTGAACAACAGCTTCTCCAGAGACAGTGCAATAAACTTGCCACTACTTGGCATCATTTGGTGTCTGAGACAAGGATGGCCAACGCTATTTGACAAGACCTGTCAGAGTACCTTAAAGGTCCTAGCAGAGAAATCCACAAAGCAAACAGCAATTCCTCAGCAGCATGTGATTCACTGCTTAGAAGTGAAAATTTCATGTTTTAGCTGCAGAGGTAAATGAACTAGTCTGCTTTTGCTATGCCCAGGGCAAAGCTGGCAATCATTTCCATCCAAAGGGGAAAAAGCTAGAAGAGGTGAGGTAAACTGCAATATCAGAATACAGCAAAAATCAACAGGACCATCACAACTCTTCCATCAGATTTTAAACTCATCTGAAGCCTAGTTTCCTTCTAAGTAGGAAAAAAAAAAGAAAATACAATTGAAGTTTTCTGTTAGGTAAGGAAACAAGGTCAGGCTGACTGTCCAGATAAAGTCATGAGGATGGCATCAAAATAGAGAGGGCAGAATATGAGGGTTGTTTTTTGTTTTATTTGGCTAGCATACATCCATTCATTCAGAGCTAAAATGCACACATTGTGCCTAATTGAGTCTTAGGTACTTCCTCCTGTAAGATCTGTTCATCACAAAGCCATGAAGAAAAAATGTACTCTTATTGGCAATTGATCCACTAGCATTTCATATACACAACACTGCTTCAAAGGACAAAATAATCTAGTAATACAGCAACTACAAGCCAGTTCAATGTATAGCATCTGTTATCACCCAAGTTTTAAACAGTTTTCAGCATAACAAGTAGCATTACACATTTTATGTTTAGTATGACAGAGTTTTCAGGTTTGCATTAATTTTTTAAAAGATGCTTTATTACTATGTAACAGAATCAGTCCAAATATATTAATTGACTTTGTACATTTAGGAAAAGCAACAAATGTACTGAAGTTGGCTAATTACTGATTTGAGAATATCTGCATCACAAAACCGTATTCTGCAATAAAGTAGGTTCAGCTAATTTGCAAAGAGTGTAATATTATTGCTTTCCTAAGCTCCTTTGTGTTTCACTTAGGGATTATAATTTATTTTGAATGTAATACCTGTCTTTAAAACTATGGTCTGCAAACATTATTAGATACAGCACTATTAGCATGTCTAGAGATCACTGTATGCCAGCAGAATGCAATCGATTGAACAGAAATCAATAAAGGTATTTAATGACTTCATGAGAAAAATAAGTGACCCTCACACCCTTAATGCATTAATGCCACTTATGTGCAACACATTGCATAATGCTGACACAGAGCAACTCAAAGCTGTGTCACTTTTCATATGAGTGCCTTAAAACCTTATCAAATGGAAATTGTGTTTTAATGCTATTTCAGATGTCATTTTTGAGAGGATTTTTACAATCCCATTTCATAAAAGAAGAATGCATGATCTGAATTGCTACAAGTAGCTTTTGTCATTGGCACATGTACTAGGTCACCCTCTGAAGTTAACTGGTGAAATGAAATCATGAACGCAGAAGGAGGATAACACTTGAAAATGCTACTCAATTTTTTTTCTGTCAGCTTCTGTCTCTGAATGCACCTTTATCAATATATCTGAATCTTAAATTAATTACCAACAGCACACTTTGCTAGGGAGGGGAAACTACTCCTCACAGTCAGTCCTACAGCCTGAGATAGATGGGATGCACAGCTCCCAAAATGCTACCTGAGAATCAAAACGGGAGAAGGGAGATAATATAAATGAAAGACCACTATGCCATTAACTGAATGCTTGTCTCTCAACCACTGAGAATATTACTAGATATCTGAACAATACAGGTATCTATCCATCTTCAGTGCTCTGCTTTAGTATCCTATTTTCATCTACCCACCAAAAAGCAACTGTGGGTCACAGCAAACACTTCCTTGCTCTTATTCCTTTATTTTTACTTTAACAGACTAAATTAAGAAATACACAGTATCTAGGAGTATCTCTTTAGTGACATGAAGGTTCCTTTTTGGGAAAGAAGAAAGTCAAATGAAAGATGCCAATATGCATTGATTAAGCAGGCTTTGCCATCACTAGGCTGCATTTACAATTCCTCTGGACTAAGCCCAAATGTAACTGAGGGGAGCTAATGTTCAAGTTTCTTATTCTATTTGCTTTACTATGCATCTCCATTTTATGCTCAACATGAAGAAAAATCAAAGACTTAAAACCCAAAGTCTTTTTCCTAAAGATTATTTGTTCCCACCTTTCACTGTAGTTTTCTCCTGAAGAAACAGGAAAAAACTGCATTCAGATTGAACAAAAAAACAAATACAAAAGCTTTTTTCTGACTGACTTGAACATTTCCTTATTCTTCCCCAAAGGATATGAAAACTCCTCCAGTAAACTGAAGCATCATAATTCGCTATAATTGACTTGATCCTTCAAATTTTAAGGCAATCTATAAAATATGGATTGTTTTTTCATCTGGGAGACAATTTTGTGACACCACACTGTTTATCTTGTTACAGTGATCTCAGCTGCACTTGATATCATATGTTACCCCTCAGACTAACTTATTTGTGCTGTAATCCTGGAAGTCTCTACATTTAATGCACTGCACGCTAGTTAGCTGTAACACCAAACAAATTCAGTGCTACCAAAAAGAATTACTTGCTGAAGATCATTGTAATAAGGGATAACAGCAGCAATGATAGGGTAGCAGGTAAAGTACAGCCATCATATGTAGGCAAGCAAGCTCTGTTCCAATAACTCAGTGTACTTCATACTGTCCTGTCATTAGTCCATCTCACCACTTGCTGCACATGAATCAGGTGGTATGAGGGACAAAAAAATTAAAGGTTTAACTGCTTTGCTGCTGTTTTTCAATTACACCTGCTGCTCTATTTTATTTGCAACACTTAAATGCAAACTGGTAAACACTCTTGCTGTACAGACTGCTACCATTTTAGGGTAGGTTTGCAACAGACTCTTAGATCACAACAATTTGATGACTTCTGGGAATGATTGCATCTGGCCATTTCCATTAGCTGAATAAATAGACAATAAGCACAAACACTTCACAAAGATACCTGCTTCAAGGACAGAGTCAGAATGATGTAACTGCCTTCTCTTTTTTTTCCTATGTATAACAATAATTTTTTAAATTCATATATCTCTCTTTATATGCTGCAACACTTCAATTGAAAACTACTGTAAACAGAAAGAAGATAAAAACCTAAAACTTACAAAAATCCAAGTACTGATAGCCACACAACTGCAGCAAATTACTGATAGAAACATTGATGTCCATAGCAACAGTTTAATTATGAGCATCTTGGCAGTAAGCCTGCTCTATGTGTTGATTTTCCCCAGCAGAGAATGCCATACAATCCGTCTTTGTGTTATATGCTACATGACTACATGGAGAGGTCAATCAAAGGGGAACAAGGAACAGAGTAGTTGTAGTAAATTACTGGGGTGATACAGGAGTGAGTACGTTGGCTCTGAATAATTTAACTCCCGAGGATATGCAAACCTAAGAAAAAAGAGGGGTGGAAAAACCAGGGGGTGCTACCCAAAACAAAATAGTGCTATAGGCCTTAATTACAAAGATTACAGCATTAACACTCCTCTCTGATGAATGGCATGAATTCCTCCTGGTACTCATCTTAAAGTGCCCAATTACAAATTCCTGTTCCGAGGATCCCGACTGTGTTGTCAACAGCACTGACAGGATCAGAAGGCAGCCTTTCTGTCCTAGGCAAGGAGGTCTCCCACAAGGGACATAGGGCTCATGGGCTGTGGCTACATTAGACACTGCAAAGCAAAGTGCACCAAGAGGGCCGACCCGTGCGGAGCAGCTGCTGCCAAGAACCTGACAGCCACGTGATTCGTGTTTTAAGGGTTTTGCTTTGAGCTAGTTCCAGCACAGTCCTGTGGGCAGGAGCACATGCACAGCTGAGGACAGGGAGAGCAGCACTTCTGGAGAGCATCTTCCAGCTTAGTGCCGCTGAGCAGCAACCAGCATGTGTGCTCTGACACTGATCCAGGAGGCAAATTATGGTGAGTCATAATTTGCTGAAAGGCCATGCTGCTGACCCATACCAAAACACAAATATAGTAGGCACATCATAGTGGAGGTAGAACATAACTGGTGAGGTGCAGAGTTCACTCCAGTGAACTAGAGGGCAAGGAAGCAATCATAGCAACTTTGCCATAAAGGTGTAAGGGGCAGGCACCTTAAGAGGAAAAGGCAGCAGGGCAGACTTAAGAGGTGTTAATAAATGGTGAAATCTGACTGTGACTGTTTCTCAAGGCAGTTGCATGTAATTTCCAGACAGGAAAAAAAAACCACACAGTGTATGTGTGTATAGTATATGATATTTTATACTGAATCTTACCTTCCAATTTATCTGTTGAAAAATGTTAGTTTAAAAAAAACAAACTACTAACTTATGATGCTTTGAATGAACTCTATTCAGCTAAATGAATACAACCATGTATTTTGGTGTATATGCAAATGCAAACTACAGTGTTTATTTCCACAAAAAAATCTCCTTGAATTCCAGACCTATTTTTTGAAGCAACATTTAGGAAAATCTCTCTCAAATATTGAAGCAGCAGTTCAAGATTACACGATCGTCTCTTTACTTTAAGGAAACAGTCTGGTTGTTTTTAAGTGTGTGAACAAAGGTTTTGAGAAATCCTGTTAGACTATTACATGTGGTAAGAAAACCATCAATCATTTCTGTAGCGTGGTGTGCAAATTCACAACTTAACTCAATAAAGCCTGTTTTTAGTTTCTATTAAAGTATGAATATTTTATGTATGCAACCACATAAATCAATGAGAATACTCACATATGTATATACACAGATCATACCATGTATATACTTGCTTGAAGAAAGTAATGAAAACAATTAAGAAATCTGAAATAATGACACTCTAAAAATGTGCTTCCTACATTTTATAGAAATTACAAGAGACACATTCAAATCAAATGCATAATTTTTGAACTTCTGTGAGTTAAACTTATGCCACACAACTCTTGTTCCACTCTGCATTTTTTTTTCTTTGCAGATGTGTGACTTATTTCCACCTTCAAGACACTGTAGCTGCATCATAACATTAAAAAAAAAAAAAAAAAAAGTTGGTTTCAATTAAATTAATGGGCATACTCTATGTATTGTGTGTTATCTGTGAGAAATTGCTTTTAAACACAAAGTGTCAGAATCTAGGAGACTGGTTTACATTCATCAGCTCTTCCTCATTAAATTTACTTATAACACTGAAAAACTCAAGGAAATTTTTTGGTAGGTACAAGTTAATGTTCAGTTCATTACATTACAAAAATCTGTTAAATCACAGAATAAAAATTGGATTAGTTATGTAAGCTTTGAAAGCCTAAGGTACTAATCTGCATTCTTCCAGATATGATCATTTTTAGCTCTGAATTCAGGTCTCCTATTTTAGCTCAGGAGGTACTCTGGCTTTCTAAACAACAATGTACTAAGAAACGTCTGCAGTTGATAAAAAGTCCTTTCGTATATAGTATCTTTTTTTTTTTTCAGTGCCAAATGCCCTAGTTTGCCAACAACAGAAAATGTTTGATCTCTTCATTGTGGAGATTCTCTCATAATAAAGACAACATCTAAAATATCTATGTGACTGTACTGATTGAGTGATTACCGAATAAAACACCGTATTACACTGAATATTGAATTATTTACCCTTCAACAGCTAGAGGATACAAAAAGGGACAAACCCAGAGGAAACCCTGTGTCAAGCTGGAGTAATATGAACAGCTGCATCACTCCTCCATAAATTCATCTTGGTATTTCCACAAAAGTCACTTGCAAAATCTTCAGAAAAAAAAAAAGAAAAGAAAACTGACACACCACTGTTTCATGTTAGGGTTTGTGGGAGTGAGGGAAAATGGGACTCTGCTCTCAGGGACACAAAAAACTTTGTATTTGGAAATGCTTAATGGCAGCTATGACACAGAGGACACAAGTTTTGCAATAAACAAAATAATTCTGAAGTCCCAATGCAATAACAAATTAAACAAACCAAGAACTGAATTAATGCTTACAGAATACCTGAAGGATCTTAATGACTAAATCTGACATTAAAAGTTTGTGGCCATTTAATCTTTTCATACTTTTGGTGCATTACTTCAGATCAAAGCACACAAGTCTGACTGAAAGTATTTTTGCCCTAAGATCTGTATCACAACTCTTTTTCCCTAATTCAAATCCCCCCAAAAAAACAAACCCAAGATGACTACATATCAAATCTCAAAGTCAAGAGGATAACTTGCCACTTAGTAATTTCCACCTATCAGAAAAGGTAACAAAAACCATCTAGTTCTGAATATTTTTTTTAGCCAATCTTAACTTCGGGCAGAGTTGGGAAGTTGAGATACAAGCCTGTGGAGGACATTCAGCAATATCCAGCCTGGAGACATGCTCCTGACAATCTTTGCTGAAATTGGACACACAACTGTACAGTTATCAAACACACATCTACATAGAAACATGGGCACCAAAAACAAGGGCAGCTGAGCAAGAAACAAGGTGAAACAAGGTGCTACTGCATATAAAGAACGGCAGTAAAATTTGGGAAAAAAACCCCACAAAACAACAAAACAAAACACAAGAATAAAAAGCCCTATATGCTAGTAATTCCCAGTGCTTAGGCTCCATTCACTGCTGTATTTAAAGTCCAATACTGTCTTTCTCCAAAGTCTCAGAGACCAAAGAGAGAATGCAGAAGATATTTCACTTCTTACCAAAGCAGTGGAGAAGACTTAAAGCTTGGGAGTTTCCTGAGTGACTATGACCCATTGTATGCCTCTGATTACTCTGCCTGGGTGGGTTTTGATTAAAAGGTTGAGAAGCTCATATAAGCTCAAATAAGCAGGAGACAATTGTAGTAGCTGATGAATGACAGATGAACACAGATTCAAAACTAATCTGCAAGACACCTCTGAAACCACATTAATTGAGTCTGACAGTGAATATGGAGAGTCTTATTAGGAATGCACGATGAACACACCCTGCTACAAGCTTCACTTATTTCATCCTGCTACTGCAGGTGACACTTTCCTGGGAAGCTTCTGGTTTAACAGATTCATGCCTTTGAAAATAAATACTTTGTAAACAGCTGAAGAGACGGATTTATATTTCCAGATGATTGTTTCACAATTAAACATTGGTATATGACAAAGCTGTTGTCTAATTTTAAAATTTGAAATACTGATATGGTTGTCCACTTATCATATAAAATATGTTAAGTACATTTTGGCACAGAGCACAGACAAGATTCTCAATTAAAGCAGCAATTATTTGGGACCACAACTGTAAAGCAAGCTTTTCACAGTTACATGTACTTGAATTAAATATTAAAACGGAGGTGAATGTTCTCAATAGGCTATAGTTATCTGAACTCTCCCTTATCATACCTAGAGTACAGAGGACTGCAGCACAAAGAGAAAAAAAGCTATTTGAGGGAGCCAGTCTATTTCTACAATTCAACACAATGCCAAATATGCAAAACAGTAGTTTGCATCTTGGGATCAGTTTAACTACCACACTGCAGTACCGAGTGCAGGCTATTAAGCCTTGCTTCTGATTATCTTAGGCACTGTAGTGAGCTCACATGGATGCATCACTTTTGATGTGGGCAGTTTGGATACCTCTACACCAAATTATTTGTGGATTAATTAAACACATATTTGGATCTACTCGGAGTGGCAGTATCTGAAGAAGCAGCACGAAAACATCCATGTTTCAAGATCTTTAAATGACACTAAATTAAATTAACAAGCCTACAATAAACCAGATAAATTAATAAAATTAATTAAAAATAAATTAAATCAGAATAGTGGAGTTATTTAATTTACTGCAATTATTAAATATATAAGAAAGCAGGCAATTTCCTGTAAGAACTGGTAACATTAGAGACTTGGACTTTGTTTAGGTGCTAGCCCCTAAATGAAAGGGCATCATAAAGCTCTTTGTGAACTGAAATTCTCTTCCAGCTAACCAGAGAACATGAAAGGAACAGCTCATCTCCATTCTAAAACAAGTACTTAGATTGAAGGTCTCATGCCAATTATGAAAGCCTGCTAAAATATATCTAATTAGATAATAAGCTTCTCTTCCTCCCATTCACAATGAGATATGGATAAAATAAGCCACTCTTGTTCTCTTCAAGACACTCTACCTTACTGCATTTAAATTCCAATACAAAATTGAAATGCAAAACCCCTGCTTGAAAAAATACTCATCTGGGATGTGTTGGGCAGAAAGGACATTTTATAGGCTACAAACTATTATATTGAGACTGTGCTCAGAAAGAAACCCAATAGTCTGGCTCTGCACATTCCTATATTTCTTGACCATACTGTTAAATGAAGAAAATGCTCAAGGAGATACAGACATCCAGTAAAAAGACAAGAAGAAAACAAACTTAAACAGTATAGTACTTAAGCAGTGTGCCTACTGGTATTTCTAAATTATGCTTCCGGGGTTGACATATTTGACAAGATTAGCCATTAGCTTTTTTTGCTCCATTAATATCCATGGACTGTTGGACTTTTACAACTACACACTTACTTTCCAGGTACCTATTCACTGGCCATGGTTTAACATATGATCAGACAGGAAGGCAAAGCTTGAAAAAAAAACTGATTACTTTTTCTTCATCAGGTGACAAAGCTTCTGCTCATTCATCTCCCTTAGTCCAGTGAGCCAGAACATGACAGTTTACTTCCAAGGCCTCGTTAATTTGGATTGACCGTTTTAGGCAGAGTGTAGTCTCAAAATACTTTGTGTTCTGGACATTTACAGTCCATTCAACAGACGTCAACAATAAGTTCTTCAAAGGTTAAACAAATTATCCTTAAAAATAAGTCCAACTGAAAAAAAAATAAAAATCTTTGCAAACTATACAAGTCACGCATAAAACTAGGAAAAAGCCTCAAAGACAAGTAAAATAATTCTTCCTCTGCTCTGCAAATACACTTGAGATCTCATTTTATATATAAACACCTCACATATTCTCCAGTCAGCAGTTACATTTCTAACAAAATTTCTTAACACATTATCAGGATAAAATATTAGATAATCAGAGTAAAATTATATTGATCTCTGAAATAATGACTGTGCTTTCTGTTTTCATATGTAAGTCTACCTGCTTTACCTTAACTTACATGCTGAAAGATCTTGTTTGTGCTCACACAGATTATCTCCTAATCAGGCAATAGCTTTTTTCACAAGACCGCTTAATAGTTCTAACTTAAAATAAGGAAAAAGGAATCCAGGCGTATGTGGGCACAAAGAAAATGAAAAAGAAAAATACAGTGAAAAAATGTAAAAAAAAATAATTAAAAATAAACTGCATAATTTTAATCTGGTTGCTTTCATGCTGTCTTTTATTAATATAACTAACATTCTAAGTGGCTCAACATTCTAACATTCTATGTAACATTCTAACAGTGGCTCAATCCCACATTTTCTTCCTTGTACTCAGATCTGTGTGCTTGTGGGAAACTTCATTTAATTCAGTGTGTTACACAAGAATGTAGCCATTTGCAAATGTGCTGCCTTTATTTTTTCCTTTTTCTTTGTCAATACATTAAAAAAAACCAAAACTGCAACACGTAAAAGAAAAACCAGCCTTTCAGCAGCCCATTATTCCTGCCTGTTTAAAACTGGACACTCTGAACTTTCCACTTACTAGCTCAAACTGTTTGCCAAAGACCTGGATTCACAAGGACTAGCAAACCATTTGCAGCAATAGGGAAAATTCTCAATCACTGCTCTTGTGAAAAGGTATAGTGAATTTTGTAAGGATTTTGTATTCCAAATGTAATGGTAATTATTCCAGATTTAAATCAGTACTCTTGGTATGTAACCCTTCATTTTTGCAGGAGTAGCTTTGCTGTGAAGCTCATTGCTTTATTTCTCTGGTTAATAAGTACAGCCTGTAATCTGAAAAATATTTTTTTTTTAATTCAGAAAACTTACATGCACGAGAAAAATGTTTGTATACAGAACTATTTCATTGTGATCAGAATCTCAGAAGCAATAAGCCATATAGACAGGGATTCTGTTCAAGGAGAGAGGCAAAGAATCACATACAGATAGACCGGCTTCCCTTTTTTCTTTTTAATGCAGCATAGTCAACACTCTAGCTTCTACCAACACAAGTTTGAAGATCTGTATGGCAAAGTTATATAAACTGAAAAGAAAGGTTTGAGTTTAAGTTACCCAGGCTCCACCAGTTCTGCCTATAGTGGAAAAGGCAGACATATGTTCTGTCAAACTGAAAAAAACTCCTGTTCCACACAGTTCATAAAAAACACCCAGGTATTAAAACAACAAATGCAGCCTATAATTTTAGAAAAATAACATACTTTACATTTATCTACCTAAAAATAATTATTTTCTATGTTGAACAATATTGTATAAGTGGAAAAGAAAAGAAGTCAGTCATTGTAGACCAGGTTCATCCCTGTAATAGTCTGGGAGCAGTTCCTATGGCTCTGCTTAGCAGCTCAGGTGCACGGCAATTCAAGCTGATGCCTCTATGCCTGGACCATTCTCTGAAGCCACAGCAAGCCAGCATCTGCAGCCATACCATCATTCTCTCAGACAATGCCAATATTGGATAAAATAGAGTGCCTGTTAGTGCAGCCTGAGTAGATTGTTACAAACACTGATGGACACTGCTTGAAGCTTGTATGTGAAATCGCAGCAGTGCTCTCTCTTCGGAGGGGAGAGTAGTTTCGGTAGAAAGAGTTACCTCTCTTCACCACCACTCTTCTTCCTTCAGTAAAAAGGAATTTTAAAAATAGTAGCCCAATGTGTTAGTTATCAAAAGACTGAAAAATGCTTTTGTTTTTAAACATGCATGCTTTGGTATACAAAAGGAAACTATGTGATGTTATCCTCCCATTTATAATTGCAAAAACCCCCTCAAAATTATTCCTGACATAGATGCAAACACACACTAACAGAAATTTTGCTTCAACCTTTGAAACTCAATCTAGTGTGACATCTCTAAGCACAGATTTAATTATTACAAAGGGAGATGCTCTAACTGGCAAGTACACATAATGAACAAGTCATAATCCTTTTCGCCACCTCAGCATTAAGTTGCAGTTTCTGAAAGACACGTGTAAGCATACACCTCTCACATAACACCACCTTGTTAAAGGTTATCTGCAAAAGCCAGGTAAGAAGGGGTTGGTTTTACTTTGATAAAGTCCAAAGGAAAGATGAGAGAAGTAATTCCAAAACTATGTTGCATGCTTTAAGAACAGACATTTTACTTTACATCCATTTACTTTAATTTTATGCCACTGCATTTAGAGCACTTAGATATCAGAGTGAAAAAAAAAATGGGGGAGCAAAGTGGAGGGAGAGAGGCAGGGAGAAAATCCAACTATCAAGCTTCAGTTATGCAACAGCATTAAATATGCTTGGGGTATTTTACATAGTACACATCCTTTTCTGTGGCAATCAACACAACACCAGACATTTGGAAAATATATTTTGTAAATCTGTAGCTGTAGATAGCATCTCTTTTGAGATGCCGTTATCCTCATAGAATGACTGTGGCATTGTAATATTCCTATCCTGGTTGTTGCACCAAACTCCTCTTTACAAAAGGGATTGAAAAGTATTTACTGCTATACTTAGAGGCTTCTTACATTTGGAGGAGACACTTGTAAAGCTTTATGGAGACACTATGGAGACGTGCACTCCAAAGCACTTCCTCTGTGATCAGTTTGAAATATCTCAGGAATACTCCTATTTGCCCATTTAAAATATATTGATTCCGAATGTAATCTAACTGGCACCAAAAGTTATTTCATATAGTTCAAATCAAAACAAGTAATTTCAAAATTATCCTTTGGAAACACTTCCAATGAATACAGTGAAATTGTTGTTTGTTTTTTTTTTGTGGTGTTTTTTTTTTTTTTTTGTATTACTAATAATGAAAAATGTGAAGACTTCTGTTTTGTCCTGATTTGGAACAGAAATAAATATTTCTCCTGAAATATTAAAGTTGTGTTTTTTTCTTTCATTCTATTCAGAGTATTTATGTAGACTATGTTGCATGCTCAGCATGCAACATACTTCAAATTATAATGAAGAAAGGGAAAACAAGCTATGGCATAGTCTGCATAGAAGTATATACTTCAGGCATAGAGTTAAATCATTGATCTATACACCTGGTAGGACTAGGAATCAGGTGAGAGCTATAAAAACTTGTAGATGCTTAAAATAGGAATTTCTGTCCAGGAATGGTATCCAAGAAATCCCGTACCTTATGTGCCTGAGAACTCACAAAGGTCCAAGTTTTCACCAGCAAAGCTGCCAGAAAGTCTTAAATTCTGCTACCCAATATCTTAGCAGCATAATATCTTACTGAATATACTGCATCACCAGGCCATCCGCTACCCACAAATGAGACTGGCCGAAATCCCTTGAGGGTCTCCAGTCATAAGAAAGCTCTGACTGCCTAAGGCCATCGTCAGATGCATTGCCCTGGATGCAGCTGAGTGGGGTGAAGAGGTTATGGCTCCCAGCTGTTCATCACCGGGGGGGAACATCACCTCTCAGCATCACAACCACATGCTCATTTCCTAACCCCCGATGTCAAAATGACAGGCTGAAAAGACTTTATCAGAAATGCGTGAGGGAACGGGGACTGTGTGAACAGGCTGGGTGTGGAAGCAGCTACCTGCTGAAAACTCCCAAACTCTGTAATACTCAGTGGCTAGGGAGTTCTGACAAAAAAAGGCCCGTTAACTATTTAATTCCCAGAAAAAGCAATTTGGAAGATGAAAAGAGGACAGAGAATGGGAAAAAGCCAGAAAGGTTTAGTAAATATCCTGAGATTACTTTATAGCTGTTTTCCACCCGATAAGCAGATACAGCTTCAAATATTTTGCGAAGCTAACACGGAAATGGTTGCTAAAATGCACTGTCAAATAAAAACAACCTTACAAAACAAGCTGTCGTCCCCTCTAGGCAGCAGCTCCTCTCGACAGCTCCGATAATCCTACAGCTCTTGGTCAACAGCCCTTCTCTCACCTTTGAGGAGGAAGCGAATTGCGAAGTTGAGCGACACCATTACGGGACGCTACCTGCTGTGCTATCAGCAGACTTTAACAAATAATTAGAGCTGCCTGCAGCCATCCAGGACTGTAAAGGCTGCCGAAGCACCAAGTCATGTCGGTGACATTTCCACTAGTGATTGCGTTGCTGAGGAAGGGGCAGCTCTGAGAGGTTTCCAGACTCCTGTCCTCTTACATTGTTCAGAGCGTGCTTCAGCCGCATTAGTTAAAATAACAATGGTCCCGAAGGTTTAGGTGACCCTGGCAATGCCACCCTTTTCTAGGCCAGTGCGGCTGAACAGATAATAGTAGCAACAGCGGGAGTGACAATGCCTTCACGTCCAAGGGGACAAGTTCTTCTTTCCTTACTCCATAGGAATTGTACAAGCAGCTGAAGCACTGCATTTATTTGCCTCATCTAAAGCACAGTCAAAAGCATACAACATCTATTGCCTAAGGTCAAGTTATGATTCTTACTTTGAATGAACATGACGTTGCTCAGCCCTCTAGGGTAGGACTCCTTCAAAGATGCAATTTCAAGTCCACTGTGCCCGGACCCCAGCACCTAAACTCACTCCTAGCTGTACGTTTAAGCACACTTTAAAGTCCTTTTAATTTCACCCATGTGTTGCCAGATTAAAGAATTTATTGACTGGAGCACCACAGTGGATCTAGACAACAACTCTGGCAATAGATTTTCAGCATCAGTAAAGATTCTGGTAAATCTCCTGTAAAATTTCTGTTTTAGAGCCTCTGTAAACATTCATAACCAATGACAGAGGAGAAAGAAGTCGAATCACACACAAATATTTCTGGATAACAACTGCTGATGATGCTTTTCATCATTTTCTGGCCTCAACTGCCCCCCCCCC
>NW_009952973.1:12616634-12643731 GCF_000747805.2 Chaetura pelagica | reverse complement strand
CCCAAAAAAAAAAAAAAAAATAGCTGACAACTGAAGCTGTCTTTCACAATTTCACATGTACAACTTTCTCTCCAGGTTCCTCTGACAAGGCTTTTCCTCTATGCAAGATATTTTGGCTTATGCAGAGAAATCATCTCATATAATTATACATTTTAGTGAGAATATCTCAGACAAGCTACTCACTAAATTTTCCCCACAAAGCAGAGCATCAGTCAAAGGATCAGTATCACACACATAAGTGTCTTATTTGAGTACAGAAATAGTCAGATTTTGGCCAAACTTGAGAAAACATAATGAAGAGTAAATTCTAGCAGCAATGTTACAGAGGTAAGAAGCACAGGAAATTACTAAATAATTGCACTACATAATGACTGTAGTTTGAAATACAAAGATGTTAGATGAAAACATGATGAAAAATTTGTGCTTGTATCTTGGCAGAAAGGTTCAATAGAAATATTGAGTAGAAAAGAAGGTGAAATACAGTATTTCAAGTATACAGGTAAAAAGTCAGAATGCTGGGAAAGGCCTGTAGGGAACGAATTCCATTCCTGGGACAGTGTGTTATTGAATACAAACATTCCTATCAACATACAGAAGTGAGCAGACAGCAATCCTTCTGACAAAATCTCCATTTGGGTCAGAAAGTACCCTTTGGGATACAGTGAAGCTTAGCACTTTTTGAATACATAGTGACCCAGGTGGCCCAAGAGTAATGCACTCACTGCCAACACAATGTAGACTGCAATGACACTCAAGATCAAGAACAATCTGAGAGTACAGGAACCTGCATGTAGTAGACACACAAAACTGTATAAAACCAGGTATTAATTTCCCATTATTGGAATCCTTTATTCAGAAAATAAGTAAGACCGCAAAGGGAAATGCCTAATTATGTTAAGGTTTACAGCATAGACTAGAAGGCCAACAACAACAAAAAACCCCAAAACCCCAAACACAATACAACAAAAATTAAAAAAAACCTCAAGCCAAAACACCATAAATAAAACCCCCATAATTCAGATATCTCAAAGAATAATTATTATGAAAGCCATCTCATACTAAGGCAAATAGAATCTAAACAGCTCACACCCAGAATATTTTCCTGCAAGACCACAAAATGCTGAAACTAAAAGCAGTTCTATTATGTCTGACTCGCTAAGAAATTAAAAAAAAAAAAGAAAAAAAGATTGAGCTTCCCACTGCAGCTTCACAAAGAGGCATAAAGACAAGTGGATGTGGTGATAAGGTACTGTGTCCCCTCTGAGAAATATGACAGCTGCAGGGAAAAAAAAAGAGAGCATACATAAATACTTAATGAGATGACCAAGTCTTATATGCCAGAAGAAGTTTAGTGATTTGTGCTGATCCTTTGTTGCTTTTCAGTGGTTGTAGGTCTCAAGACAAAATAGTCTTTATGTCTCTGATTAGCTCTGAAAGGGGAAACAAAAGCTCCAAGAAGATACCCCTTAGGGCAACAGTGACTGAGTGAATGTCAAGAGCACAAAGTTCACTTGAATTGTTTTCTAGCTTTCTATTCCAGCTATTTAACAGATACATGAACACAAAGTTCACATATTGACAGGAGTGTGGGAGGGGGTGGACAAAGACTCCAACACAGAGAAAGCACAAGGGGCAGCAACATGAGATGTAAATAATATTTGGGGGAATCAACATCTAGCATCTCAACAGCTACCGCACAGTCATGGGCTTCCAGTGAGCTCTGCCACAGAGCTCAGGAATGCTGGTTTGCACAGAGACAAGAACAAGATGGACTAAGAAGGAGTAGAATAAAAGTGACACCACAATGAGCTCATGTGACTAGCACACTGCCTTGCTGGACAGAGTAGCCATGCCACTGTTTCGATTTCAGAAGGTATTGATTTGAAAACATCACAGTCCCATTTGTAAATGTAACCCTTATTTGCACCAATTTATTACAAGGAGTGTGGCAGCAAAAAAGAGACCACAAAACTGTAAGCTTTGCTTTAACATATGTAAGCCAATGCAAGACACCATAAAAGCACCATGGTCTGCAAACATTAAAAAGCATGTAATGCTTATAAGATCCAAATTATCAAAAGCTTAAAACGGTCATTAGTATTTTCATGAAGAGATTGTCTTTGCAAACACAATACAAAATCCTGACATTGCTTGCAATTTCATGTAAAAAGAGATGTCACTATGCAGTTATTCTGTATAGGACTGTTGTAATCTGAAAAAAGGTAAGATTGTTAGAAAAACTCAAACAGTTCAAACTACAGACAACATTAGAAATACTAGTATGGGGAAAATATATAATCAATAACTAGAATAAGACACAGTATTTTAAACATCATTTTCATATTTAGGTTTCACAGAATGTAGAAGTAATTCAAGAAATGGTGAACTTTGACAGCACTGATATGAAAAGTTAAGGTCAGTGGAAGAAAATTAATTGGAAAACCCCACAGGACAGTAAATAGAGTGTACAGAAAAGCTAGAAGTATGGGTAGTTGGGTCCCTTTCTAAGAAAGAACAGAAAGACTGGAATGCCATACAAAACAGACTTACTTGGCAGCAGTCCTGTGAGAATGGTTAGAAAATTTTCATCCTGTTACAACATCACAAAAGGAAACAAGCTCAATTGTGGTATTATTTAAAATTATATGGAGCAGATTAATTAATTTTACTTCTACTCTCTTTAACAGGAGAGGGGGAAAAAAAAAAAAGTTCTGTTAAGTAAGGAAGCCCAAGAAAGGAGACACAGAAGGACCAAGCCTTCAAAGCCACATGCACACAGTAGACACAGGCATATTTGGGCTAGATAATAAAGTTAAATTAGAAATGCTAAGACACAACTTAACTCTAAGCAGCAACTGTGCCAGATGCCAATGCAGGGAGTTCCTGCACATTCAATCACTCCTTCAGCATTAGGAGAAATCATAATGAAAGCCAAATTCTCTGCTGCTCTTTCAAGGCCCACATACTACCAGCTTATGATATTTCTTACTGGAGCTAGTGTATCTATCTCTTTTCTATCAATATTTTGCATTAATGAACTGTGCAGCTCTTCTGTGAAGGAGATCCTTGGTCAAAGTGCATTGCTGGGTCTTGCATATTAGGGACTGTAATAATGTTCATAACTCACTACAAATTAAATAATTTGTCCTCCCAGAGCTACTCCTGATCAGCCAATACTATAAAGAAGTCAGAAAAAATTGGCTGGCCTCAGGTAATCTTACCTAGAAAGCAAATTTTCTTCTCAATCACTGCAACTGCAAGCAACCACAACCCAGCTTCTGTCTGTTTGCTCTGATGGACAGAGCACCCCTAGGTCACCAAGCAAGCCAGTTTTCAGGACCATCCTGTTGCAATGTCCTCCTACTTGTGCCTTTGCCCCATTGCTTCTCCTGTGCAGTGCAGTCACACATGGCGCAGCAGAGGTTCCCCTTGGAACAGTTTGCTCCCCATCCTTAAGTCATCCAAATTAACACGTAACCACCAGACAATGGCATTTTATTACTGGTTGTCAAATGCAGTAATTTGAATTAGCATCTATTTCAAACAATTACAATGAATCTGGATTCCAGATCTGGAATCAATTTGTACTGTAGTCAATTTGACTAAAGACAGTAAAATTAAACTATAAAAGGCATTTTTCTAGCATTTGGATATTCTCTAGATGGTAAAATATAAGGCAGGAGCAGCCAGGAATGTGGCCTATAAATTTATTTTTCTTTAATCTCTTTAAATATTGCATCTGAAAATATTTTTTAAAAATTGAGATGAGAAGCTACAAGCTTTTATGAATTGCAGAAATGTGCAAAAGTATGAAGGAAGGGCAAGCAAACACAAACCCACATCTATTTGCAGTTTCTCCTTCCTAACCAGCCTACCAACAGCTAAGGTTGAAGAGAAAACAGGAACATTTTGTATTTTATTCATAAATTAAAATAAAAATATATAATATAGATATATGATTGAGTCATCCACCCTCACTTTTCATACATCCTCTGTTTTATATTACAAGCTTTTCAAGACAGTGCTGTGCCTCTATATTGTTGAAAAGTGTCTAGTACAAAAAGGCTCTAAAGATGTGTGGAGACTTGTGTGACTACTAAAATATTAATATTTCATACTTAATTTTAATATTTAATATTAACAATATCATGAGCAGCAACAAATATCTCTATGGGGCTGTCACAGGTGTAATCTTGCCAAGGGAGGGAAAGCTCAGAAAGATTAAAGATACTGATGTCTGCACATCTGTCCAAGCTACATGGAGAGGGCCCTCTTGGTATCCTACCCATGTCAGCTACCATTCCCAGAAGAAAATACAGGCTTGACAAGGTCTGCATTGACACTAAGCAACTTAAACAAAAAAAATAAATTAAAAAGGATAATAATGCCTATTCTCAACTGTGATTCACCATATGATCTAGCACATTTTCACACATGCATAGTTTTCCTTACCACTGGGTTAACCCTTCCCCACTCATCACAAAAAAATGAAATTAATGAAAGGAAGATATTGAATGCCATAAAGTTATCCACCCACTGCAAAAGAGGGCCATCATGTGCCACAGGTCAGGACATGGTGAAGCACATAGAGCACTTCTACATGTGTCACAGGTTTAATGTTCAACCGAATCTCATTTATAGGCTACAGCTATGAATTAGAGATACAAATAACTTACTAAATTATCCCTCTTCTCTCCTTGCATCTATATCTGCTATTTCTCAGTGCTGTGTGCAGTCTACTCTTAAAAAAATTCTAGGCCTTAGTTATAACTTCCTCCAGAGAAATGCTACGCAGATTTTCTTCTCCAATATGTTTTTTTTCCTAACACGCACTGTAATTTCCCACCTTATTTCTCTTATTACTGACTATATATCACTTTAAATAACTCCTCTCTTTTCTGCTAATTGGAACTCTCTGTATTTGCCAGTTTCTCCATACTAGCTTGTATTCCTCCAGTGTACTGACTTCTTGCAGTAATTCCTCAGAAGAAAACCAACACCCTCATGCTGATGCTGAAACACAAGCCATCAAAACCAGGATGAACTAAACAATTACAATGCTGAATTCATAAAGCTGTCCATAATCCTAAACACAGGAATAACTGTATTTGCCATGAAAACAAAATGCACTAAAATGGTAAGCCTGAGAAAGAATACATTCTATTGAATCCTTCATTTAATTTTATAGTACAAGACCACTATTACTGCATGAAGAAGAGTGCACTGGCTTTCCCTTACTAAATGCAGGATACAGCTTCCTTGTAATCAAACACAACCCACAATTAATTCATTTCTTCTACATCCTGTACTGAAGAGCAACCTTTACAAAAACTACCTCCCAATATTCCATAATTGTTCCCTAAATGCCACTTCATATATGCAATTAGAGAAAACTAGGGTACATGGAGGACAGAGAGGTGATTTGAGAGTCAGCCTGGCTTCACCAAGGGCACGTACTGCCTGATCAGCCTGGTAGCCTTCTATGATGGATTGACTACATCAGTGGACAAAGGGAGAGCTATGGATGTCATCTATCTGAACTTCTATAAGGTTTTTGACATGGGCCCCCACAACATCCTTCTCTGTAGATTGGAAAGCTAGGGATTTGATGGGTGGACTGCTCAGTGGATAAGGAATTGGTTGGATGGTTGCATCCAGAGGGTAGTGGTCAACAGCTCAACATCCAGATGGAGATCAGTTACAAGTGGTGTCCCTTAAGGGTCTGTATTAGAACCAGTAACGTTTAATATCTTCATCAATTACACAGCCAGTGGGATGGATTGCTTCATCAGGAAGTTTGCAGATGATACCAAGCTTAGTGGTGTGGTTGGCACACCAGAGGGACAGGATGCCATTCAATGAGACCTGGACAAGCTCAAGAAGTGGGCCTGCATAAAGCTCATGAGTGTCAACAAGGCTAAGCCCAAGGTCCTCCACCCAGGTTGGGGTAGCCCCTGGTATCAATACAGGGTGGGAGACAAAGGAAATTGAGAGCAGCCCTGAGGAAAAGGAACTGGGGGTAGTGGCTGATGAGAAGCTTAACATGTGCCGGCAATGTGCATTTGCAGCCCAAAAGACCAACTGTAACCTGGGCTGAATCTAAAGTATGACCAGCAGGTTGAGGGAGGTGATTCTGCCCCTCTTACTCTGGTGAGACCTCATGTAGAGTACTGCATCTAGCTCTGGAGTCCTCAGAACAGAAAAGACATGGGCCTGTTGGAGCGAGACCAGAGAAGGGCGACAAAGCTGATCAGAGGGCTGGAGCACCTCTGCTACGAAGAGAGGCTAAGGAAGTTGAGGTTGTTCAGCTGGGACAAGACAAGGCTTCGAGGAGACCTTATTGTGGCCTTTCGATACTTAAAAGGGGCTTATAAGAATGGTGGGAACAAACTTTTTAGCAAGGTCTGTTGTGAAAGTACAAGGAGTAATGGTTTTAAACTGACAGAGAGTAGATTTAGACTAGATATTAGAAAGAAATTTTTTACAATGAGGGTGGTGAAACACTGGAGCAGCTTGTCTAGAAAGGTGGAAGAAGACCCATTCCTGGAAACATTCATGGTCAGGTTGGATGGACCTCTGAGCAACCTGATCTAGTTGAAGATGTCCCTGCTCGTTGCAGGGGGGTTGGACTAGATGACCTTTATAGACCCCTTCCAACTTGAACCATTCTATGATTCTAAACAGTACAAAATCCCTCAAGATCAGACACTGAGAAATACACAAAAGAATTAAAATTTCTCACAGTGAAGAGGATCAGTCAGGATACAAGAGAGGTCTAAAATAATAAACTTCTGTTGTGTCATCTAAAATTATTGTACATTGTATCTAAAATAATTTAAAGGATGTTGGCTTTTGTAAATGTAGGTTGACCAACCAAAACCTTAACCTTCCATACAAAGAGTAAGCTTCTCAGGATATAAAAGCATACTTATGCAAGATTCAGTATATGGAGTACGTGAATAACCGAAAGTACAAGAGTGGAAAGCTGTGCAAAAGATGGAAAGATGTTCATTGAATAAATTAAGAGAGGTACTGGCTGAATTTCGGACTTCATTATCCTTGTCCTTTCTTTGTGTTCAGCTAAAATAGTTCATTTTAACTTTATTCCACAGTTCCTTGCCTGAAAAACATCACTTACTGATTTTCTTTATGACATGATAATAGAATGAAGAGTTTTCAATGCATCAAGATTTTGTAATCAATACCTTGGCCTGTCCATCACAAAGCAATGATGGCACATCTAGAGAACAGCATATTTAATTCTGGTTCTGCTGTTACACAGAAACCCTCATGAAAATGAAAAGAATAATAAAAACCCAAGTTATAAGTACACATTGAAAATAAGCGTATTTATTTTAGGCACAGATTGCAATGTTTATTTATAAAGAATGTAACTATGCCAAAAATAATATTTTTAACATCACAAATGAGGAATATTACTTCCATTTCAAAAGAAATGCCCCCCCTAATGCTTTCTCCAAACATTCAAATCCCAGCTTAATAAAAATAAATGGCATCCCTCATTTCTTCAAAATTGTGTATTTGATATCCAAAGGTTTGCTGTTCTAACAAGATACAAGCACTTTGAAACCCCATTATTATGTATTCATGTGACAGAAGTCACACTCATGTTTTTTTTGCAGGAGTGGGTGAATGTAATAAATATATTTATAACTCTAAAATTTCAAGACCTCACTTTTGAAGCATGAAAAAAGCATAACGGCAAGTACTAAAAGCCACTGGAAACATCATAAAACCATTGTAAAGGTGAAATCTTATTCCCTTGGCATGTCATCTCCACAGTCATTTGCAACCACTTTTAGTAGCAACAAGATACTAACTCATTTTTCAGTTGTTTGCAATCTTATTTACACAGCGAAGCTACAGGTGATTCCTTACAAATAAGAGTTTAAAGAATACCTCCAGCAGCACGTAATTGATGTTTCAATCCAAATCACAAATACTGTACACTTCAAATAGCTTAAACGCATGAAATTCAATACATATCAGAAGAAAACTGAACACAACCTGCTTCCAAGAATTAGCCAACTGAACACAACTTCAGCTGCACCTGGTAGCCATTCACGTACAATTAACCAGTCAACTAATGCAAGGACTATAAGAAGTTATATCTTAAAGTGACTTTACCTTTCCAAAATTATGTAGTAAAAGTTTATCACTAACAATTGAAACTTTACTGAATTTACCAGACTGCAAGGGCCCACATTTTTTTTTTTTTTTTAAAGATAAAATTTTACTAAAAATACCCAAGGCATTTTTTGTTTTTCTTCATTTGACTGCTGGTTGCTCTTTGGTAGTCATATGTACCACGATCTCACAGAGCAACATTTAGAAGCAAATGACATTAGCTTTCAGTTCATCAGTGAAGATATATTTGGAATTTCTTACTTAGCAGCATTTAGTACCACAATTACTCAGAAACAACATTTTCCCTGTCACAGATCACTTAAAGCAATACAATAGTATGAAGACTCCTGAAAAAAAAGTCTCAATTTGTTTCATAAACCACTTAGGAAAATAGTTAAGCCTGTATTCGATAGCAGCTATTTAGCATAATAAGACTTTAAATTTGACTATGTAGAGGGTCTGGCATAACATTTGCATCAGACATTCTCAGCAACGTGTATATATTTAGCAATATGATATGAGATGATCACCATCAGCAGTTTGTATCTGACATTTAAGAAGACATTAATAGCAACACCAGAAACATGACAAACCTTGGGCAACAATAATGGAAAAGTAAAATGATGCTGTTATAATTAGGTTTCCAAAAATAAACCCAGCATTCAGTCATACCCTTCTACCCCTGCACCTATAAGCCCTCCATGAAGCAGCACAAATTTTATTAAATATACACGATTAAGCATACCACAAGTAGGGCAGTTAAAAACAAGACGACTAAAGTTCTCCAAATTACTCAGAATACTTTGATCAAGTACTAATATATCATTTTACTCCAGCACAACAGTGACAAAAAGGCTTTCACTGAACACTGCAGGATGACACCCACTGACAGCATTTTTCCTTCTGTGGATTTATATTATGGCAGTGTATTTTAAAGATACACTTTAAAGAACAACAGTTAATACACAATGTTTTCAGAATACATGAAATAATGGTTATTTAAGAAAATAAACATCATAAATGTGCACCTCTGAGAATCTGGAGACATCTGCACTCTTCACCACCTTTTGGGGCACCAGCATCAGTAATCATACAGCAGTATTTGGCATACAACATAAAAAATAAGCCTATCAAGGTATTAGCATTGTACTTTGTCCCCAGAAAAATGTCCTACCAACAACATCCTTTTGAGGTTTAAGGACACTTTAAGGCTGTGGACACTGCCGGTGGAATCCCAACCTCTGGCAGGAAAAACATAAAGAGATTTTGCTGATGGGGAAAAGCCTTGAAGAAATGGTTGTCCAGACAAGAACTTCCAACTTCTCTACAATCTGGTCTACGCCACTTCGAGCCTACAAAAGCTTCTGATCCAGATTAAAAAAACACAATTAAAAAATCTGGGCTGACATACTGTCCAGTGATCTCTTCCACAACTGCCATTTTAAGGGGATAGTGGAGCCCCCTCAATATCACATCTAACAGCCTCATATCACGTCTAATAGCTCTCGCCCTTAACAAAACCAAGAAACAAATCTGAGCTCTCAAGATAAATTTTAAATCAATTAACAAGAGTCTACAGTAAAACAACTAAAATGCAGAATGATTTTTCAGAGATACTGTTTTATCAGACAAGCCTTATTTCATACAGCCACAGTAAGTCTGGGCTGTTGCTCTCCACTATTCATTTTCTCTTTTAACTGTCCATTTGTTTAGCAAATCATAAAGCTGCAGTACCACAAATGAACATGCCATGAGCCTTTCCTCCCTGGCAGGCTGTAAGATTTGATGATATCTCTTCCCTGAATTTTGCCCTCTCTCTGTCTCCCTTGCAGGCTTGCATAAAATGAAGTGCTAGGAGAAAGCAGGATGACTCAACATAAAGTATTTTGTTTATTAAAAAATAAAAATAAAAATTGAGCAATGAATTCCTTTTTGATCCACTATCTAGTTTTGCCCATCATTGCCCAGTTTTGTCAAACAGATTTAAAACCACTGTAGCAGCAAGGCAAAAAGACTCACATGTTGAGAGCAAAGCATTGATACTGGTTTTTTTTGAATAATGGTTTAGGACTTTAATTACTCATTCTTTCAAAATAACCTGTTAGTACAAACACGCACGATTATGAACAGCAAATAATAGAAGTACACAAGAGGTACCTGAAGTCAAGCAATATAATTATTATTTTCAAGGAACAACAAGGAAATAGCAGCGCAGTAACAAAAAGCAGCCTCCTTCTAACCTGTGAGTAAAACAACTGCAGATATGGTGGCACAGTTAGATGGCATCGAGCTATGTCAAAGTGATTTCAGACTCATTTTACCTTAGGGGTGTACGCTACAGAGGAACTGGGCTTTCAGCTCTGTGAACAACACGAATCATCCCACTCTGCTGTTAAAGTAGACATGTTATTCAAAAGGGCTTGTCTGCATGCTTGTGCAGCTCTTTGAGAGGTGTTTTTAAGGAGTAACTACTCCCTGAAAGCAGGAGGGGAACAAGATTGAGTGGCAGGGTTTTTGGGACGGGACTGACTGCAGTCTAAATTATACTGCAGTGTGTTTTTCAGCCAGGACCATGATCCTGCACTGCCAGGGCACAGTAGCCGCAAGCCACGGGGCTCAAACTCACAGGGTGACTGGGATAGACTCCTTTCCTTATTCTGTGGAGAAAGCCCCTACAGCTGCTCAGGTTTATGAGACCATTGTAGTGATTTTTTTCTTCATAGCAATTGCACGAATGTGCACAGTAAGTATATGGAGGCTCAAATAAGAGCAGGACAAGTTCATTCTACATCCCACTATGTAACCCCCAAAGTAAATAAATAGCAACTATACTGCAAGTCAGGCCTGAAACTTTCACTGACACTGCAACCATCAATATACATGTTTAACTAATACCACTGTGGTCTACAGACATTCCAAGTGCAAGGAAAGATCTTTAAAGAGACTGACGTGGTATATAATCAGGTATCACACCACAGTAACTCAAGCCATTCTGCCACCATGAATGTCTTCAGTTGAATGCTAAAGATGCAAAACATGCCGGTTTTTAAAAGATCAGAGGTATTAGACATCAGTGCTGCAAACAAAGGATGAAAATGCAGTTTAAGGCTGAGCCTTCGTCTGCCACCAAAAAGGGGACACCTCACTCTACCTTCCCTCTGCTCCAGCCAGGCATTCCTGTAAGTATATGGAGGCTCAAATAAGAGCAGGACAAGTTCATTCTACATCCCACTATGTAACCCCCAAAGTAAATAAATAGCAACTATACTGCAAGTCAGGCCTGAAACTTTCACTGACACTGCAACCATCAATATACATGTTTAACTAATACCACTGTGGTCTACAGACATTCCAAGTGCAAGGAAAGATCTTTAAAGAGACTGACGTGGTATATAATCAGGTATCACACCACAGTAACTCAAGCCATTCTGCCACCATGAATGTCTTCAGTTGAATGCTAAAGATGCAAAACATGCCGGTTTTTAAAAGATCAGAGGTATTAGACATCAGTGCTGCAAACAAAGGATGAAAATGCAGTTTAAGGCTGAGCCTTCGTCTGCCACCAAAAAGGGGACACCTCACTCTACCTTCCCTCTGCTCCAGCCACGCATTCCTGTACCCCCTTCCCTCCCTTTACTACCCATCTGTCTTCATGGGGAGCAGATCTGACCTGCTAACTCTACAGAAAACTATGTCCTTCTTTCCTCTGCCTGTTTTCTTCTGGGTTATGTTTTTTGACAGCACGGAACTGTCAACTCAAGATTGGCTCAATCCTTAGAGCATGACTCTGCCCAAGATTTAAGGTAGTAGTGGGGGGAACAACTCTCCTTTCTTACTCTCTCCTGTACAGTCTTCTTTGAAAATATTGTCTACTATACTCATACAGGGACCTCCCATATAATAGAAAGGATTTGAAACCTTGTACAAAATCTTGTTCCACTTGCAAAAAATGACCCCCTACAAATTTGGGTTACTGAAGAACTTTTCTGTTCCAGTACTAGACGCAAGGTTTGCATTTCTTAAATGGCCAGTGCAGGTAGAGCCTTTGCCAACATTTTGACATAAGCAGGAATCATATTATTATGGTTCCCACATATTATTATCAACTAGCAGGGCAGAGTAAAAGGGCAGTGCTTGATAACTGGAAAGCCTTGGGTAGCCTGCAGGTGGGCAGAACATCTAGAAGCAGCAGTGAGCTGCTCTGAAACTGTGGGTGACAAGCTTGAGAAGCATTATGACTAAATGGCAAGCTAGAAACTAAAAGAAAGCCACCTTCAAGTAGTATGTTCAAAGATATTGGAAGGATGAGGTTTAGATGTGTGCATTACTGCAGTTATTTGGAAGCAAGCAAAGTTCAGTTGAGAGTCTTTATTTTCTTGCACAACACCCACCTTTATTTGCAAACAAAACCCAGTATTTTTTAAATGCCAGTTCTTCTATAATCCTGATCAGGTTTTGAAGCAAAAGGAAGTAATAATAAAATAGTTCTAGAATTGGGATACTGAAATTTTAACTGCTCAGATAAACGCCAGTCGTTCATTATTCACTCTTAATAAATATTTCCCATTTAGAATTTATCTCATCTACTTCACAGATATAGACTTGGAGCAAGAAGTTTGAGTTGTGGGGGGGGTTTTGGTTTTTTTTGTTTGCTTGTTTTTTGAGGAAGGCTAAAGTAGAGAATAACAATGCTAATATAGGTCTAGTAATTAGCCACAGCCTCCACATTATCTCTTTAGAGGTGATCCCAGGTAATCCAAAAGCATTTTGAAGCTGAAAAGTATTTTTAATTGAAACATTTCAAGGCTCATAGTTTTCCTTTAATATCAGAATAAGGTACATAATAATAATCTAAACTTTGAAGAGGATGGAATCCCTCCTCCCACATCAACTTGAAAGCGCAAAGCATAAACATATAGGTTCCAGTGCAAAGTGCCAAGGTCCTGGTTCCTCAAGATAGCAAGTAAACTAGCTTTCATTTCCTAAATCCATATTTTCCAACATTGCCATCCACACCAATACTGACTTTGGATTAGGAAAGGCCAGGGCTCAGCAGAAGAGCAGTAACGATAAAAGCAGACGCACATCCATATCAGCAGCTGCTGTGAATTAAGTAGTGAGGAACTTCTTTAAAGTTAATCCTGCAACCAGTCCTGCTCTTGCTGAAGCCACTATGTACAGCTCTCACAGGACAGCCCAAACACAGCTTTTTCTCTCTGCCCAGTGACACTTATTCCACGCCCAAGAGAGAATCTGTATGGAAATCTATGCTCTCATAACTTGATATGTTTTTCTAGCAGGGCACTGAACAGAAAGGTAGTTTGAGGTTTGTTTTATTTTAGTTTCCTGAAAAGGAATGGGCCCTGTCCCATAATCTCAAGTGGGACTAAAACTAACTAAAAGGTGATTACAAAGGATAAGGAAGAAAGCAGGGATGGAGAGGAAGGCTGGAGACATCGCTGCTCACATTTCCATGAAACTCCAGAGATGCCCCAAGCTTTTCTCCTGCTTTCTACTTTAAAACAACATACATTGCTTCAAAAATATGTCTGGTTGTCGAGCCACTGGTCTGAACCAGTCCAGTCACAGATGAGCCCAAGGTGAAAGCAATGCTAGCTCCAGGGAGACAGTAAAGAGGAGCCCAAATTAATGACCAACCAAGCAACAAAAAAAGTCCATGGGGAAAAAAATGAGGAGGTAAAAAAGAAAACAGAGCAGGTATGAAGGAGAAGGGATAGGAAAATTTCAGAACAAGAAGTAGAAAAAAAGCAAGCAGGCTTCAGGTCATTTCAATTGAGCTTTCAGCATGAAGTATGCTGGGCTGCATCTCTCCACTTCAAACCAGAGGAACTGGCCTGAAGCTGAGGCAGGGGATATTTAGATTGCATATTAGAATGAATTTCTATACAGAAAGACTGGTCAGGCACTGGTACAGGCTGCCCAGGGAGGTGGCAGAGTCACCATCCTTGGAGGTATTAAAGAAATGTGTAGATGTGGCACTTCAGGGCATACTGTAGTGGCTGAGCTGTGGGGTTTTTTGTGGGTGTTTTTTTAGTGGAGTGTATGTGGTTTGTTGCGTTTGTTTGTTTGGGTTTTTTTTGTGTAGATGGTTGGACTGGGTGATCTCAGAGATATTTTCCAACCATGACGATTCTGTGATGCTCTTGTGGGTTTGTTCCTCCACACCAGGAAGAAAGGATAACACAGTTAACAAAATGCAATTAGGGAGTTAAGCACAACTCAGAAATTCACAAGCAGCTTCCTCTTTAACGAAAAATCAGCCTGCCTGGCACTACACCAGTAAGGAGAGAGTATAAAATAAAAACTGTACTCCATATGCCAGTGGTGGGGGAATGAGGCAAAAGATTTTTGCTCTTCCTGCTGTATGCTATCTGTAACTACTTTGTCCAATATGAGGAAAAAACAGCAGTTCTTTTATTTAATATTTTTTTATACAGATGGTGTTTTTGTTTTAAATTAATGAATGCATAGCATATTGAGGTATTAGGTATAAACTGCATGTGTTAAAGAAGTTTTAACAGGAGGATGAATTGCTATTTTCTTCTCATTTTAAAGATACTTTAAGCATATTTCTGACATAAATACAGGCCAGCTCAATGCTACAAATCATTATATAAACTCTAAAAAAACACCTTGTTCCAGCTACTTGGATTTGTCTTTTTTGTTTTGTTTTGTTTTAATAAAAGCCCCCATGATTTAAAGACATCAGACAAATCCTGCCAGAAAATACTTTTGTAACAGTGACAAGTAATGCCTACATCAAGCACATCTAAATCAAGAGCTTGTCATCAATGCCTCTCTCAGCTGTGCAAGCCACCCAGAGAAACAGCACGTACTACATGAAGCAGTAGCACAGCGTGCATGGATCACCATTAGATAAACTTGCAAATCCAGTTACTTCACCCTTATTGCAACACAGCAACACAGACGTCAACTTTCCTCTTCCTTGTGCTAGAACTCTCCACCCTAGCCCAGGCAGCCAGCTGAATCAGAGTTAAACCAAGATTTAGCTCAGAGGTTTTTTTTTTGTTATTGTTGGTTTTGTTTTTAAGGCGCTTGGTTGGTTTGTTTCACGGACAAAACTTAGCCTAAACTGCCAATACAGCAGAGATGAGACTTTCACGGCTGGATATAACTGTGATTATGAATGCAAGAGAAACATAACATGTAAAAGCTTGGTTTCTCTCTGCAAGCACCTGTTTTAAGTCACTGAAGCACCCCTACAGTGAAATCAGTACGTTTAAAGAGGCTAGGGTAATACTTCATTGGTTTAATTGAAAATGTTTGGGTGTGTGGCGACTGACAGTATTTTCTTTGCATAGGCAATTATTTGTTGTTTTGCGTTTTTTTTTTTGTTCAAAATACCCCCACAAAGTTCCCAGTGAAAATAATGTGAAATAGTCAGCAAAATATTAACTACTTAGAGATTATTTGTTACAAAAACTGCAAGAAACAGATGAACATGCATGTGATAGTAGACTAGTTTTTCTAGCAGAAATGAGGAAAAAAGTAATGACACCTCTAAATAAACATATTTATGCCAGTAGATGTTCTACCAGAGATACAGTTATATCATCATCATCAGCAGCAGCAAAACTCAGTTAAGACTACAGAAGCAAAAATTCTTTCACTGAAATCACAGTTGCTTCTATCACTGCAAATGAGCAGCAGGGTTTGCTGATACCTCTGCTGACAAACACTTTGGGAGAAGTTAAGGCTGTAATGTGTGTTCCTGTAAGATCTATACCCTACCAGAAATGAGAGCAAACAGGTTATGTTTGTTCTCATTCTATCCTGAACATGTTTTAGGCAGTAATTCTAAATTTATAACCTCTCACAAGATGTGATCCACTCTTTCATTCTGGAAATGTATCTGCAGTAACCAATCAGTATCTTTTACAGTTGAGAAAAGGTGCCACTGCTTTAACATATTCTTGGTATTTACAAACTTAGGTTTGTAATCAAAATGCTGTTACTCGACATACTAACAGATGTGTAATTTTACAGTATTTACGTAAATTTACACACGCTACTAAACCACAGATACTTCAAGAATTTTAAGATTGTTTTATGTTGTATTTAAAAATCCAGTCTGCAATTCCTCTCAGCTCTACAGCATGAAGAAAAATATTATCTACTCGAAATATTTCAGCTGACTAGTCTGACTTTCTGACTACTCAATTTTTTCATACCTCTTCATGCAGGAATTTTGGCATTACACAAAAAGCCTTTTAGAAATGATGAAAGGAAAACATTTTTCTGGTCCTTGGAGGCCTACACATTTAAATTCTGTTCATTACTAATGAACAGAATATTATTTTATTACTAATTTTCCACTTACATTACAAAAAATTATTATTGGTGTGAGTTTTAACATCTTAACATGTTAGATGCAAGTTTTAATATCAGGAACAGACAAGTATGAAAACTACTACTCTAGATTATGTTTAAATTTTGGTAGGAAACGTGAGGAATGTACCTTGCCAGGATAAGACACATACCATTATATTAGGATCTCTAAGTCTCTTAGGTTTAAACTGCTCAATATTCTCTAAGGAAGGGCAAGGACTGCTGCTTTTACTACATTTATTGTCATAAATATTATACTTATTTGTGATTTGAAATGCAACCACACTTGTAACCTGTTGCTATTAAAAAAAAAATTAGCTTGTAGCCAGCTTCTAACAGTGTCTGTATTATTTTATCATTCATATGCTACAACGAAAATAATGACTTGAAACATTTTGGAGGAGTTTAAAATATTCCCATTACTCTGCTTTCTGCAAATCCTTCTTTCAAGAGCGCTTCATGACAGAAGAAAAATAAACCTGCATTTGAGTGCTTTCCATCAATTCTGAAGTTTGAAAGAAAGAAGAGGATGCTTCAGAACAACAGTAACAACTCTCTAGGTAAACAGCTTTTTCCCCTTTCTCGAGGCTTTCAGAGAATGAAAAGGATAACAGCCTTCAAGTGCTGACCATCTGAATGGTACCTACAATTAACATTACCTAACCATAAAATAAACAAACAAATATGTTACCTTATGAGTTTCAAGCAAGGTCTTAGACAAATTAAACACAAACAAGATGTCTGTTTCAGGGAACACTACTCCAGTGGACAGCACTTCCAAGATTACAGGTGTTTGTAATAAAGATATTTCAAAAAGGAAAAATCTGATTACTACTTTCAAATACACTACCTCTTTAAAAACTGATTTACTCTTGTAGGCATGTGAAGACCTGCTAGTGCTGTAGCTGTAACATAGCAAGGAATTTGTCTACAGAAGCAAAGTGTCTTAGTCATAATATCCTTCTGCAACAAGAAAACCTAAAGGTGCTTATTTCTGATTATATCACATTTTAAATATTAAATTCTTGTAACAGCTCCTGGCATTCCTCTGCTGGAGCTGTCATTTCCACTATGCACTCCGTTTCTCAGGCATTTGTAACTTAGCAATTTTAATTCGCATCTGGCTGAAATCTGGTACACTAGTCAGTGTGCACATAAATTTCCCTGAAAAGGTGGGGAAAAATAAAAAGCTTCAGATTTCTTCAGCTTGTTAACCTTAAGAGTCTAAGCTATTTAAAAAATGTTAATATTTCAATTTAAAATAATATTGTAAGAATCAATGCCTTGGTCCAAAGTCTGGATTAGTGGTTTCCAACCTCAACTGCACCAGAGGTATGCTGGCCTTATTAGGTAGCTCCGTGCTGCAACTTGAAACTGGGGATGCTGGGTTGCATATTTGCTGAAACATCTGAATGAAACAGGGAGGGATACTCTCAACCAACAGTTCATGCTATCTTGAAATAATTCTGGAAGGCAATGATTCCTATTTTGCAAGAAGAGCTGAGATTCAGACTTCAGGGAATTTGAGCCGTCGCTTAAAATACACAAGCTTTATCATAACATCTTATTATACATTCTTCAAATAATTGCAACATACCCCCAAAGTTTAAACATGTATATAGTATGCTCTAGTAACATTTATCACTTTTGAAAGTGAGTTCATTAAACTCCCCTTGAATGCTAGGCATAGTCTGAATGATGTAAGGACTCCTGTCTTATGTGGAGTACCTAAAATACTTTCAGGTTTTCTGTTAGTAGATATGCAATAGCTCACAACAGCAGAGATTTTTAAGTATAGATATCTGAAGTTAAAAGAAAGGGAGAGCTGTAAATGACTGATTAAGAGTCAATAGTTTAATTTTCTTAAAACAGAGCAATGGTGGCTTTATAGAATGCAATGTAGTTCCAACCAAAACAAAAGCTAGCTAGGTTCCTCCTGTGCCACAGAGAGATACTGAATAATTTTATTAAGTATGAGTTATCATTCACTTAGAATGGAGTTGAGCGCATCTCTTCAGAGGGGTAGCCAAAAGGGAGTATTTATAAATTTTTCAACCAACTTAGAATCCAGCTGCAACAATAAGAGTATCATGGTACACAAGTTTATGCCTTTTTGGATGGTGTGTACATATGGGAAGAACTTATTTCTATGATCTAAAAAAATGTATTGCATATCCAGCAGGAAACACATCAAAAAACTTCTTGCTGCTTAATCATCTCACTTGAGAAATTAAGCATGACCACTCAAGAGCTAGAGTTTAAGGGTCTCAAAAATGTAGAAATGTATATGAAAATGAAACAGAGCTGAACTTTTTTTCAAGCTGATTTCATTAGAAGAGGAGCAACAAATCAGACAAGAACTGGTACATGTAGCCACTCAACTAGGCTGAGTGATGAACAGGAACTAACACTTCATGTTATTTGTGGGTTTTTTTGTTGTTGTTGTTTTTTTGTTTGTTTTTAATAGCAATAAAAGAAGCCCAACTCATTATTCTAAGAGATATACAACAAAGAAACTTGAAGGCAAAAGCATAATTCAGACGTCTACAGAGATGGAAGTAGATCTGTGGAATCAAGACTGAGTAAAGGGGAGATAACTGCTACCTTTTAAGAAAATGGGGACATCTGCTCTAGTGTGTGCACATGCTCCTGACAGACCACACTGAAAAGAAACAAAGAAAATTAACAAAGAAATCCAGATCAAACTGGGATGGTGGTGTGAAAAATATTGAGACAGACATACTGAGTGAATTTGTAGTTAGGTTTGCACTATTATGCTGGAAAGTGTTAATGGCTTATGTCAAACACAAATTAGTTTAGAGCAGACAGGCATGTCCCTGCAAGGGCCTTTGTTTTAGTCTTTCCCTCTTATCCCTGTCGCCAGCCTGAGGCTCAATGCTTACATCTGTACTGCCTCAACGGGAGCAGTTTAGCAAGCTTGAGTGCAAGCAGTGGCATACAATCATCAATAACTTGAAATCAATAGTGGTTTTCCTGCCTTAATTTTAGGCTCTGACAAGCAGTCCTCTCCTAACATAACATCCACCCAGTTTAGGGAAGGATATAGACCAGGGACTGCTCCCAATAGGTCATATGAATGAGGTCCCTGGGCTGTTGGTGAAGTGCACGTACACATCAGTGATGCTTGTGCCTTGAGTTGTTCCCTTTGTAGTGTAGACATAGGCTATACATCTATCTCCCTTCTAATTTTACTCTTTACAGTAAAGAAGAAAGGCAGTCCAGCTGGTGTCTTATCTGGCTTTTTGTTGCCCTCTTGCAACAGATTTCAGGATTTGGGAAACCTGAGAAAGTATCAAGTGCCTCGTGGCTGTAGCTGCTAGCCAGCAGCACACCTCCCAAGAGCTGCATGCAGGCAGAATTGATACTTCCGAATATTTATCAAGTATTACAGCTTCACCAGGCTTCTGGATTTGCCAGCACCCACATCCTACTGAATTGTAAGACACTTTTTAAGTTTCTGGCAGTGGTTTGGTATAACATTACAGAGTCACAGTGCCACAAGCGCAAGTGGAACATCAGCCAGCTGAGTGTAGGGGACTTCTTCCCTAAAATGCAAACCTACACAAACACATGCTGTTTCAGACTCACAGTGCTCAGTCTACAAAATTAATTAATAAAGGTTATCATTATCATCCACAGAACTATGGTAATTGACAGTCCATTAAAATAGAGCCCACAGTATATGTTCGTATTTCTTAGTAAAGATACCCATGTAGTTCATTGCATACAAGTTTGATACTGACCACGCTTGGCACAAGAAGATGGAAACTTCACCCCCATATAAAATTGCATGCAAAAAGTCAGGAAAAAAAATATCAAAGAACAGGTTCTAGCACAAGTTCTGCTCTATGCTGCAGAGAGAAACCAAACACTCAGAAATACAGATTTGTTACCTGTTATTTATAGGGTACAGTCTCACTACAGGAAACAAAGGCAGACAACATACAAGCAAGGTGAAGAATATTCAGCTCTGACTGGTTTCACCAAGATGACTGCAAGTTAAACCAATTACCTCATAGGAAAACAGTAACTTTGTCTAATGTACGTTGCAATTTTTATTCATTTTTTTCACCTCATGTAACAGTTTGTTGCCACTAGCTCTGATCAGCAGTATATTAGGATTAGGCAGAAAGGACTAGGATTAGGGGGCAATATAAAAACTGGAGGATAGTAATGAGAAAAGAGAATTGATAAATAATACACAGGTGTCTTCTGTGAACAGCTGGGAGAGTTGTTGAGGAATAACTGGAAATACTATCAAAATTCCACTGAAAGAAATAACAATCTAGAGAGAAGGGACTACATCCAGAGAGGAACCATCACTCTGAAAAGTCTGATTGAGATTCCTTGACCTCAGGAGAAAGAGAGTGGTAAATACTGGCATTTTGCACAAATGAGGAGTAACAGGATTTGCTGAATAAGACTATTTGAAATTCTCTAAAATGCCTATTTATGTCATGAACCTTACTGTATGTTTTGAAGAAAGGATAGCTGTTAAACTCTTCTGGCAATAAAATACATGCCTGGCTCCACAAACCAAAATGGTCAATGGAGGAGCCAAAGAAAAGGAAGATGAGGGAGGGAAAGAAAAATTATTTAAGGTACTTCTAGACTATGAAAAAGACTCAAATTTTGACAGTGCTTTTGGTACACTTGTCAAGGAATGGTGAGATCCTCTTCAACACAAGATACACCAGCTGACAGTTTGTCTCTTATTTAATAGGAGAGATCTTAAGATTCAGTATAATTACAAGACAATGGACAGGTGTATCTGTGCAGTGGTCTTCCATCAATTGTGCTGAGTTATTTTCCATAGCCTGCAGGATATTATCATTACAAAATGGGTCCTGATATGCAGTTGATATTTTTCTGGTCCTTAATTTCACTTTATTGCATCTAAATCTACCATATCGGCCCACATGGTCTTTAGAAATCTTGCAGATGGTTTTTCCATCAGTGCAGATCTGTCAGGTTACTATGCTGTATATTTTTTCTTTCTTTTAATCTTTTCTTATAAATCATATCCTCTAGTATCTAATAATTTTTAATGCTCTGCGGTGAGCTTCAGCCAATTAACCTATATCTTAAAGTGCTCAAATTTGGATCCAGTTTTCCTGACATTGCCTTCCCCTGTATTTTGTACATTTGTTTTAAAATTCCCTTAATAATTATGCCAATGCCTGTACAGAGAGCCCTATAAAAAGAACAACTAGCACTGAGGTCTTCTTAAAGCCAGATATTTAAAATTACACCATTTGTTCCAAATCAGTGTAGTTTTACACACAAAAAAAATAAATTAGAAAAGACAGCTAAAACAGAGAGAGGAGAAGATGGACAATTCAGAGTACGTTGATTAAAGATTTAAATGAATGTGCAATAGCTGAAATTTTACTTTTGGAAGCCTTTAGGGCATCAGTATTGACTTCTGTCACAAAGCCTAATGATGCAGGAATTTAAGCACTAGTTATAAATTTTCTAAATTGTTTGCAGCTTAGCCACAGGTCTTCCATGGGTTGAGTATCTTTATAAAAACATAAATACACACATGTAAAAACAAATAGTGTCTTGGCTGCTAAGGCTAGACGTTGGGTTGCCTGTCCTTAGAGTAACATAGAAACTGTTTTAAAAAGTAGCAGAATAATGGCTTGCATGAATAGAAAACAATTATTATCTGTTCAGAGATCCTTAAAGACAGGTATATTACAGTCAACATTGAGGTCACCTTAATATGAAATTTAGAGATACTTCTTTATCTCACAAGCCAAAGGATGAGCTCTTAAGTACTAAAATTTCCCATTATTAGAAAAGTTCATTTCAATGTTCAGCTTCTAAATCGTTACCTGTAATTAAGAAAAATCAGATTTCAAAGCAACAAGAGCAGACTGTGATAAAGCTATTCGAAGTACTCTCTGGCAGGGATAAAGCCAGCAGAGAGGTGGCTGTCGTAAAATAGCCAAATGGCTTTTTCCACCTCCATCAAGGTCACTATACTGATGATGTGCTCAATAAGATGATAATGCATTTAACCACTTTCCTTGCATCTGACTTCGACCTTATTGCAAATCCAAATGGCCTTGTTTAACTACCCTGGCCTTTCAACATTTCCCTGAACAAAGATAATTAAGGAGATATACTGCCCCCTACTATCACAGGAATTGAAAGACAAATAAACTTTTAAGAGCACAGCCAGGTGTCTATTGCATTAATGTACAATGCTTAAGCAGGGGGTAAAATGAAATAATGGTTAAATAATTATAAAAGGTTAACAAAGTTAACTTTGTTACATAAGACAATTCTGTTTTATTTTTAAAAAGGGCATAAAAGGCTTTTCAGACTACTTTTTACAACTCCCTGGACAACAGTCTGTTCTTTAACACAGTTTCTGACTAAGAGGAAAAACGTTCTGCAAAAATTAACAACTCTGAATTTCTGCAGATTTGGAACTGGGTTTATTTCATACGCAGGTACAATAACATTTTATAAAAAAGCAGGTCTTTATGAGTAGGCCAAGAGCTACTCTAATGAAAACATTCCCCATTCATTTTTTTCCTTTGTGTGTGGTCAGCAACTCTACTAGAGATGCAAATGAAAGTAGTTTAAAAATTAGTTTGCCACTTATGACAATTTGGAAGCCTAATGTAATGCTTTCCCATAATTTAGACAATGATGAAAAATGACCAAATAATATTGTTCTATAGTAGCAGTTACTTTCTTCTTGAATTTTTATTCATATATATTCTTGCATACCAAAGCATTCTTCAGGACACTAATTCTTCTTCATATCAGAACAGAAAAAAACCAAGACAATAGTATTTACACTAATAGCAACTGAAATTAACAAAAAAAGGGAATGTTTTTAAAAGCAGACAAAGCAGTTGGATATGCTTTTTTTGTAGCTACATGCATGAGATCTCATTTGATTAACCTTTTTCTTCTGTTTTTCTTTTAAACATCTTCTAAATATTGTTGCATGGGCCTGAATCCTTTGCAAGAGCCACAAAGAAGCAGATCAGCAAGTTGTATCAGGAAGATAAAAATATGTAACTCACTGTTGATGTGATACTAGATATGTGAGCTTACTGCTACCGCAAAAATTACTGTTCCTTTGCCACAGAAAATACAGTAAACAGAAAACGTGTTACACATATTTAATCAGACCTCTACCACAACACAGATCTGCAGAAATTACAACAATATCTACCTTTGTGATTTTGTCAGGCAGTCATTACTCTGAGTTGTAGACTTAGTTTGTCCACATTTCAAAGCATTCTGGTATTTAGCTAAATCTTTTGCTGTACCACTTCTTTATCCAGACACAACTCCTGAATACATCATAATTTAAACCTCCAGTAAAGACACCTCCTACTACCCAATTTAAAAAAATCAGTGCTCCTACCATCACTGATTACCACATCAAATACCTGAACATTTGCAATGATTCATATACAATTGCTATGCAAAATCTTCTCTAATGCATGCAACAAGTCATAAACATCCTTTCACTCTTGAGCTAAGCATCAATATTGCAACCCTGTGTTTTGTTTCCCATGTAGCTCTAAATAGGATGATACACTGTCTCAAAGTACAAGAACTCTACTTTCTTACTTTCAAAGGACTTGCTTCATAAACCATCTACTTGATAGCATTTTACACAAAACAATTTTATTTCTATTTCAAGTTTGGATTAATGGTCACCCTAGCCAGCCCCAAAAGTAGACTACGTTGCTACCTTGTTGTTACCCCCAGTAAAAGTTGAAATTTTCCTGTACAACTGCACTTTGAATAATTTCAATCTTAGATACAGAGGGTGAATGATTATCTTCTGTTCATTCACATTTCAACCATCTACCTACTCTGTTCAGTCTAACATGGGTAAAGATTTCTAAAGGAACATAAAGGCCAATTTTCCCACTTGTCCCTAACATTTAAAGGTTCACTTATGGAAGTCGGAAAACTACAGAAGCATTTCATTAGCACAGTTACTTTATTTCATCCTGATTCCTTATTTTGTATACAAATCTTCAAGTACTCAAACCTAAAAGATGTACACACCCTCACACCATGAGTGAGGTCACCAGCTGAAAGCATTATTTCCCTTTACATGACTGAAAATACAGAAGCCCTCTTGCTATTCTGAAATACATAAATCTGTAACCAGCTCTTGAAAAAGTCTTTCAAACCCACACAGACTGCAGCCTATAGCTGCATTTAGAATGAAACAACCAGCATTAAGATATTTGTAGACATGCACAAAAGACAGGAAAGCTCATGTCTTTTCTCATTTAGGAAACAATACTGTGCAGAATGATTTTCTGGTATCACTGCTCAAATACCTACATTGTTCAAAGTGCACGTATTGTGATGATTTATTTTTTGTTGTTTAGTTCAAGAAGTGAATTGGGATGCAAAACAAGTTACAGGAAGAAAACTTGAAAGTCTGACCTCAAAATTGCTTATCAGGTAATTTCAGTAATTTGTAAGTCCTGTTAAATCTTCACAGATGTACATTAGAAAGGCAAGAATACAGCTCAAGACAAATTCAAATTGGGTCAGTTTGTGTCATCCACTGATGTGTGCTTAGCAGCATTCTTACTGTGGACCTTTAAAATGAACCCGTACCTGACACGACATTTTATATTTTTTTATAGCACCAATAATGAATTTTTTCAGACAGCTACTAGGTCAACTGCTTTTCTTTAAAAGGTGAAAAAAAAAGGGGGGGGGGAGGGGGAAGGAAAGAAAGAAATAAAAACAAGTATCCCATTCTGCATGGAATGTATTACTTCATGTGTTCCAAACTTTACTGGAAAAAGGTTACAAAGTAAAAATGATAAGCCAAAACTATCTAAACATTATATTTTTTTGGTAAAGGTTCTACTACTGGAGATTTTTTTGCTAAATTGTAACATAGCCTTTTTATAACTCCTTGAAAGGAAAAAGCCTATGCTGTGACACATATGATACCATTCTCGACGTAGAATTGCAGTGATTAACCAAAACAACAACAACAAAAAATTAACATCTAATTTGTAGTTACTGAGCTGCCTAACAGTCTTGAGCCCAAATTTGATAGATGAAAAAAAACGGTAAGCTAGATTTTCTGATCTAGTTTGAACATTTTCCCCTTTCCAGGTCTCACTCAAATACTTTCACCTGAACTTACTGAGAATATAGTATATCTGTCTTTTGAAAGAAAAGAGAGGAAAGTGAACTACATCAGCTACGTGCACACCATCAAGTTCAGGGAAATAAACCTGGCCTATTTCGCACCATCATGCAAATATAAAAATGCTTATCTTAACAAGAACTTTTATTTAACATCAGGCAATCAGATCCTTGCAGCTATTAAGCGATGAACACACTTCCTAAAAAACGGGACTCTTGCCACCTTCAGTAATTTTTCCACAATTTTTTGTGATTTATTCTGCTGATAAGGGAGCTTAGGAGAGAAGGTGCTTCCCTTCCTCTCCCTCCATTGTTCTCTACCTTCTAAGCTGGTTAACAGATCGAGAGCAGCTCACTCTTTGTCTGAAAATCTGGTAGTTCACATCCTAAGTTTCTCTCACCATTGCTGAAATATTGGAAAGGGAGGTTTCTGAAAGCTTTCCACAGTAACGGCCACAAAAAAGGCACAAAGTTAACAAAGGGGAGCTATCACCACAAAGTGTCAGGTTTGTTTACTGGAGTAGATCAGTATTCCCCCAAATCTCCAAAGTTCAGATTTATTGTTTACTGAACTGTTAAAAAAGGGAAACAGGCTAAGTAAGGTGGATATAAGCTAAGATGGTTTAAAAGAAAACACACTACAGACAGATGGGTAGTTCAAATTCAGACTCGTATGAATTAACAGGAAAACTAAAACTTAAAGGGCACAAAAGCGTCAATGGTATGTTCATGCATTGGAATACAGACACTATAAATTTAAGTACATTTAATTGCTGACATACCTTTCTCAGGTTTATTTTTCCCAATCCTTTCTTAAAGTCTAGTCTAGCAACTAACAAACAGAGGTCTTCAGATGGCTCACTGAAACATTTAAATCTGGGGAACAAAAGGTTTATTTTAAAAATGAAAACCTTGGCTTGTATGACTCCAGACGTGAATCTGCTTTCAATTACTGAAAGTATTTCCACTTCAGCGAAAAAGGATCAAATCCTCAACTACACCATCTTTAGGCAATGAATTTGATTATACTGAGCTTCAAGCATACAGAATGACTTTGTGACACAGCTGTATATTCTATACGTATCATTTATTAGGTATACAAAAGAAGCTAGCACTTTAATGAGAAGCAGACAGAAATGTGGCTGCTCACGACAGCACTGTACTTCCATACCACAGCTCTGCTTTAGGATTGGGTTTTTTTCAGGTGCTCACATAAACGTCAAAGATTACACTAAGCTTTAAATGAAGGATTTTTTGATCCTTTAGAAATTAACCTAGGTCGACTTCCTCCCCCCCCCCCATACTTTTATTGGCACAATGTGCACTGTTGTATAGTTATGTTTTTCTTTCTAGACTTTGAACTAGCACAATCTCTCCACATTCCCTCCCCCCC
>NW_009952973.1:12612969-12615880 GCF_000747805.2 Chaetura pelagica | reverse complement strand
GAGGCGGGAGGCTCCTGCTCGGGGAGAGCGGGGAGAGCGCGAAGCCGCCCCCGCAGCTCCGCTTGCCCGGCTTGGCCAAGGTACCTGAGGCGAGGGGACGCGGCCGCTGCGGGGATTTATCGCAGAGCAGAGCCCTTCCGTGACACAAACTTTATCTGCAGAGCTCCTTCCCGCACAAATCGCCACCTCAGTCTCTACGGCGTTTAGGGAAACGAGAGTCCGTCCGCGTTCGCAGAAGGGGACGCCCGTTGGGACACGCACGCCTCGGTGTCCGCAGGCGGGGACGAGGCTGGTGTCTCCCCAGGCGGGGTGAGGGACCTTCACAAACCGGGGCCTAGACCGCGGCGCGGGTGTTGTCAGGGCACAAATGTTGCAGCCGACTCTCTCATCAGGCACCTACTGTGCTCTGCTTGAAACCAGAAACGCGTTCCCCGCTATTTACCACCTCAGGAGACGGGTCTTCATTCACATCTGTATGGGCATGCATATAATAAACTCGGCTTACTTCAAAAGACTCTGCTTGACAATTTATAATGAAGCTGTTGGAGCTGCATCCTGATCTGACTGGACACAGAATCAGGTGCATTGCATTATGCAGCGTAGCTGTCAGATAAAGCTATCAAATAACAGATACACAACACAGCATGCACATCACTCTCCATTAATTTCTGAAAGACTGCAGAGAGCCAGAACAACTAGATGCCTACAAAATACACACATAACAATGTACTCATTCAGAATAGAAAATCCTATTTTCAGCTGGCAGTCAAACTTAACTTAGTGCCTCTGTCTTTAGTAAAATAACCAGATTGAATAAATAAATAGTTTTTAATTACCCTTGTGTGGAACTTAGATCTCCTTTAAAATGTTTCTGGGAATGGTATCTGCAACTTCATTCTTATCATCACAAAGAACCTTCTAACTTGGCTTAGTACAGGGATATGTAGTAATTCCTACAAATTCCTACAAAACTTATATCATCTTGTGCTTTTTTTTTACCTTGGACCTTTGCTAATTACCAACTAACCTTAACTGTCCTTGCCCTATTACAATATCCATTGCTGACACAGGTCAAGTTACCACAGCAGCTACCCAGAAGCCCCATCTTGCCAAAAATCAGATCAAGGTATTGTCAACTACTACAGACTACTTCCAGGGAAGAGAATACCATTCCAGAATATGTTTCAGCACTGTTACATAGAAGGCTGCAATAAAAGCACATACTTTAGATGTATTATTCATATGAAATTTAATAACATTCGAAAAGCTTACACAATTAGCACTCATCTGCAACTTCCAAGAGAAACAAAGACAACTGAAACTGCAGAATTCTGTGAAATGGGGAAAAATGAGCTATGTAGCCAGGTCCTGATGACGGCAGTCTTGGATGGCAACGTGGAAAAATACTGAAAAATAGCAGAAGTAATAATGACACTAATACTACATCTTGAATTGAAGCTCTTTGAGGTGGGTTTGCAACTGGTTACATGTGCTTTGACTTAGCACAAAGGAAAGACGGTAATACAGTCACCATTGACTTACACTTTACTCCAGCTTCAGGAGTTTGTGCTGAAAATTGGAAACTATTTGCAGTTCAAATTCTGGATGGACTCACATCTGTGATAGCTGCAACATCAACCAAGAAGAGAAGTATGGGATGAAATAATGAGCAAATATAGTCAGTTAAGGAAGTCTCTAGCAATACCACAGCAAGACTCAGTCTCTGCATCTCTTCCAAGAGGTCTAGTTGTAATAAATGGGGTATTAGATCACACCAGTACCGTTTTCTAGACTCCTTGAACAGATTAACACTTTTGGCCACTGAAGAATCTACTAAGTAAGGGGGTTGGTCTAGATGATCTGTTGAGGTTCCTTCCAACCCCTAAGATTCTGTGAAGTAGGTAATTAATTCAGGTGTATACCCTTTCAGATATTGAAAGAAAGAGGAATGGGAACTGGATGCTTGGAGTCCGATCATGCATAGCTCTAGAACTCCTCTGAGAATTATTGCCCCCAGAGAGCACCTCTAATTGCATTTCTATAGAAGACCATCACAGACTCATGCAGGAAGCAGGGTTCTCCCAGATGCTATGCAAGACACATGGTATTCAAATGATCTTTCAAAAAGAAAGTTACCTTGTGACTACCCACCTATAAGCTCTACACCATTTCTTGATAATTACATACAACCCCACATCCACTATCTGAGGACTACACCCTAGCAAAACGTAGGATTCTTCCTCTGTTAATTATGCCAGTGCTGACTTTCCTTTATCTGGCTGTCCCTGATCTGTCTGGCAAGATCCAGGAACAGACCTGGACGTCACTGCAGTGGATCCTCTTCTCTTCATTTTCAGTCAGCTGCAGTGGAAATTTCCTTTGCTTTGATGCCCCCTGTGCTGTGTTTCCACTGTCCCATTAATGCCAGCACAAATGATTTATGAAATCTATTACATGCAACACTAAAGACATCGAAAACAGAGATGTTTGCTTGGGAAAAAAATATATATAGAGTAGACAAATCGAGGTGAAGCAACCTCCAGTACCGGTATCACACTTTATGCTGACATTGCTTCACCCAAAGAGTAGAAAGATCTACCAAAGCCTTGGGGACGAGGAGGTGGAGAAGGAGCTTCTATGTTTCATTCATAGGAAAAGAGAAAAGCACTTTTTAAAAAAAAAATAAAAAAAATTTATTTGGTCAGAAGGACTATTACAGTAAATTATGCAGAGCATTAACCATTGAATTTGAACCCATTTTTAGTCTTTATTAATAACTCATTATAGTCCTTTTTCTTAATGTGGAATAAATTAGAGCTGTGTTAATCCATGCAGCTATCTGCAGATACATTTATCACTACAGTAGCCACTCTTACTCTCCTTACTGGAAGCTGCATTTCATTGGCAACAG
>NW_009952973.1:12610696-12612931 GCF_000747805.2 Chaetura pelagica | reverse complement strand
CAGTCACCTGGAAACTTACCTTTTTTTTTTTTTTTTCAGGGGACTGAAAGGTACTGCACGGCTGGCCTTGACATGTGTGAAAGAATTTATCTTTCTCAGTCTTTCTATCATATTGTCACAGTTTAGATCAGTGAAAACAACTGAGCTGTGGCCTTGCTGATATAAAAGGGTAAGGAACTGCTAACAGGATGTTCTGTATAGGAACTCAAAGCTTCTGGAACCAATTCCTCTTCCCTGATCCAGAAGAGCTCATGTTTTATGGCCTTCATAGCATGTTGCATAGTTCATATTTCTCCAGGAAGTATGAAAACAGGGGAGAATTGTGAATGTGGTTAGTTTCCAGAGAAATGGCTTTGTTTCAGCTTTCAAACTGGCTGGTTTGCATTTGGTTGAGGAAGGAGGGCTACTGCAGCTTAGTCACGATGATTTATTTACTTTGCTTTTGAATTTGTCTCACATTTTCAGGAATTTAAAGGTAGTAACAGCCACACTCACTCTATTAAATATTATCACAGGGAACTGACACATGAGTAATTCCATCACTTCAACCTGGTGTCAGGAAAGGACTTAAGAGGTTGCACTTGAGGTGACTCTGGGTAGTCAGTGGACTAGAGTCTCAGATACAAGTAGCTATGGTCCTTGCAACACATAACAATTCAGTGCTTACTATTATCTTCTCTAAGCACCATCATGACAAGATAGAAAACTTTATTATGCCTATTTTTAAGATGGCAAATGGAGGAAGAAAGCTGACTTGTCAACACCACAAAAGTAGTACCATGGGAGACGGAAAACCTGATGCCTAGGACATTCTTCCAAGGCACATCTTAATAGCTGAACATTTCTTCTTCTCATCATCAAGGTAGTAATTTCAGATATTTATCAACATGAATGATGGCCAGTGACTTTTATTAAAAGGGAACAAACACCTTTTTAGCTGAATACTAATTCACCTATTTGAATAGTAATAGCCTAAATGCCTAGTTAAGACATCCTATCATAAATAATTAGTGTTACAGCTACTTGTACTGAAATGCTAGGTATACCTTAAAGAAATACTGTTACCTGCATGTGCATTAAAACCAAGCATGCAGAAAGTATCTACATAGAAGCCACAAGTGCAGAGCATTAGTGTATCACTGTGCAAACTGTTTTTCTTACAATCCTACAGAGTAGGAGCATAGTATTAAGCTATGAAATTTAAAGATTGCCTGAAAGAAAGATTTTTGTCAGATAAGGTATCATTTATAACAGCAACATGCACTCATATCTCTTTTACAAAATAGACTTTATCAAGTAAAATATTTATAATTTAGCTTTCCAGTTCCTGCTGGAAGTGTAGTAAAAAAGGCAAATTCTGGTCTATAAGTAAAAGTCTAAGAACACTATCTGACATCAATAGGATTAGAAGAATAATGTGTTCCCCTGAGAAAGCACATGTGCAAAAACATGTTTACCTGTAGAACATCTTGTAGTTCTGTCACCGTTTGACTCAGGTCTGACAACAATGCTCTCGATCCCCTCCCCCCCCAACCCAGGTAGGGAAGGAGAGAGAGAAAATGAGAGAGACTTGGCTGGATTGAAAACTAAACTACACAGCTTTAATTAAAACACTAATGAATCATACAAGAAAATATATACAATTATATACAGATATATTCAGGTATGGGCAAAAGCCTCTCGCCTCCCCCCACCCCAGCAACTCCCACAGCACTTCCCTGAACTGGGAAGAGTCCCGAGGAATCCCGGAGCTGCTGCTGGAGAAAGAGCAGAGAGTTATGGGGGTCACGAGAGCTCAATCCTAAGGGTCGACGGTGATGGATGACCCTGGACGCCGGCCATGGACGGAAGAGAAGGGAGACGAGGAAGGAAGGAAGTCGTCTTCTGTGATCTCTGACCTTCCTTTGAGCTTATGTAGATATATGGAATGGAATATCTTTGGCCAATTTTGCTGTCTGTCTAACTCAGCCTCCTACGGGGGGGTCACAGATCTCCCCATAGTGTCTGAGCTGGCAGAGTGCAGGTGCAGCCTTGAAGCCTCAGTAGTTAGAAAAACATTCCACTGTCTTATCAGCCTAGCAGAACACACTGTTGCTAGTTACAAGAAAGCTTACTGAAGGAAAAAAAAAATCAGTAAAAAGAAAAATTGGCTTCATCCTGGCTCAAACCAGGACATTCCACCCCTATTCCATACCATATATTACATACAGGCTCTATACTTTACCAGCTGTCAAA
>NW_009952973.1:12571470-12609388 GCF_000747805.2 Chaetura pelagica | reverse complement strand
TATATTTATATTATAATATTATATATTTATAATTTAGCTTTCCAGTTCCTGCTGGAAGTGTAGTAAAAAAGGCAAATTCTGGTCTATAAGTAAAAGTCTAAGAACACTATCTGACATCAATAGGATTAGAAGAATAATGTGTTCCCCTGAGAAAGCACATGTGCAAAAACATATTTACCTGTAGAACATCTTGTAGTTCTTAAGCGCTTTAATAGTACACTACATTAACTAGATTTTTTTCTCACAAGTATATGTCAATATGAGCCATTTTTCATGCAGTAATGTTGCTGATTTAAATAAGAACAAAGACCATGAGATCACAGATTGTGTTCAAATCAGAAAACAATAAGCTTTTTTTTTTCCTTTCCATTCACATAGTTAAAGCCTAACCTTTTTTCCCACCCCTAAGAGTGTATAAAGTATTTTGAAGTTTCCAGTCAGCATTTCACTGAAAAAAACAAGTGGAATTTGTAAGCAAGTAAATGAAACTGGGGTAGGGCAAGAGTTACAGCAAAAAAATTGTCTATTAAAAAATTATTGAATTATGATCCTTTTCTTGAATTTAAGTGAAAAATACATGAAGGTTTTTTCCTAAAAAGCAACACAAAACCACTCAAGTGTATATTTGTAGTGTGATTTTTAAGTGCCGTAGATTAATATATTGAAGTAAATAACTGCTCTTTGACATAATTCCCAGTGAGGTCAATGCAGTATCAGGCAAGGTAATAAGGACAAAGTGTTTTCGTCTAACAATATCTAGAATTTTGCTGTTTAATGGTACAACACTCTGCTTAGAATCACCCTACTCTACACAACTTTCTGTCATAACCAACATTACGGGAAAAAAACAAATTTACAGTCATTATTAACAATTGAATATCTTGGTCTCCAAATCTGAATTACTGAAGACAAATATTAATCATTATGCTTTTCACAGTACTTCTATAGTTACTTTTTCATCAATACATTCCTGTGTTCGAATGCAGACAGTACCATTCGGCCATCTGACTACAGAGAAAAAGGGCACATATGCTTCGAAAGTTTAACATAGCTCTTGGAGAACACAAAGCATTCATGCTTTCCTTATAGTACAGCTAAGTGATGAGGAGGAAGACGTTTTCATGAATGTTCCAGAGGACAAGATGATGTATCCATGAGCCTTTCGAAATAAAAACTTGCACCCCCTTCCTCCCTGCAACCAAACCAACAACAACAAAAACAAACAAACAAACAAACAAGTAATCCTATTTGTTTCAGAACTGCTAAGTGAACAACAGTAGTGAGATTAAGCAAGATGAAGAGATAAAAAAGAAAACTCTGACATTTCCAGGTAATTTAACCAAGTTTTAGAGAAAAAGGCAATAATATTTTCGGAAAAAAATTAAATTGAAGAAATAAAAATCCAACTATAATCCCAGACTTTTGTCTGTCTTTAAACTGTCTTGCTGTGAATTTGAATCCTGTTTGTTTCTTGTGAGACTCACTTCAGCACATTATAACATTTCAGGACCCTAAAAGGAAAACTATTAAAGATCCTGAAACATGCCCAGTTGTGGCACCTTCCTCCCTTAATTTTTCATAGTGCTTTCCCATTTTTTTTTTGAGAGACCTCTGTCAACAGCTGCTTTTCACTGGCTGTCATCTGGAAAAGGCAGTAAAGAAGCAGTTGCTTGCACAACTAATGCTCCAAACTGGAGACTGAGACTAATCTTCATAATAAGCATCTTCCAACTGACTAAGTTTTGATTTACATTTAATACGTGAGTCCACAGCTCTAAATCCTTCTGGATTACTGGATTTTTAAAAAATTAAATATGTACTTTTGTCAGAAAGAAAGAGACAAAGATATTTACTGCACATTAAAGTGACATTAAAGAGTAACTGGAAAGAAAAAGAGGTCAATTTGGTATGTAAACTCATGAGATACAGGACATCTCATAACAAATGAGGTATCTGTAGGCAGTTTGAAACAATTTATTTAGAGTAAAATGGTTTTCTATAGAGGTCTGACAAAGAGAATTGGCTTTCATGAAAAAAACTACCCTATTGTGAATCTCTTAGAATTGGTAAAGACCACCAGCAGAGCAATCCTATTAGTGTAAAAGAGCAAGCTCTACAAAAAAACCCACTCTATTCTTAATGATGAAGCTGGAATCTCATACCTCTAGAAAACTTTAAATTGCATTCTGATCATCATAAAAAACAAACAACAAAAACAGTTCAAGTAACTTTTCAGAAAACAACATCCTAAAAAAGACACTTCAAAAACAGAAGGACAGAGTAAAAAGAGGAAAAAAACCCCAACAAACCCAACCAAAATAACCAAACCAAAAAAAACACAACCCACAAGTATCCATGTGATTCCCACAAAAAATATTCCACATATTTCTTGGAATAAGCACTAGACTGATCATGACAGGAGCTATGTGGCCAGGCCTGTGGGTTCAGCTGCTGCTGTCCTTCATCTTCTGTCTTTTTATAGTACGGCAGATGACTGAAAACTTGCTGTATCAACCTCAACCACCAGAGGAAATTTTCTTTTTACACAGTTGCTGCTTTGGCAAGACCAGAAATTGTCATCCTTTGGGTAGGTCTGTCAAACAGATTTCTAACATACAGTTTGAGGATACTAATCTAAAAGTACTATATCTGCACTTGTGTATGCTTATATGGCATTTATTGCCTTGGAAAGGTGGTATAAAAATTATTTTACAGTACTCTGACACCTGGTGTAAGCTATATCCTTGCAAGTGGTCTATATACAAAACAGTTATAAAAATCCTAAGTTTAAAATGAAATAAAAGCTCTCCAAAATATTAACTTGGGCTTATTTAAAAAAAAATGAATTGCAGGCTGCTGCTAAGTAAACACCTCATCACCTTTTCCATGAAAAAAAAGCAAACAGAAGGTGCTTTCATAAACCATAATCTTAGGGTTTATATCCACTTTATGTACACTTGGAACTGCCAACATGAACAAACTTTGCTGTGGAACATGTTCGGGAAGTGCTGTAGTGCATCTAGAATTGCCTATATGGCACACCTTGAAGTGATGTATTGGATATTAATTCTAGAGAGCAGGTCACCATTTTACACATTTAATCCAAAGTACTTAATACTTGCTAACACACTGAACTGCTACTGAAATAATTTTACTCGATACCAACAGACATGGCATATTTAAAAACAGGGCATACACACTACCAAGAATTAAAAGTTACTGTTTACTTAAGCAGGAAGGAAAGAAATTAAAATATTTCTTTTGTCATTTTATCTGTACTTCAGAAATGTTGTGTGTTCACCACATTTTAGTAAGCCTGTTCTCCTTGTGCTCACACACAGAGCCATAAGTCTCTACTGCAGGTCTTAAAACCACCACTTGGGCTTGACTTCAAGCAAGGCTAACAATTGCACCTGTTTCCAGAACACAGTATGTTTTATAGAAGTTATCTCATGTCATAGTCCCTGAAGTCTGTCTTCCCCCTTCCATTTTCCTGTACTCTATTTATCTGCTTGGCATGCCACTCCATGGATGTCACACCACCTTAGATCCATGTGTATTTAACAGCTTCTGAAATCATGGAGTTGGGCTCCGTTGTTCAGTTGCTATACTTCCACAGCAGCCAACTTTATCACTATAATTTCCTAATTCCATCATCTAAATGATTTCACTAAAGACCTTCCCACAAGCACTGCCAGATTTGCAAGCTCTGGTGGTATTTGCCAAGAGAAGGAACTCAAAGGCCAGCTGAATTAGCTCATAACAGAGCCCTTAAAATATGAGCAAGTGATAGAATATTCAGCATAAAAGGTATTCCTCAAGGAATATAACAAAAGTAAAGATGGTATTCATATACTGAGGGCACACAAAAGCTGATGGCACAGCACAGTAGTTTTTAGACTGCTGATGAATCAGTGCAAGTCACAGAAAAGGGTTTTCCCCCACCACCCACGCTTCTTCTCACTCACCATATGCTTACACTTTAAAAACAGAGCATACAAAGTAAAAGCCTAAACAAAAATCTACATGGAGTGGAGCCACATCTAGGATTGAAAATGCCAGTGTGACTGGATCAGTTCTGAGGCCAAAAATCTATGATGGTCAGAGCAAAACCTGCTGGAGAAGGATCCAAAGATAATTAAATCATTCAGTGAAAATGCAGCTTTTATCGTAAATGTCTGAAGATCATAAAATTTAAAGAAGCTGTCCTTGGTATTCATGAGAAGGCAAATACAGCATTACCTGTGTTTCAGAGTTCACTTTACTTCCTACAGGAGTGTTTCCTGAAGTACTATCCCATACACATACAGCTTCCCTTAACTTCCACCTGCCGTCTATTATACTGCAAAAAGCATCATCAGCCCTTTCTCAAGAATCTGGACGTTCCTATACCTTTGGATTACTCTTCCCTCCTTCTCGTTTGCTGGGGATGCTTGTGCTGCATTAGAGTTGCAATACTCATCTCACTGCATTTGTTCAGTACTTGGTCGAAATGAGGTCAAAATACTAGAAAAGTATGGAGAACAGCTTGTTCTTAAAATTGCACTGAAATATATGCAAAAAATAATAATATTGTGACAAGAAACATACATTTTCCACATTTACCATCTCAATCCACTTTTGGTAAACAAGTTATTCTCACATGTCTGTGTCCACCACCCAGACACCCAAATACTTCTTCCTACAATGAGGATGATCTCCGCATACACAACTCAGTCATCTGCCTAAGCAAAGACAGTTGAAAGATGAACTTCAGGAATTGCTGCCATCAGTTTGTGGCACCTCTTCCTGTCTCTCCTCCCCACCTTGAATTGTCTTTCTGATCTTGTCCATCTACCTTGTGATAATGGGGTAGGGGAGGAGGGGAAGACAAAGTCTGCAGTAGAGCTCTGTCTTGAAAACTATTGATACTGGCATTTATTCTGAGACAAAATCTCAAATGTGGCATACCAGACTCCTAGATTGTAAGCATGTCCTGGTTTGAGCCAGGATTAAGCCAATTTTCTTTTTTTTTTTTTTTTTTTTTGGTTTTTTTTTAAATCTTCAGTGAACTCTCTTTTAAGTAGTGCAGCAAGTTTTCCAGCTAGTGAACTGATAATGCTCAGTGTTTATACATACTGCCAAGAGACCAAGGACACTTTGCTCTGCTTTTTGAATCTACTGCTTTGGACACTCAGGAAGCAGCTCAGAGGTATCTGCTACTCTCCTGTAGGGAGAAGTGGACTAGACAGACAGCAAAATTGGCCAGAGATATTCCATACACACACATAGATATATACACACATGTAATACTCGGTATAAATTCAAGGATCATGAAAATCAAGCCCTCCTTCTTCCTTTTCCTTCTCTTCCATCCATGGCTGGCATTTGGGGAGGACTCCATCTATCCATCATCGTTGATCCCTAGGCCCATGCATTCCTGACCCTGGTAACTCTACCCTCAGCTCCTCTCTGGGACATTTTGGAACTGCTGACAGCTCAAGAGAGTGCACTGGGAGTTGTTTGGGGTGGGGGGAGAGGTGATAGGGATCTTGCACATTCCTGAACGTATTTGTATATATTGGTACATATTTTCTTTTGTCATTAGTATTTAACTAAAGCTGTCTAGTTCAGTTTTCAATCTCTCTCCTTTTTATCTCACTCCCTTCCCTACTTGGGTGGGACGGGGAGGGGATCGAGAGTATTGCTGTCATTGGTTTAACTGCCAATCTTGAATCAAATAGTGACAAGGTGTTTGAAATCCTTTTTTTTACTCATGTGGCCTCCCAGAAGTTCTGAAGTTTCCCAGGAGCTGGTGCTTCCTTCAGCTGGAACCCAGACACTGAGAAAAATACTTCAAGGGCTATGCAAGGCACAGTGGCTCATACTGTGATTGTATGGCAAACATGTGGTGGACTTAATCCACAGAGAATTCAGCAGATTGTGGTTCACAGTTCTTTACAGAAAGGAAAGGGATCTGTCACTATCTGTGTTACACAGCAGCTTAGCTAGATGGAGAGTGCTTAGGCATGTAACTACATGATTTCAATACCTCATCTAAGGCTATTATACTCTAAAGCCTGGAATAAGAATTTATCAGCTGAAGTCCATCAGTATTCTTTGCCTTTGCCTTTTTGATAACACTCATGCTAACAACCAGCACAAGGGTCACATTGCTATTTAAAACTCTCCAGCACCGAAGTAAACAAACCAGACACTGATAGATATCCTGAACTACCCCGAAGCAGAAGCAGTTTCACAGATGAGGGAAATAAAAAAGGGGGGAACAAAGCAAAAAGTGCTTGAGAGAGAGAATTTTGCTCCAGGCTTTCTAAATCTTACCATCTATATCTCATTCTGGAAAATACTCCAATAATAAAGACATTTTTACTATTAGAATAGGTTTTTTTCCCCTGAAGTATTCAGAAATGGATAAAGTTAGACCTTCTTCTTCGCTACAAATTTTTGCATGATGATTAAACATGTTAAAAACTTGTCCCACTACAAAGAAACAAGGCAGTATTAGTACTAACAGAGTGTTTTAAAAGGTAACAGAAACATCCAAGAGAAAATCTATCACACCTAAAAGTGTCTGAAAATCTGCAGCACTTAGTGGTGAATGTGTAACTCCCCCTAATGGAAGCATATTTGAATTTATATTAAACGACACTGTCAGTATCTTAAAATTCCAATGCTCAGGATAACACTAGTATTGTCACTTTTCCCTTTCTGGCTTTTAAACAGCTCTTTTAAGGTATGCGTCTGTGATTTACAGTAAATAATACTAAACTATTATCAATACATTTATTTAAATTTGCTTTGTGGGTTTTATCACATGAAATGAAATCTTAAATAGATGGAGACTTCAGCATAGTTCTATGGTATGAACGCAGTACCCACTAAAATTCCCTTAAATTATCTGTCAGTCATTTCAACTTCTGTTTTTGCTAAATGTTTATTACATGTTTCTTAAAAAGTCAGAAAATTGCTATAAAAATGACAGTGACAGGCCATGGTGGTTTTGGTTGTGTGGTAAAAAGAAATACTTCTTGTATGCACAGCTGCTGGTAATGGATGCAGCATGTTTGAGGCCTAATCTTGGACAGTTTCCTGCATTTCTGACTGCAGTTTTGTTGGCAAGTTTTCTGAGACCATATTATCTATATGTCCCAGTATTTCAGCCAAAACTTTTCAATACAAGAGTTTGGCACTGTGCACTGGCTTTCGAAAGTCTGTCCTTCCAGAGTTAAAAATTTTTTTAGAAATCTTTGCCCTAATTCTCTCAGAATATATATATATTTTTTTAAATGCAGCATTTTCTACATAACCACCCTGAAAGATATGGTACACAGATTAAATTTTTATATAATATAATCACTACTTGTGAGGGATGCCAGACTGACAGCATCAGAGACTAAAATTACATTTGTCCACAGCCCAGCTACAATAACAGCAGCAACACTGTTGTTTTCAGAGCTTTCAAATCTGAGCTACTGCAACATCTACGGTAAGTGAATAGTTCTGGACTTTGTTCTGCCCAGACTTCAGATAAGCCTTGATGTTGCTATAATTGGTCTGGTGATACTGTAACTAAGTGGTATAAGTAGAACTGCGATTAAATGCTGGATTTTACACAGGTCATACTCCCTAGAGGAGGCATTTAACCTATCTCCTCATAGTGGTGAAAGACTCTACATCTTACTCCACTATCAAAACTTGTCTTTAATCTAAACACACGGGTACACAGATTTTCTTCTAATACAGAGAAAATGCAAAAAAGAGCAGAAATCTGGAATGAAGGTATGGGTGTAATCCCAAATTCCTTTTCCTAGAGTTTGACTATATATTGGAAAAGAAGTTTAGGAAATTTGGTACTGCACAACTATTCTCTTTCAGTTTTTTAGTTTAAATGGGACCTTATATATTTTCTGTTTTTCTTTGCAGGAAGTAGTTCCTAGCAAAATATGCTCTTAAATAGGACTTACCCAGCTGTCACATTCTAGTCTGTAATGCCAACAGAGTGAGATTCTAAGATATGGATGAACATATGTTTAAATTAATTACATTGTAAGGCAGAAACAGGAACATTCTTTTAGAGCAAAAAGCACAAAAAAAAGTTTATAAGAAAGAAGGACATAGATAAAATATGTCCAACTGCACAGTTTGTCATCATAGAGAAATATTCTAAATCATGTAAGTTCATAGGAAGTTAAAAATTAACTACTCAGAAGTAAAGATCTGTGTTACAAATGAGGAAACTGGGAGAAGATATAAGGGAGATCTAGAACTAGAAATTAAGAAGAAGTAGGATAGGCTACAATTCACAAAGTAGTGCCTGGCACAATAATGAGAAACAAGTGCAACAATTAAGAAAGCCCTTAAGAGAATTAAACCTTTTCCAAACATTTTGCTCGTTGGGATTTCAGCTGTTTTTATTTTTTAAAAGGAGCTAAAACTAAACACTGGGAGTTGTATAGACAAAAATATCAAATTTCTACATGCTTAATCTTACACTGGCTTATTTAATGTGATTTTTAAAAGTCTCTATCAACAACCTTGTAAGAGAACAATTGCCCACTGCCCTCCCCCCGCCAAAAAAAAAAAGCTCTAACAAACCACAACAAAACGAGACTCTCCGAGCTAATGTGTTTAACCAAGAATCAGTCTAACAATGGCGATGGGTGTTGAAACAAGGATTTTTACATCTGTCTGTTCTCGACAGTAAAACTACAGGGTCAGCCATGATAGAGATTTCCTTTCCAAGATCCTTTTCACCCCTAACAGATAGTATTACTGAGATTTGTTTTATACATTTGACAGAGAGTAAATTACATAGATATAGTAGATCCTCTGAAGATTTGTGATCCTTGTGAAAGAGGTTAATGTCAGTCAGGGAACATCGGAGTTTAGGATATATAAGTAATACAAACACCGTCAATCATTGTCTTAAGATGATAGCACAATTTTGTTTGTTGAATATCCTTGAGTAACATCTTTTATATTACTTCTGGGATTGCAGTTCAACTCCAGTAGGCAGCCCTACTGATGCCATGTTAGTGATTCAAAATATGTTCAGTTATGCAGTTATTTAAAAGCACTGCTCACCGTTCAGCACTAGCTAGTACAATAGCAGTTTTGCATTGTGGGAAACATAAGATAGCAAATGAATGATTTTTACCTTTTCCTTGGTTAAAAAAGCCAAGCTGCTATTCCTCCCACTCCAAACCTAGTACCCACACCATATGCAGTACAGAAGAAAAACACAGACATACATAATGAAAAGGCTTTAGCTCTGCTAAGCATTGTGCCAAAACATGTCATTAGATAAATACAATCTCATAACCTATTTAGGACATAAATCAAGACTACATAAATCACAGGTTTAAACATCAAGAATTCAGTCCCTCCAGTTCAAGCTGGATAGAGTCTGGTGGAGAGCCACCAGAATGACTTAAATATTGGAGAACTTGCCACCGGAAGAAAGTTTTCAAGAAAGGATTGGTGCAGCCTAGGGAAGAGAAGACACTCAGGGAGCTAATCACAGCCTCCCAGTACCTAAAAAGTGGAAGACAGGGGTAGTATCTTCACAAGGATACATGGTGACAGGGCAAGAAGCAACAGGTTCAAGCTACTTCGGGGGATATTCTGTCTGGATAACAAAAAAGCTTCACTGTAAGAAAAATTAAAAATTGGAATAAGTTGTCCAGATAAGAGGTGTCACTAGTTTCCGTTAGTGGAAATTATTTCCATCTCTGCTTGAGACATAGCCCTGAATCATCCAAGTCTAAGGCTTGGCTTTCAACAGAAGGTTGAACCTGATGAGCTGCAGGGATCCCTTCCAACCCCAGCTTTATGCAAGTCCACATTCTCATTTTCTGAGCTTTGTAACTACAGAAGGAAAGGCCTCCTAGCTGAATCACTGTTTCTCATCTTCAAATTACCATTCGTTCTTAAAGTATCTTGCCAAATGAAATACCATCCCACAAAGAAAAAAAAAGAGAGAGAGAGAGAGAGAGAGAGAGAGAGAGAGAAAAGAGTTCAGCATATTGCCATCAATAGTCTTTATTTATTTACCTACATACTTTCTTTTACACACATTCTTGTGGTGCTCAAGTGATCCTAGAAATGAAAACTCTATTGGAAGGTTGTTTGGTTTTTTTTTAAAAGATATGGTGCATTAATAATCCTACTGTATTTGTGCCTAGAGCTGCAAAATAAATCTAATTGTGGACCAGTAGCCTACAGGCAGATAAGCTTACAGAATGTCCTTAATTCACCTATAATTCTTTCCTTATGCTTTGCTTAGTTGCCAGTGAAAAGTGGTAATTTCAATGAAGCATATTGACTGTAATAAGTTGAATGTTCATTTTCTTTCTCTATAAAAATGATATATATATGAATAATAGTGCGCTACTTGATGGGTAAACTTGCATTTCCTGCAAATAATATGGGAAGAGGGGGTAGAAAAAGAGCATACTGAATGACATACATAGAGAAGTAATGACAGTATGATTAATTGATACAGTGAAAGGAAGAATAAATTAACTCAGCTCTACTACACAAATACACAGAGGTGCACAATACTTGAAAAGAATTCTTACCTCATGGTACTGAGAAAGTTTATAGCAAAATGCGGATAACTGCAAACACTACTACTGTCTTCAAGTCTCATTTAGCTACAAATAGACACTTAAATATATGTATGCAGAAATATATATATTTATATTCCCAGAGTCCAGTAGTAGCCATAACAAAGTATAAAAGAAAGTGCTTGCTTTGAGACATTGCTGCAATTCCTTTCCTCACTGAATTACATTATCTTTTTTTTCTGCTGTGGGAAATCTGCTTGAAGCAATTCGGTACTAGCAGAAAAGTTCTCTCACATGAAAAGATGTGATAGGATTGTATAACCTCACGGCAAGGGCAGAAACACTTCTGTAGGAACAGTGGCTCAGGCCTCAGGCAGAGGTAGGTGAATCTGGAGAAAATAGGAAGACATTACAGTTACACTGGACATGCTAAAGCAGTTGGCTGCTGAGCTCAGACAGTGAGCTTGGATTTCTCTTCCCTCCTAAATGCTCCATGACAGATATGGAGGATTCAAGCTCACTCCAAACCTTTGTATGGTGCCTGGACCAATGAGCAGGGTTTTACCAGTATTAAGTCCTTACACCAATGATATTAATAGCTGTATAAGTAATGACTACACATCACTAAAACTTTTGCAGAAAATGAAATATACAAACAAATAATAATTTCCAAATCGTAGGAGGAACAATTTCTAGTAGTGTCTTTATTGATGGTTTTGTTACTTACTATCGAGTGGAGACAAATTAATCACTAGCTGAATCATATTTTACATTACTAATTTTGAAGTTACTGATTATGTATTTATTAATTTTGAATTTTAGACTAAAGCTAAATGGAAGCACTTAATTCTCAAGAACACAGAACTAGAACAGTCAGTTTTTCAACTACAAAACCTTTCATGGTGTCAAACAGGGAACAGGCAAGGATGCTTTCAGGTGAAAGACAGGTAATTACTTGTGGCTTGACAAAACTAGCAGAGAAGTAATATTTTTTACCATTATTCCTTTAGTAGGACTGTGGGGAGTAAGTGGCTGTTATCTGTTAAGTACAGGACTCGGTCTGCATCACAGCAAACTCCACAAACCCACCAGCAAAAGTGTTTGAACAGAGTTTAGAGAAGGACAAGATTATTTTTAATTTGATACACTATTTGTGTTCAGTTATAAAGTAAAATTCTTATTTTAACAGAATATTGACCACTAATTCTAAACCTAGGCTTGCAACTCCAATTACCTGAAAGTACAATTGCTAATATGTACTCCCTTCTTACTCAAACTCGTGATGAACAATGAAGGAAACAAAGCAACTTTTATCAATCTCACAAATCCCATGGCTGCTTTCAGATGATGCAGCATTGACTCATAACTTGTTAATGTATATGGGATGACTAATGTACAGTTCCCGCACCTTTAAAATGGGTGTTCCAGTATCTGCCTAAGGACACAGAGGTGGTAATCTGGAAAGCTACAAACTTAAGTATTTAAAAACTAAGTATTAAAAGCTTCCTTAATAGGAAATTAAAACCATAGCTTCCAATAACTCTACGTTCTTCACCCTCCGTAATAAAATATTCTTTTGTGGATAACTTATTCAGAAACCTATGTTATACCCGACAAGGCTAGTAAGCTGGTCTATGCTGAAGTCAGTCACTTTCCACAACTTGAAAACTAGAACTCTTTCCAGAGTAAACAAGCTAACAGAATGAGCTGCTTTTTACAGGATGTCATGACACCATCATATTTAACCCAAAACAGATCGACTCCTTCACATTTCAATGAACAAAATTTGTGAAGTCCCATGCACTGCTCATACATACAGGAATGTCTGGATAGTTTGACAGCAAGCCCACTCAGCTCAGAGCCTACATGGGCACCAGCAATACTAAGAAAGCTTGTGGAAACAAAGGTGTAATTCTGAAATATATCAACAATAGTTAAACACACAACCTGCCAGGTTCAAGCACCAGATCAAAATGTTCTCTTCTCTCTAACTTGAGACCCAGTTTCTGAAGCCTGGGAAAATACAGGTGGAATAGATAAGTGAAAGGACAGTGAATTCCTGTTATACCTTGTGCTTTCTTAGGAAAGGGAGGTCAAATAAGAAGGTGCAACAGTACAATGAGCTACGCATACTACAAGAGAGAGAACAGGCGTCTTGGTGACTACCAGGATCTGAAGCAAGTTTACATTAAGTTTTGAAGTACATATTTCAATTGTTAATTATGAAAAGTCCTATTTGGACTTTTACATTTTGGTTTTGAATTAACTTCCTTTCTCTGTCTTACAAATAATTTTGTAATGTAATACAAATTGCAATTAGTGATGACAAAAAGTACATGTGAGCACAAAGTAAATTATGTAAACCCGAATGAGACACTTCCAGATTCTTCAGTAAACCTTAAGCGGTTTCGTATTACAGCTATACCAGTCTAAGGCTGCCAAAAGAGGAGCTCCCACTTCCCACCCCTTGAAGCCATGGATTCCTGCCTGCCTCCCTCCTCCCCCTTTGTCCGATCTGCCCATGCAGCTGCAGGGTGAATTGGTTCAGCTGGCTGATGATGTAAGGGAATTTTTTTTCATGGGTAGGATAAAGTTCTGCTTAACTTGACATTAAAACAATTAGCGCTGCTGCAGTTATGTCTACCTTCTCCAAACTGTGCATCCTGTGTTGTGTCAACTGTGCTGTTCATCTGACTCTGCAGGGAGCAAGCTCAAGCTACTGAATCTTCAGGAAACTATAAAAAAAAATTGGGGGTAGAGGGAGTTGGGAGAGAAGCAGGGATTAATACTCTGCTGGCTCAGTGGCCTCTACTAGATCATTAAGGAACTGGATGAAAGCCTGGCCCAATACCAGGAAGTAAGAGCCACGGCATAGCAAGGCTCAGGACCAAGGCAGTGCCAGCACGGGGTCAGCTAGCATTGACAGTCACCCCTGGATCACCCAGTGAACTGGCATGCTCTCTCTCTCTGTAACTGCTAAGTCTGAAGAAGAAATGGACACAGCATCTGGCTGGAGTTGAGCGAGATGGGATCATCCCCTTCTGATACATATGGATATTGGATTGTCTTACCAATCCTATGAAGTCTTGTCCTTAAAAATAAACTTTATTTTCCATTATAACAACGTAGAGGGAAAATTGTTACATCAATAGATCAAGAAAACATAAATATAATTCAATTCAGGTGGTTTTTTTTGTTTGGGTTTTTGTTGTTGTTGTTTTAATCTTTTGAAGCAGAGCTTTGATTTGTTTATATTTTGTTGGGAGAAGGAGTAAGGAAGAGTAGCATTAAACAGTTTTTTTTTTAAAAAAAACAGTGGCCTTAAGATTTTTTGCTAATGAGGTAATAATGTATTCAATTGGAATAATGTTATAATTATTCAAATCACAATCTATTAACTCCTCTCTGGCACAGGAGTTAAATCCCATAAATAGCTCAAAAAATCACCAAAACAGTGAAACAAAAGAAATATTAAACTGTGCTAAAACAATCCTGAAGACAGCTGGATCATGAAAAATTGTTCATCTCGGAGAACATTTAAAGGTTAGAGCTCTATTACAGGTACAAAAAAAAGATCATAGACAGAGAAAAACAGATTAATACAGTGTGTACCTAGTTCTTCTTTTATTCATTTTGTTTTTATTGTAAGGCCACCATTTTGCAGATGGTCTGAAATATCACATTCCTTACCATCTCAAAAGGCGAAAGAACAGCCTATAGACAGCTGCTGGAAATAAAATAGATATCCTAGAAGACGTTTCCTAATATATTCCTTCATGAAGATTTTTAAAATAAAGAATGCAGCTGTAACATGGTGTAAACCTGCCAAGGTTTATGGTCTTGCATATCTTGAACACTACAAATGTAAGTGGGAATTGAAGATATCGCTGCAACCATGCAGAACACTGGCCACAGAACTACTGTTAGTTACATTTCTGGTTTAACATGATGGATAAAACATCATAATTACAACTTAGTCTTGGTGTTAAATGCCACTGAAGGTTAAATGTTAATGTTTAAATTCACAGGAATGACTCCGGCATCATTCAGTCAGTTATTTTGCCAGAAAAAAACGTCAGCATTGTAAAATTATACATGGTCAGAATTTTAAAGCATAGGGAACAGAGCTGTCTTACTTTCATTTCTTTAATAGTTTTCTACTGTTAGAAAACTTCCTAGAAGTCAATATTAACAACTGCAAGAGCTCCTCAGCCAGCTTTTCTAATATTCTTAATGGAACTTAACTATAAATTGACATCAGTGTTTGCAGTCTTAACTCATCTGCCTTATGTCTTCCTGTTGTTTCACTACATATTTTTGCACTACTGAATGAAGTTATCAGGCCATAGTGCTTGAAAAATCTCGCAGTAATAGCTACAATTCAATATTTCCAGAGAAAAACGAAATACTTTATCATCTGATCTAACTGTCCTCTTTGCCTCCTCTTCCTCCATCTGAATACGGGAAATAAATATTTTCTGTCTTACTCTGGGGAATTCTATTTTTGTCTAGATTTGGTTAACATTGCTAGGATTCCTTTCATTCCTTTTCATCTTAACCACAACAAGAAACCCAACATCTGAAAAAAAAAAAAAAAGAACATTCTTACCAAACTTATTTGCCACAGATTTCTCCCTAACTTGTTCTTCTGCCCCTTCAGTTTTCTGAATTTCTTAGCTGATAAATACTCATTATGGTCTCCTCCAGTAGTTTTTTCAATACACTCAAACCAATTTATTTAACAGGGCTTTTTGTTTCACATGTAGGGCAGCTTTCATCACAAACTTGAAGGAATCATTTCAGGTTTTGGACTTGAATATTCTTTTGAGTTTGGAAAACGTTTTTTTATTTACTGAGAGAGATTTTACATTACAGCTTTTCACACAGAATACTTCCTGGTTTTCATTTTTCTCTATTTAACAAAATCACAAATTAATCTGTTCACTCACCTAAGCCAACATTAACTGTGATTTTTTTTTTCCCTTCTTTTTTAGCCATCAGCATGGTGCTTAATAAATAATTTATTGCTCCAATACTTCAGTTATATATGATTTTTTAAAATATCAGACTCAGAATAGAATCTCTCAATTGAAGTTGGCATGATAATATTTTTGTTTTACTTAGGTATCATAGGTAGGTCCTTAACAACTCACTAAGTGCCCTGGTGTGATTTTATGCCATAGATGCACAATGTTCAATGTTGACTGAGTTTTCAGAACCAATCCCTGAATACTCACGCTAACATGTTCTGTTGGGTAGGGACAAAAGAGTAAAGAACCAACCTTGACGATACAATGTGCTCTTAGTATGGAAGCAAATTATTTCTTATTTAAATGGTGTAAACTGAAAAAAAATATGACAAGAAAAAATGAATCCAGTTCAGTGTAGCAGTTACGTTAACCAATGTAATAAACAAATTGTCTCTGCTCTTCTGTTACTTGACATATTTTATAATCAGGTTTTAGTTCTCTATAAGACACGCTCAGACTCAGAAGTACAGATGTTGTTGTAATAATGTTACTAAAATGTCATTTTTCTTCTTAATGTTTTATTATAATTTTCTTCTGCCTTTATTTGATGTTACTAAGTGTTCTTATTTATAGACATTCCCATTTGAAAATTCTGGAAAGGTTTGTAATTTTTTTTGTGTAGGTGAATTATATTTGTGATTTCTGTTGAAGTACATTAGCTTCTATACCCTTTACTGAACAAGTAATGTGCTCAAAGCAATTTTTCTTTACATCTTCAGATATACTTGAATGATGTTATGACAGCCAGCATATAGGGGCTTAGTTTTTGCCTTTAGAGGACTAAGTAATTGCCTTAAACTACCAACAGGTAACTTTCAAGTAAGACGTTTTCTTACGTAGTCTTTCTGCAACTATTGTCAAAATACATGTATTTTGTTTATCTATTGGTGGAATACAAAGAATTCTAACAGAATAAATAAAACATAGAATACAAGATTGTATTGTCATTTAAAGAGTTGGCAAGTGAATGGAGAGATGAGCACTTCTCCCCTCAAATTATTGAATAAAGTTGTTTCACATAAATACCTTACTGCTGTTGGGAAAAAAATTAATGTAAAGACATTTTCTCTTCCACTTCTCACTTCCTGTTTAAAAAAAAACAAAACAACAAAACAAACAAGAAACTAAAGTCTACATGTTAACACATTTCAGACAGTTAAGAGTCTTAACATTCCTTGCTGGCATCAAACAGATCACTGCCAAAATGATGAGACAATCATGCAGTCAAATGTGCCATGAGGCTTGAAAAACCTCTACGGTCAGCAAACTTCATTGTGCAAAAAGGATGACCTTACTATCTTATTTTATTTTACTTTTAAAGAAAGGTTAATTTGGAGATCTGTTAACTCACAGAAAAACAGATTTAATGAGGTCTTTCATGCTTCTGGATGAGACCAGCACCACTAGGTGCTGAACAGAAGAGAGTAACTTGTTAACTTGGACAATGTCAAACAGGTTTAAATTGAATGAAATGACATGAAAGAAATGAGTTGAAAGGCTACAGATTGTTTTACAATGCTTTTTCACAACGCTTTACTAGTAATGATTTTAATGACTGGAGAAATATTATATACACTAGCTACATGGGTGCTAGTATCAAAATGTTATGGCACTTGGTATAAAGGGTAAGGGTGTTTTCCATTCTGTCTTAGTATTTATACACTAGCTTTCTATTAAATTTCTATATGTAAAAAAAATCTTATTTCTTGGTTAAAATCAGTGGGGTGTTAACAATAATTACCACCTAATCAATATGCAAGTAACTACAGTAATGAAAAGAAAATAGCAATCTGAATGTCACCCCTTGATTCTTGAATTTCTTGATTACTCTTTCTTTTCAGAAACCAGAGCAGCTTTAAAAACAAATGCATTTAACAAAAAAGTATTCACTACAGATTCTGTAAAATAGGGAAATGCCCTCCTCCCATTTATTACAAAAACATTTTTCAAGTTACACATTGAAGGATGGATGTGTATATATGGATGCTAAAACACCTGACCTGGCAAGTATGCAAGTACCTCTGAGGTGCAAAACATCAAGTGTGTTAGCACTATACTGTACCTCTTGACAAGGTCTATTAGTCTGGGCGAAGCTCTTGGCTAATGCAGACAGACTTCTGCACATCAAGTGGCAAGCCTGCAGAATGCTGCTTTTTAAGATGCAGGTCTATCAGCTGGGGTCAGTACGAACTGGGACGTTTCTGCTCCTCATTGCTCATTGTATATAAGCCCTGTCTTTTCATCCATTGCTCTGAAACACAGCTACCTTTATTCTATTTGCCTGTTACAGACTTAAGGAAATGCTTGATCTTAGACCAACACCTAACAAAATAACCCATGCTGGCATAGGTATGTTTCAGGAATTCTGAAATAGGACAAACTGGATCAAAACAAGCTGGGACCATGCAGACTATCCTCACTCCCATTGCACAGATCATGTAAAAAAAGGTTTGCTCTTCCTCCTTCCTTGTCTCTTCCCTGCTTTTGTCTTTTCACATTAATTCTGGCCTATGTAGTTCCATTTCAGCAAGTCACCTTTAACCTTCTTATTAGTACCCTGCTTGCTCTGTCTGTGACATATTAACAGAGCAAACTCATGACCAAAGACAGACATAATGGGCTTAGTGGAGAGGAAGCTACATAAATGCTTCCACACTGACATGCTGCCTGAAAAATAATATGACCCCTGGTGAAGGAAAATGGGGTTGGCAATTAAACTCAGGTTTTCTGCAGTTCTCTAAGTGTGTGCCTGAAAATTATAGCCTGATAATACTTGGAAAGCAATAATGTTTCTAAGTCATGAAACAGGAATCCTTCCCAGATTCAAAAGTAAGTTTGGCTGAATAAATCACTAAATTAATCTGAAATAAAAACTTTTAAGACTTTTTTCTGACTTCTTGTTCACATCCTTCAAAAACACAACCAACAACACACTAAAGATTTTTTTTCTGCTGCTCCTGGAGGTCAGAAAGTTGCATTAGAACAGGAAAAAGGAATACCATGCTATCTCAAGTCTAAGGTACCCTGTTTTTTAAAAAGCACAAAAGATTTTAAAGGAGAAAAAGTAAAAACATTTTTGCCACTCCACTGTACATATTGCTCTCACTCTAAATATGATCCCCATATCCCTTCCTCATGTCAAAATAGCTTGACCTCTTGCTTCCCAAGCCCATGCCATCCCCAAAGCTTCTGGCAAGTCCCAACAGTACTGTCCACCCACATCCAAACACATTGCAACCATGCTGCACCAAATCCCCTGACTGACACAATGTGCCCTTCATGCCCACAACTCTCCTTAGAACACCACAGAAAAAGATTTCATCCTAAGCATCTTTTCCTGGCCCAACACCATGTATGTCTCCACACCCTCTTTGAATCAGTGTCACATGCAGCTCTCAGCGTTACCAGTAGGAAGAAGCTTCTCTGAGCAAGGATTCCCAGAAATCATAGTGCTTGTATCCATCAAAGTCCTTTGGTGTCCTGATGCTAATTAGGGAATTGCACCACCTTAATACCTGGTGATGCTCAGACTTATACCCACCTCAGATCCCTAACATTTCTGGCAGACTGGGCTCACTGTGGAGTAGATACAGGGTTTCTTACCCAGCAGTACAGAGTCCAAGCCTCCTGAAGCTCATTAAAGGGTCAGCAAATCCTGATTAGCAAATCAACATCTGTAGCGTATTTCAGAAATACACAAAAACTGGATTCTGGAGACGTTAATTTCTAGCAGAGCAACAAAAAATCTTCGCTTTATGCCTTAGTTCACACATCGTCAGCCGTAATAGATTAGAGGACTACACCACATAAAAGTAAAATTGGCAGAATCATCAACCATAAGAATATAGAACTCCAGTGGAAATCTGTGCCTTTAAAGAACTGCAAGTACTTCAGAGATAGGCAATATGATTTGGTTCATGAGGGAAAAAGATTAACTAGGTGCAGATAGGCCTATAAAATTACATGATAAAAACATGCAGCAGGGTCTGGCCCTCTACTAATTAATTACCATGTTAAGCAGTAAACTTTTGAGTACAATGACATGTATGTATGAAAAGCCAATTAGTTAGAAAAAACACCTGAAAATTTAACTGGAGGGTGGACTAAAGATACTATTTTCTATAAAGCATCTACAGTTCCTGACAGTGAACATAAGATCTTAAGAGATGACCTATGAGTTCTTTTATATCAAATCAGTTTTCACCTAACCTAATAAAGACTTGGCTCACACAGATCGAGAAAAACATTTTTAATGTGATTTTGTACTACACTTAAACTGCTGTGAACGGCTCTGATGTTAGGATCATGCTTCAGAACTTCAGATGTCTAACTTGGTGCTTTACAGTCTCGCAATGACCATTTCTGTTTAGTTATTTCAGGAGTTATAAACATGTGTCTGAGGGTATTTAAGTTCAATTTGTAATTCCTTCAGTTAAACTCAGCCACAAATATAAAAGGTACCAGCAGCAGCATGCTGGGCCAGAATCTTTGGTCAGTAATGCTGGTAGGACCCAGAGGTAAGTAGGTACTGGATATTATCAAGTGATAAAACTTTCTGAGCAAGGCAAATCAGGCCCAAGTGACAAAGGAAGCGACGGGGCCATAATGATTCAGTCCCACGGGTCAGCTGTTGGAAAGAACAACTGCAGAGCTTCCTGCACATGAGAACTGTATTCTGGCTAAACTTACTGATTTCCGTGAATATGTTATAATTCTCTAGATCGTTAGGGCAAAATACTAAAACTCTGTCCATTATAAGTTGCAAGCTTGCACTTCGGGCAGCCTTGCTGTCCAAAATACATACTTGCATTTTGTAAGAATAACTCATATGGGAAATGGCTGGAAGAGATGAACTGGGAAAACAACTAATGGAAATGAATTCCAAGTAAGCCCTCTGCTGATATAGGTCAGTATCATCTTAGCAGATTGGGTGCTTATTTCTGTTGCCATCCAGAGTTGAATCTTAGCTGCAGCCATTAAAAATCACAGATATTAAAATAATGCAATATGTGTGCCACTATTAATATTTTTGCTCAGTTGGTAACGAGTGCTCTTTCCCTTGTGCTAAAGGAGACAGCAGTTTCTTATGACCCAAATCTGATTTCCGGCCTTTTCCTGTACGGGAAATACAGATTAGAAAAAATATATATATATATTTTAAAACTATGTAAAATTACTACAGCAAGGATTATGTTTCAATACGCTTACAAATTTGAGGACATCTACTGGTGTAAGTGTATATATGGGCCTTTAAAGAGGGAAAAAATTCATTTTGATTAATACCACTATATAAGCACCTTTGCACCATGGCTTTCTCAGTGAATATGAAAAACACTCCCACTACCCAAATGCCACTACTTTCACTTCTAGTCTTCTGTATCTTGAAAATCTCTTCAGGTCACTAGTTTAGAAGCATCCAGAGGATATACTCCATAAACATAACTCTACATAACACAACAGTTGTACAAATATTTTGAGATAAAAAGCAGTTCTTACAGTTAGCATTTTACAAATGAGATACACATAACTGGGTAAAAGCGTGGAAGGCAGTACATGTTTCAGATATACAGTGTCTCATTTCAAGCCAACAGATGCACAAACGTGCTACTCATTTCAGAACAAAGTAATATCCACTGAGTATCAATACAGCTTGACAAATTCATATAGGATGAAGAAACCTATAAACTATGTAACTGTGTAATAAATCTAATTCTAATAACCTGCTAAAGATTCTTTTCTTCCACCTGCCAAATGCTAGTATATTCTGGTGACTAGAGGCCACATGATTTTTTTAAGCCATTATGATAAAAAAAGTCGCTTTCAGTGAAGGACTGTATAGTTCTCAGCTTTTTAAATTGTTTTTGGTTTGTTGGGGTTTTTTTGTGTTTTTTTTTTCCTTCACAGAGCCTTAAGAATTTTTCTGTGAAGATGAAAATCCCTATACAGCAAGTTTAATCTTGTCAAACTAAATTTGCTTGGTTACCTTTGCCAGGTCCCTTAAAAGTTGTCTGTGGCCATAATAGAAAACCACAGACTATTGAGTGGACTCAGAAGTCCTGAGTGGTACATTCTAGGAGCAGATGAACTACAGGAGAAAGCCTCAGTTGGTTTTATTACAACTTGACTTTCAGAATAAGTATTGTAAAAACAGAGCTAAACCAGATCTGACCTAGTGCAAGAAGTATTAAGGAGAAGCCTTGCCCAACATTGTCTCATTACAGCACACCGATTAACACACAGAAGGTGGCAAACCAGCATTGAAAAAAGCTTGAGTGGTTGCTACATGCCCAAAGCTACATTAACATCCAGTCTGGCTTATAGGATAAGTTACACCATAGAAAACTTCACTTCCTCAGCCAACCTCCCAAACAACAGATTTAAGCTTCACTAATATGAAGGAAGTGGAAGAGAGGAAAGGAGGAGGAGGGTTCTCATGGTAAGAAATGTGCAAACAAAGCTATGGCACACAATGTTATTTCCCATTTGCTCACATATTCATTCAGCTCCAGGTACCAGTCATCAACAAACACTACAGAAAGCAACAAACCATGTATTTGTAATATAGTAACCCACTGAATACTTGCCTATATTGACAATTGATGATTTTGATTAGACAGCAGACAGGAAATGCAAGCTATAGCTATCAGAGAGATCTTAAAACAGACACAATACACGCATGTATTAGTGCATTTTATTGTGCACCAATTAATCAGTGCCAGCTGTCCTTATTTAGAAGGCACATCATGTTAATTTCAGGGGAATATGGACAGTTATTCTCTGGACTCCCCAAAAAGGCTGTTTTGTATCTTGTCTACTCAAGACATGTACTAGGAAAACCAGTATGGGCATGCATCTGTGTGCAAGGTGGAGTTCAGGCATTTGAAGGGAAATGTGAACTGTTTCTAGCCTACTGTAGATAGCAACAAACTGTGGAAAATGCATAGGAGGAAAACAGTTAGTTTTGTCCCTATAAAATATTGTCACTTATGACTCTTTCTTGAATAAGACTAATTCGTTTGCCAGCTGACACTTGCCTCTTGATCTCATTATATTTTCACTGCCAACACTCCCCTCAAAATCATTTAGCTTCATAATAATTTTTCAAAGTAATGTTTCATGAGTACTTGCAAAAATCTGGTCTGCCCCCCGATATTTACAGATCTTCAACACAAAATTCGACACGCTTCAGAGAAAAGAGCTACTAAATTTCATACACAAAAACCTGATGTTCCTGAAGCTATTAAATATACTTCAGGCTCATAATCCTCTCCCTTCAAAGTAATAAATCACCTTGTCTTAGAACACTAACAAATGAACAAGGAAACACTGTACTAACCTGTGAAATAACAGACCCCACTGTGAAACAGCAGACTTAGTTCTCTTTGGCAAATAAATTGTGTTAAACATTGTCTGTATGTTTTGGAATATGGAAAGATTATTTCCCATATGCAAAATACTCTGTGATGAGGAACTCTTCCTATCCTCAGGCTGTCCCCAAGATCTTGGGAAACTGCTTCTAAATATTGGTGATACTCCTTTGCTGACAGACAGCTGTACAGTTGGAAATGGTACAGGCAACTCAAGAGGAGTACAGAGATCTCATTAGGTCATACAGAGAAAATTAGGAAGGCAAAAGCCCAGCTGGAGCTCAACTTGGCCACTGACATAAGGGACAACAACAACAAAAAAAGCTTTTATAAGTGCATCAACAATAAAAAAAGAGGGAGAATCTCCATCTCTTACTGGGGGATAAGTGCTGATCTGCCTGAGGACAGGACGGCTCTACAGAGGGACCTGGACAGGCTGGATGGATGGGCTGAGGCCAATTGCATGAGGTTCAATAAGGACCAAGTGCTGGGTCCTGCATTTTGGCCGCAACAACCCCACGCAATGCTACAGGCTAGGGGATGAGTGGCTGGAAAACTGCCCAGCGGAAAAGGACCTAGGGGTGCTCGCGGACAGCCAGATGAATATGAGCCAGCAGTGTGTCCAGGTGGCCAAGAAGGCCAGTTGCATCCTGGTCTGTATCAGGAATACTGTGGGTAGCAGGAGTAGTGAAGTGATCATGCCCCTGCACTTGGCACTGGAGAGGCCACAACTTGATTACTGTGTTCAGTTCTGGGCCCCTCACTATAAGAAGGACACTGAGGTGCTGGAGCATGTCCAGAGAAGAGCCACCAAGGTGGTGAAGGGTCTGGATAACAAGACATACAGGGAACTATCTTGCTACCAAGCCTTACTGATAAAATCCAAGTTGCCTTTAGAGCTTTAAGCTAGTAAAAAATACTTCAAGAATTTCAGTATCTGATGTTGAATCTCTCTCTAGATCAGAGAATTCTTTTTATTGCTTAGTTCTCAAATTTACTAATTGACATGTTATATTGCAATAATGAATGCTACTTATGGCTGTACACATTCAAGTCCTGCACTTCCCTGGTTTAGATTTTTCTAGTAAATATTAATGCTTTTAAATAGTGCTACGGGCTAGGGGAGGAGTGGCTGGAAAACTGCCCAGCGGAAAAGGACCTAGGGGTGCTCGCGGACAGCCAGATGAATATGAGCCAGCAGTGTGTCCAGGTGGCCAAGAAGGCCAGTTGCATCCTGGTCTGTATCAGGAATACTGTGGGTAGCAGGAGTAGTGAAGTGATCATGCCCCTGCACTTGGCACTGGAGAGGCCACAACTTGATTACTGTGTTCAGTTCTGGGCCCCTCACTATAAGAAGGACACTGAGGTGCTGGAGCATGTCCAGAGAAGAGCCACCAAGGTGGTGAAGGGTCTGGATAACAAGACATACAGGGAACTATCTTGCTACCAAGCCTTACTGATAAAATCCAAGTTGCCTTTAGAGCTTTAAGCTAGTAAAAAATACTTCAAGAATTTCAGTATCTGATGTTGAATCTCTCTCTAGATCAGAGAATTCTTTTTATTGCTTAGTTCTCAAATTTACTAATTGACATGTTATATTGCAATAATGAATGCTACTTATGGCTGTACACATTCAAGTCCTGCACTTCCCTGGTTTAGATTTTTCTAGTAAATATTAATGCTTTTAAATAGATAACAAACTAGATGTTATAGTGACTGAAAGATGTGTTATACCCAAAGGAATACAATTCAGGAACTAAGTCCAGCAAATATAAATATGAAGAATAATTGATTGACTAAAGTAAGCATCAATATGACCCCATGGTTCAAACTGAGCTCCATAAATAGTGGACTTCAAAGCCACTCCAACAAAGAAGTATCATACATGTCAGAAAACTGTTTGGAAGTTCTTAGCATTATGGGAGGCCACATGCTACGCAAGGACTGGCCCTGAATCACTATCTTAGAATTGAAGACCTCGGGCTTTGGTAAAGTCTATGTTCTGGTTTGAAGATTATAATGTATGAATAAAAGACACCTCTGTGAAATTAAATCAAACATATTTTTCACTTCAGAGTCTTCAGTTATCTAAACCCAAGTAATATGTACAACACTAAATCTGTGTGGTTGTAAAGTCTGATTGCAGTCTCTTACAGAAAACACAGCAATCTTGTTCTATGGGAAAAATAATAAAATACAATCATGCTGAACATTTATAAATGACCTTTCCATTCATAAAAAGCTAGAGGTCTCAGAGGAATCTTGCAATAAACTTGCATATGAGTTTATTTATAATCCATCATGGGGGGGGGGGAACCAACTCAAACTAAAACCCTGTGAACTGAGAGAAGACTTCGCTAATGTATTCCCAAGTCCAGTTGAGCAGAAGCCTACATGTTCTACCTGTAACATTTTGCTCCGGCAGAACAGCAAGCTGCCCATCATCGGTCATATACATTACTTATCAACAGATAAGTTGGTTCACATTTATGTATTTCAGAAGTTAAATCTTCAGGCCAGTGATGTCTTTAACCTCCAACGTTGCACTTTGAATTTTATGCCAATTGAACAGATGAAAATGCAAAATGATGAAAAATAAGGCTAGTGAGTATGTGATAATGGGGTTATTAATTTTACGTTGCTAAAAGAAATAAGATAAAGGAGATGGCATATTAAAACATCATAACCATAAAAAAAATATACTTGAAAACAGTTTTTTTTAAAATAGCCAACTTCAGAGGTAATTGGTGATTTTATCACACTGCAGATTTAAGAATATAACATACTGTTTTTCTCCTCAATGCTAATTTGTCTTTGAGCACAGGACAGACTTTCTCACCAAAATATGAGAATTTACTGATAACCTGTGATGTACACACCAGGGCACCTATGCAGCAATTTATCTGCAACCTATTTTACAAGGAGGTAGGTACGTAGGGAGCACATGTAACTATTTAAGAATGACCTCACGTGAAATCTTATTGTATCAGAAGATATTTCAAATAAATTATTTCAAACACCAAGGAGTAATTTTTCTTTTTAATCTGAATTACTATGTACTCTGGAGTTGATTATGTGTAATCCTCCATGAGATCAAAAGGAGTCTTGCATAATTATAGGTATATAGTATAAAAAATAGAATCATAGAATAATTAAGGTTGGAGGAGACCCTCAAGATTATCTAGTCCAACCGTAAGCCAACTATAACAGCCACTAAAATATATCCTGAAGAGCCACATCTAAATGCTTCTTGAACACTTCCAGGGATGGCGACTCCACCACCTCCCTAGGCAGCCCGTTCCAATGCCTCATCACTCTTTCAGTAAGGAAATTTTTCCTAACATTCAACTAAAACTCCTCTGGCACAACTTAAACCCATTCTTCTGGTCCTATTGCTAGTTACTTGGGAGAAGAGACCAACACTGTCCTCTCTACAACCTCCCTTCAGGTAGCTGTAGAGAGCAATAAGATCACCCCTGAGTCTTCTCTTCTTCAGACTAAGCAGTACCACTTAACCTCAGCTTCTCATACAACATGCTCTCCAAACTCCTCACCAGCCTTGCTGCTCTTCTCTGGACATGCTCCAGGACCTCAATGTCCTTCTCATACTGTGGCACCCAGAATCGAACACGGTACTCAAGCTATGGTCTCACCAGTGCTGAGTACAGTGGCACAACCACCTCCCTACAGCACAACTAACAGAACAGACTCTTGATCCCCCCAAAGAATTGTCTGCTCATATTTTATGTTGACCCTGACAACATTACAGTATCAACAACAGCCAAATAAATCCTTTGGTACAAGCAAGGATTTTGGCTACAGAAAAAAAAGTCCCAATAACACATTTTTTAATTCTATGCTTAAGACTACTTGGGGTTCTATTAACTAATATTTTAATATAAGCACTTGTCACAAAATCCAGAGGAAACAGAATGCCAGTTTTTAATGACCACTATTCACATCCGCATAAAACTTACTTTTCCAAATACACACATGACCAGCCACAGAGCATTTTATACACACTGTTTTCCAGTAAAAAACACTGCCAAATAAGCTTTCATTAAACGGGCACACAAAATAAACAAATACATGAACAGTTTAAAGCAAAACAGTCTGAAGTCTAAAAGGTGTTGTATACAACAAAAACGTTTCACTGGCATTAGGAAAAAATGTTGAATATTAATAAACTTCAACTAATTCAATTCAACAAATATTTTAAGTCCACATGCGTTAAGATGGCCAGTTTAGAGAATCACTTACATGAAGAAACTGCAAAGAAAGCAACAGTCTTGTTAGCTAGCCTGAATATTTACAGACATCAGCACATGAGAAGTAGCAGCATATACATAGTAACTATATCCAGATAAGATTTGGGCAGACAGGCAATCAGGATTCATGCATCTTAATCTGTGTAAGTGCAACATGGTAAAAAGCACTGATTTAAGAACCAAGCCTAGCAAACATTTTTCATACTTAAGAACACAACCCAAATTAATGGTTGAGAACAAACCTTAGCAATAATTTTGTTATAATACCTCTAGTCAGCTAGTTTCACTAATCTCATGTCTTTAACAAGTCAATAACTTTCATCTTGGAAAGTGCACCAGGGTTATACTTTGCTTATGAACACACACAGACTGAATCATGAACAAGTTAATGAAGGAATCCTTCTTATACCTTTCATATGGCACAAGAGTGCTTCAGAATCAAATCCTCCCAAAGGAAGTGCTTGAAAATAGATCTCTGACTTTCAAAAAATGTGCTCTGACAGACTTCCACACTGGATTTCTTTGGGCAGGTCTCTGTCAGACTTATTTCTCTATGAAAACTGTGCTTCCCTGCAGAGGCAAATTTTACTTGGCTGTGAGCCTTGCACCAGAGTCCTCCACATTCTGGATGACTGCCAGAACTACTACGACTCTAGCACTCTCAAATTTTCCTCATGAGATGAGATACCTGGGTTCAAACAATTTTGGAAAGAGAGAGGTTTCATATATACATTATATATACATATGTATATATAAGTAACCTCATTATCTCTAGTTAGTTTTGGAGGATACTGAAAGACTACATCACAGAGGGCATTTCCTCCTCCTAAGTTTGCAAAAAGCAGAGACCTACTTGGAGCACTCACATCCAAAGGAAAATTTCCTTTATTATAAATTTGAATGTTCAGGTGACACTTTACAGCCCAGAGTGCAGGTTCCTTCCTTGGCATTAGTTGTCCAACACTTTCTTTGGCACTTCCTTCATGATGTGAGTGACACTGCAAAACTGCTCAGCTTTTTGTGAGCTATCAGTATAATACATCTTTACAGGCAAGTGTAATTAATCCACCATTAGGAACTGCAGGTACCTAACCCGAGGCTTTTAATCACACCCAATGACAAAGAGTATCCACAAGTCAGATGTGGGACTAAGATTGGATTTCTCTTTTGTCCCAACTCATATACAAAACATACCTGAGTAATTAGATACAATTATTAAAAAAAACCCACTACATTTTAATCTCTGGAGCTCTTTTTCACTTGAAGTTAATTATGTGCTTTTGAAATCCTGAGGCTCTTTCATACCTTGCAGATAGATTTAACAAAAACCTCCACAACATACAAATTACAATGCGAGCTTAGAAACCTCATATACAACAGCACTACAGCTAAGAATTAATTGCAACTCATTTCCTTCCTTTAGCTTGTTTGTACTACAATCATACTGCTAGTTACAAAATCTGCAACTGCACCTACCTACTTCAACAGCTGCACTTTCCACATCCTGTATTTAATTGTCTTCGAAACCACAGAAGGTCTTTATACAGTTTGTACAGGTGACAATCATTAGAGGCAAAATGTTCTTGGTTCCTTTCACCAGCACAGAAAATCAAAAAGCTCTACAAAGCCTACACTTGCTCACTATCAGTGGAGAGGGGTAAAGCCAAGGTCTGCAAGGGATCTTGCACCTTCCTGGGGACTCTGAAGCAGAGCCGTGTAGCAGCACACAGAGGAGCCTTCCTGTGGCTGTGGGAAGCCAAAGGCACTGAAACACAAAGCATTTCTCTAGTTGAAATGTAGAATGACACAATCATGACTGTAAACAGGGTATGTGGTGAATCTGCAGACTATGATCCAATCTCTGGGGAAGAATCACCTCTCTTAGCCCATTCTTGTTTGTTTGCATGAGGGGCTGTGAATTTCAGTCTAAAAGTTTACAAGTTTTCCTTGCTAAGCTTTTAATGGGTAAGTTATAAATATTAATCTTTTCTGTAGAGGGTTCAATTCCACATTCTTCCTCTTAGGATGCTGAGTATATGCCAAGTATTTATCCATTTGTTTCAGAAGTGTCATATCAGGAATAAATCGATGTGTTAAGAATTGCCTGATAATGTTGTTGTGGGATTAATCTTACAGAACAGATCATCAGCACGACTACCTTTGGCATTCTGTGTGCAGATCGTTTCATTTTAAGCATGAAAAGCCTCCTAATGCCAAAGTAGAAGAGCCATATATTGAACGATCTGCCACCATTCAATATTTAATCCTGCAATTGAAGCCACTAAAGGGATACAGCAAAGTAACAAGATGAATGAATTGTGACCTTAAACTTGCAAAAAGACAACCCAAACAATTTATCTTTCTGGCTTGTAGTGCATCCTGTTGCCAATACTATCACTTCTCCACAGTTTGGGATTTGAGATTGATCAATGCCACATTAGCAAAGTACCTGAGATGACAGTTTAGGAGTTCAGACAATCCGCTGCATGTGCGTTAAGAATATTCTGGGTCAATTTGGCCTGTCTGTAGCCAAAAAAAGGCTCCTTAATGAAAAATCAATTCCATTTTCACAAATGCATTTCCAAACAGCAATGGCAACGTGGCTAGAAATAAAGCTTTTACTAATCAACAAAACACAAATAAAATACTCTGAAAATCAGATCGGCCCAAATAAACCATCTTATTGATGCAATTTTAAGACTAGCTAAGAGATTATTTTGCAATTTAATTTTCAGAATATATGTTTTGCTGCTTCCTTGCAGAACAAAACAAAAAAATCAATATAATAAGCACATACTGCTACCAAGACTGACAGGGCTGAAGGCCATTAGGACCTAAGAGGACACCAATTAAACCAACCCAAATCTTTTGCTCATGCCATCTATCAAAACGAAATAATTTTTCAAGGTATATGCTAGGGTTGACATGGCAGTCCTAGCTAAACTCATAAACTAGAAAAATTCCATGATGCAATGTAGTGGGAGACACACAGACAATAATTAACAATCTCTCAAATCAGAGATAAAACATACAGCCATGCTTTATTTTCAGTACAATTTTCTGTCCATTTATTTTGTGGTACTTCATTGTGCCTTGGAAATTAGCATCTTTACTTAGGAATGATAATTTTCTTGACTGAGATTACTGCTATTTATTAATAAGGTGTCAGTAGTATTTATTAGCCAACATAATACACAAATTCCAACTAGTCTCTTCAAGGAAACACTCTGAGCTCCATTAACATAAAAACTGGTCACAAAAGGCGTAGTATTTGGACATGACTACAGGTGCTCCATCCACCCCGTCCCAGTAGATTAACTGAATTTAAAAAAAACCACAAAATCAGCAATAAATCTGAAACAGAAATTCTAAATTTGTGATCTTACAAGTGTAATCTTCCTCTCATAATAATTCTTGTACACTGAACTAATTAAATGTTTTATCTGAAATTGATGTGGTAGTAGAGTAGGTAGCCTGAGCGGCCTAGAGGTGGCTGCACTTGACTTGTTAATATGAAAATCTTGTTTCTTTTCATGAGTGAATTTCATTTCTTCCTGGTTATGGATCAGTAGATCAGAAGTGAACAGAATTAAGCATGCCTAAATCAAAACAGAATGTTATTAAATAATGAAACAAGAACAACTTTTTTTGTTTATACCATTATGATGCTGCAACATAAATAAGAAGGAAACATATTATGTTCAGCATATATTGATCACTCCTGCAAGAGACAATGATAATAGTACATAATAGTAAATGCAGACACCCAACCATAACGTATCAGTTAATGCTAATAGTAGAGGATTAAAAAAATTAAATAATTCAGAAGTACTTAATTATTAACATTAATTGTCTACAGGTGATCTAACAAACAAGGGAAAAATGAGTTTCTTAAAGAAAGTATCATCTATTTCTATAAAATTTTCTCTATAATATCATACCTCTAAGGAGATTATCTAAGCAACATCAAGGTAGGAACATGATCTAAAGTCTGCTAAATTAATGAAAACCTTCTACTGAATATGGTGAGATTGATTTACAACCCTTACAAAGCCAAGTAAGGAACTAAGTCCTTCAAACATAGATTTTAGGCTTTTCTAAGCTTTCTTGTGCACAATAAATATATATAAACATACTTACTGTTTAATTACACAGTGGTTCTAAAGCAGCAAAGCTACTGAAGCAACCAGTAACTTCAGGAAAAAAACTTTTTTTTTCTTAAATACATCTACATTGAAGAGTAATCATTCACTATTTCCACCCTTTTTTGTCTGTCCAGCAACTACCCTAGCAACCTAATCCCTGACCAATCAGCAGATCCACTGCACAGCAGCCTCTGTTGTACATCTGCATTTTTCCATTTTAATACAGCCCATTCAAATAAGAGAAGATAAGTAACTGCTGCTTTCTTTATAAGGATAAAAAAAAAAACAAACCCTTGCCTCAACTTAAAAATAACTTTGAGGTCTACAAAGGAATTAGCTCTTTAACCAAGTTACTATGTTTATATTTAGTTTTGTGTGTAGTAGTGAGACACGTTTGTAGGCAGAGTCTTGTCTGAAGTAAGGTTCACTCCAACAGTGTTTGAATTCTATTAAAAAAATACTGGCTTTTAAAATTCTTTCACAAAGAAAAAGGAGGTTTTAAAATTTTGAACACAAAGCACATACATTAATGAGCAGTAATCTCTTTTACAGCTTTGTATTTTTGTTCAGTTGCTTGTAAAACCAATTGTCATTTTGGAAATTGTGGGAACCACAGAGATACAATTTGAGTTAAAGAAAAAAGGAAAAAAAAAGAAAAAGATGAAATAATTTCATTTTGAAGATGCACTGCAGAACTCTATTAATTGTGCTTCAATAATTTCTGTGCTGGATTTGCCGCATTTACAGACTAAAATATCTTTATAGCTGCCAATGCTATTAATCCTCCTGGATCTAAATGAGTTCTGTGCTCTCTAGTGAATTCCATCTCAGCTGCATCAGTGAAACACCATTGTGAACACCTCTGGGAAAGCAACAAAAGAAGAGGTTGGACTTGAAGTCACATAATTTTCTTAATGTACAAGGAAGACCAGGACAGACCAGAAAACTAAACCAAAGCTATGCTAACTCTGCAAGATCCAAGGACATATTGATCAGCATTTTCGTTACTAAACAGAACTGTAAACACATACAAAGCTCACAGCAGTTGAGACAGAAATGGTAATTTCCATAGAGCCTCTTTTCATATTAGAGCTACACTTCAAACCTCTGCTAGAAAACTTAAGCCTATTTGGGTAAATCATGAATGTCTCTTGACTGCAAGACTTGTTTGCTTGCTTTATCTAAAGAAACTCATGTAACATTCTTTACATTAGGGAACCATTTCTGTTGGATGGTGACACTATCAGGTTTGGTCTACTCTTTTTCTGATATGGAAAGCTTTATGAATGCTCTCAGCCTACACAGAGTCTAAATGCTGCTGAACAAATGAAAAATAATTCATGTTATCATGTTCTGATGCTCAAATCAGCATTAAGTATGCAAGTGAAACCTTGGTGATTTTGCAGAAACAAAAGAGGTAACATAGCATATGAAAATCTGCATGGTATTGTCCCCAAACACATGGGACACAGACAGATAGGGAATGCCCTAGCTGGAATTGGAAAACTTGGTTGTATCAGGATTAACTTCCATCCATTTATTCTACCACAGTATTTACCACGTATTTGCAGGTATACAGATATTCTTTGGCTGATTTCCACAAACCCAAAAAACTAAATTTCTTCTGTTTTTTTCTGCAGAAGGTTTGTCCTCTTACTTTCTAATATCTATTGGTCCCTCCATTGAGTTTAAGTGGAGTCCCTGACAGAAAAAGAGAGGAGGCATCGAACATTATGAAAGTTTCTAGCTGGCAATCATTTTTTTTACAAATGAACAAAGAATGACATGAAACTGTATTTAAAGGCAGCTATCTGGTGCCTCCCTAAATAAGTATTTTGCTGCTAATTTTTTATTTTAAATCAAAGGAACAGTTTTTTTCACTTAAAACCTCTCCTCTTGGTAGCTTACTATTCATATTAATTTTTAGTATTAGAAGCAATTAATATTTTAAACATACAGTAGATTCTGCAAGTTGAGATGTCTTAAATAAAACAAAGGAAATAGAATAAATCTGTATTCTCTCCATTGTATTATTCTACCAAGAAAAACCCTCATGGCCTCTATTTTTGGGCATCTTTATAATAAATACCTAAACAAAGTGTTTAGTTATTTTTAAATACAGCATTTCACTGTTTTTGTATGTGAGCAATAGATATGCAAAGGTCCTAATTCACAGCTTATAAGAACAATACTATTGCAAAGAGTGATACTGAAGTTCTGTAGTTCCGTGTAATACCTCTTACTCCTAAATATGTAACAGAAAGTACGGACTGATATTTAAATGGCTATAATAAATCCATATGCATGGACAAGATTCCATTACACTTTGATTTTCCAGGAGTGGACAGTAGAGATTACAGAAAGAAGTGTGAAAATTATCCAATTTTAGCCATTTTTCATCATAGTTATTCGGTGAACCAGAAAAAAACCCCTTGATTTATCTTACCCAGGAAATGCTGAAGAAGTACTACTGTTTCTTCATCATCTTTTTCTAGAGTTGTGGAGCAGGTAGCCACAGGGAGATTTAACAGCTTAGCAGAAGCCTACACTAACATACTACAAAGGCACAGATGATGGCCAAGAATGTTTCCTGAATTTGAAGGGAAAGCACTGATGCATGTACACACTGCCTGCTGAGATAGGGATAAGGAATGTTTGATATTGGTAATAGGTTGAAAAAATATCACTAGCTAAAAATGCACACAAAAAGGAAAAAAAACATTGTCATTTTACTGTTAATTATCATTATCTTGAGGAGGGTACCATGTTAATAAATTCAAAACAAGTTTCAGCCCTGATTTAAAAAGCAGAATTCTTTTATTTCTGAAGTAGGTAAACCAACAATAAATTCTCAGAGGAGTCCTTGGTCAAAAAGAAAAAGGAGGGGAAAAAGAAAGAAAAAGCTTCATCTTTCTTAAAGACTGTGCTTCTGTTAACTTTATGTACTTCTCAGTGACTCAAGAGCATCACACGGATAAAGCCCCAAGGAAATATAGCAGTAATGAATTATTAAGCTGTTCTCCTTTAAAACATCATCACTGGGCAGTACACAGGCTTGGCATGCCATGTCAGATGCAAAAGGATCTGCAAATCTGAAGGAGTTATCAGAGCTGCGGAACAGCTGGCTCTGCAGATCCCAAGGCCCACCTGGGATCCACTTACTACAGCCTGTCATTCTCACTGAGTTTAATGCTTATACACTCAATGAAACATTAGATGAAGCTAAAGAATACATCCCTGAAGAATCTGACTTCTGCTTTGTGAAATGACCTTTAAGCGGTCACCTTCTGAGAGAAAATTAAACTACAGCTCCTTGCATGTGCAAAAACACCTTGATGTTTGTGATTTGTTCCTGATGGCACACATGGATTATGTTGGTACTCTTTCTACTATACTATCATACACTTATATATATTTATTTGGTTTTTCTTTGCATTTTTAGATTTTCACTCTTCAGCACACCAGGTATTAGTTGCTAAAGTGATTAATTTATATGATTGAAGTCAGTCGTTTCTCAGTGACAACTGAAAGCACAGAAATTAATTTGGCTTGCTTTAAAAATCAAACTTGCATTGCCTGTAGCAGCATTTTCTTAACTCTTTGTTTTATCAGTAAAACAACCGAACACATTATCTTATTTTAGTAAAAGTAATATAGCCTGGTTTTGATAGCTACTATAATAAGGAACATGATAAACAAGCATGATTCTTTTTCTGATCTTGAAAAAGAAAATTTCTTTATGAGGAACAGGCCAAGGTGAAACCAGTATGTGTAACATGAGAAGTATGTCTTTGTGAAAAGACATGGGTAAAAATGATGTAAACAAGCTAGAAGCATACTTACAAGAAGAACATGTGAAAATCAAACCTTAACACTGTGTTTCCAACAGACCTGACTCTTGCCTATTGCATGCCTACCGTTACTTGCTGGGAGAAAAAAGAAAAGAAAAAAAAAAGATTAAAAAAAAATACTTCTAAGCTTTAAAATGGTGTGGAACATCATGATCTAGACTATTCTTTCAGGGGTGGAAAATTGCACATGTTAGGTACAGCACAAATTCACAGAACCCTAGGGGTTGGAAGGTATCTTGAAAGATTATCTAGTCCAACCCCCCTGCCAAAGTAGGATCCCCTAGAGTGCATCACACAGGAACGCATTCATGCGGGTTTTGAATGTCAAGAGTCAGTAACAGAGTGTGTTATTCTCACATTCTGTGCTAGGAACAACATTCATGGCCCCTACAGTAGGTAGGGAAACAAAGAGCTAGGAAACAAAGGCAAATGCACATACACCTTCCCAATAAAACAAGTAGCATTTAGGAAGTAACCAACTGTAATAACAGCTGTGCCAGATTCCATTATTTCCTTTCTTCATTCTTTGCCAATTTCGGTCTTTTGAACAACTACACTTAAATGATTTTTTTTGTCTAAAAATATCCGTGTTCTCTTCAGTGTCAGTACCACCTGAACCCTTTCCTTCCTCCATACCTTTCTTAGTTTTTTTCATCAATGGTGGCTGCTGTAGGGAGGAGAATTATAGTTGGTTTGTTTGGATTTGCTCCACTGGGTTTAGTCAACGGGTTTACTCAACTCCTCTAGTGTTATACATGAAAATAATTTTTTTCCCCAAACAAGGTATGGAGGAACTATTGTTCATGTAAGAAAAAGACAACAGGTTGCACTACCTGAGGCAGAGCGTGGAAGGGTGGGGGATGGGGATAAAACTTACTTAAGACCCAGGTAATCCAGAAAGGCAACTAACTCAGGTAGAAAACTTTTTAATGCTTCCTCCAGTCAAAGACATATACACTTAGCAGCAAATCACCAGACATACCCTGGGCATCTACTTATGCCCCAAAGAACTTGAACCACAATCTGCAGTTCCTCTCCTGTTTTAAAGGGGATATAGAAACAGACACTGTTTAGACAAATCCTTCATGTCCTAACTTTGAGAAAAAAGATTTACATTGGCATACACACAGAACTTATGCTTATAAAATACTCCTATAATTGACATCTTAAAAATCACTACTTTCACAAAACAAAGTAGTAATAATAATAATAATAATAATAATAGCACTGACATAAATCTAATGACCAAAAAATAGTCTGCTTCTTGCAAGGGATGGAGCACATAAAGATCCCAGTTTGCTGAATACTCAAAAATAGAAAAAGAAAAAAAAGAGGGATGTGTAAATGATTGCCTTCAAACAAGATCTGCTGAAGAACACAGAAACAACAGAAAGCTGCATGGAGATGAATTCCACCTACACCAATACTTTACGTCAAACAGAATTCACCCATTTGCTTCAATGCATTTGCAAAGCATTACTAAGTACATTAAATAGAAAGACTGAACAGAGGGACTGTGCTATTATACACATGATCCTAGGGAGCTAGAGAAGCAGCAATAACACAGAGATGCTGTGAGAGAATGACACACGGTATTTAGAAAGAGTGGGAAAAAGCAGTGCAAAAAAACATGAGCCATATCAAACACACATCACCTTTATTGACAATGCTTGAAAGCTTAAACCCAAAGAAAACACAGACTACTTCTACACTAACACATTCCTCAAGAGAAGTGATAAAGGGGGAGGAGAAAACACTCAGTGTTTGTATTTTCAAGGCAGCTTCTCTAGAACGTTAATGACATTATTTCTTAAGGGAATCCAGAAATGCACAAGATCTATTCACATGTTTATAACAATACATGAAAACATATATCAGGAAGACATAATACCTGCATTTTCTCAGTATACCTTTTCCAGCTTCAAAATGCCAAGTAAAGAGCAGTTAATCCTTTCAAGAGGCAAGATTATTTATTATAGAAGTGATTTTTACACATTTTACTGACATTTCAGAGACAACTTCTGCTTCAGAAGCTGGATACCAAGTGCATTTTGTGTGCTAAATTTGTTGCAGCTCTAAGTGACAATAAAAAAGAAAAAAGTATTAACTTAAATGCCGAACTTTACATTTTGAGGTCTTAACAGGGGTTATGCCATGTCCCTTACGCACACTAGACCTGAATTATATAGTATGGGCCCTGAAAATTCCAACTAATTCCCCTACCTGCACTTCACTCCTAGTTTGATCTTGTATTCTCTGCATTATATAACCTACTATTCCCAACCTATGAGCCAAAAGAGACTCATTATCCACCTGAAAAGCAAAAAACACAGCACACATCTAAATCTCCAACTGATATTTGCATGTCCTTGTTATTTCAACAGGTGCTATGCAAATTAATTTCAAGGATATAGTTACAGTTTGAGAATTTCCAGAAGCTCCCAGGAGACATTAATTCTCCCACATTACATGGAATTGCACCAGGTTGGCAGAACAAGAGCCACTTTAAGCCTCTGACCACTTGTGAACTTTTCTTCTATTTTACATCTGCTGCAAAAAACACATACTATACACTCAAACCCAAAAGAGTAATGATGACAACTCTGTGTTGTCATCATAAATGACCTCACCGTCCAATTTTCAGTCCAATTACTGTCTGCCTACTGGCTACCTAAAACATCTTCCTGCT
>NW_009952973.1:12514652-12571235 GCF_000747805.2 Chaetura pelagica | reverse complement strand
CTGCTGAGGAGTTGTAGGAATATACCTCAAAACCTTCCCGTAGTTTCCTTTTTATTATTATTATTATTGGTGATAAGTGGATAGATCTTGGCTGAAATAAATTGTTTCCCATTCCTTGTAAATCCAACAGATTTAATCCAAGAAACAAATACTGAAGTCTTCACATGAATCTTCACATGTGCCTTCCACCTGTCCATATACTACTTGACAAGCAATTCTTAAATCCTTAGCTGAAAAATAGAATACACCTAACTACTTACATACTTGCTATCCCTATAACAAATGCCTTGACTGACATCCTCAAGAAATCTAGGTTAACACACCCAATTAGTAAACCAGTCTTTAAATTTCTGCTGTGCCTCTGAAGAAGGGCCATCATCCATTTCTTAGAGATGTTGAATAAAAAAACAATGTGTGAAGCACTTCAAAACTCACAGATAAATGGTGTGAAGCTGAAATGCTATTGTTTGCCACAATGCAAGATATAACTTATGAAACATAAGACAGGACTTAACCAACTCAGATTACAGGAACATACAAGGGGAGAGCAATGGCAATGCAAGGCCAAAGTAGGGGATCATACCATTTCAAGGGCTTTTCACTCACTCTAAAACTCTGCCACAGGATCCTATCCACCAAAGGTATCAGCCAAAGCATTACAGTGTCATAAGATTTTTCCAGCACTACACTCTGTCATGAGGACACAAAAGCAATGGCCGAGAAACCTTACTGAGGGAATCAGCGTCCCGCTGAAACCATGAGACCTGGCAGGTCTGATATAAGCAGGGTCCTAGTGCGCATGCCAAAAGAGACCAGGGGGAAATGAAGGCATTTCCTCACTTTGAACTTCTTTTAAGGTTTCCAGGAGGCATGTGAATGCTACAGAGTTATTTTCAGGGCAAATATCCTTTGCATAGTAACATTAAAGAATCAAAAGCATTCAGATTCTTTATGCTAGAGAAAGAGCTCAGGTACAATTAGCATGTAACACACAGGATTTCATGCTTTACACATGCTTTACAGAGAATTATATGGATTATATTGAGTAGCAAAGTGCAAGTAATTTTTAATGGATGCCAAGGAGATAGACTGTGACCTCTATAGCTTAATTCTGACCTTCAAAATTACATTGAAAACATTTAAAGGATATTATAACTACAATCCAGCTATGGCATCTGAGTTCATGTCTTACGTAAATTAATTTTTTGCACATGACTTAACAATTATGGTGTCATGTAATACTGCCAACAAATTGAATACAAACTTATTATTCTACTTTTTTATTAAAAACAGAATTGTCAATTTCCTCATCTCAAAAGCATGCTCACGTTTATTCCTTTGTTCAATACTGTACAGACTAAAAACTTACCTTGCCTCAGTTTTAAATCCCCCACATCCCTGCTGAGCTCTTCCACATCTATGAGCACATGCATCAGCCTCCGTTTTGCCAATGCTCCAAACCACCTCACAGCATTTCTGATTACTTCTCTCCTTCTGTTCCATTTGCACCTTGGTTTCTCAGCACTCATCTCACTGCTCCTACCCCAGTATGGTATTTTCTAAACGGGAAGTGGGACGAGAAAGCACTAGAAAGGTGTGCTGGGATGAAGGGAGCATGATTGCAGTACAAGTAGCAATGTCTGCCCTAGCACATTCTCTGTCTTCATATCTTTTTGTGTTTCTTTCTCCAAGGAAGGATGAACAGAGGAAAGTTACTCATCTAAATAACTGTAGACTGATACTCATTTGTTAGGTTGTAAACACACTCAATAGTATTTTCATATTTGCCAGCAGAACTGTGTAAAACATTTGCTGGTCTGGGGTTATTTTTTCTCATGCTAATACAGAAATGTGGGCTGGAATTTGAAAAATAGCACTTGGATATCAAGAAACCTGGCAAATTGTCAAACGGGCAGGTGTTTGAAAAAATAAACTATCAAGATAATTTTAAACAGTCCAGTTTGAAAAAGTGTTAAAAAAACCCACATATGCATTGTTCTTGAATGCTATTTACGGCCAGCTAAGCAACTGAGATAGTGTGGATGGTTTAATTTTTGTCATCTTTCAAAATGCAATGTTTTTACATTGCTTATAGCAATCTGCAGAGACCACAGAACCACAGAAATTAATGAGACAATGAAAAGGATTATCCAGTCTTAACAGAACACTAACTTTTTCTTAAAACTTCGGGGAGATGGATTTCACAGCCTTCTCATCCACTGCTTAGCTACCCTAAAAGTTGCTCACGGGTTATATAAAATCTCACTACTGTGTCTGAATATGCTAACACTGTGGATCCTTCTGTTTTTGCTGTGTGCAATACTCAAATTGATTTAAACCTTTCACCAAAACAAATTTATGAGAAGTTTGGTTTGTCTCCAAGGCTGTATTTTCAAAAACTTCATGCAGTTAATAAAAGTGCAAGCAATAATGGCACACAACTCAAAATCGTTAAATAGACAAGGGTTCAAATTACTTATTCTTACATGTAATGGAAGCAGGTAGCTTCTGATTTTACTGTTTGGTGACATTAATGCAGTAATACTGAATAACTGCTGACAATTAGCCAGAAGATGGAGCAGAGGTCTTGTAAGAAAATTACTCCCTGGTGGCAAAATATTGAAAATTCAATTACACTCTGTTTATTACAGGCCTACATTAGGAACTGCATTCATAATAAAGACCTTGATAATATACAAATTATTTGCAGCACAGGGGAGTGCTTTAGTAACTTTTTTAGTCCTTGATGTATTATTCAATATTAAGTTTTTAATATATCCATAGACATATTGAAATTCTTTCTATAAAGCTTTTAAACTAAAATTCTTTAAATACAATAGCATGATATGTGAATATTGCTCTGAAAGACAACTTCTATTACGTTCGTTAGAATAAAACAAGGTGCAGATATGATTTTTAAATATCCTTCAGGTATTTTTCATGTCTTAAGAGTCATGTTTGTGTTTCTGGGAAGTAAGCTATGATGCCAACATCATTAAAGTCATACAAGCTACAGCCTTACATTGTCTTCTGCCCATATGTTTAGTATATGAATGCTTTCTTTCAATTAAAGAAAATCCAGGGACTTGGAGATACGCATATCCCATTTCTGCAGATACTGCAGATCAGTTTGAAATAAAATTGAATAATCTAGTTCTTATGCTCCCAGGAATGAGTAGCTAGATATAAATTCATGCTATGACAATGTGTAGTGGATACTGTTGAATAATTTAGTTTTTGAATTAATCTAGTCAGCAGTTTGTTTAGTCTTTTAATAGTCCACTGCCTACTACAAAGACTTCTAGGTAGCAAGTTCTTCATCACAAGGCCTCAAATCCAGTGAAAGCAGTAAGACCTATGACACTTTCCTGATTCTGAAGAGGAATAAAAGTCCATTGCCTTCACATTTAACTTTAAAAATGCAAAACTGTAGAAAACCTATCAAACACATGCACAGTATTCCACAGGTTAGCTGTCTCTAACTTTGCTTGAGAGAGATCTGCACAATATAGTAGCTCTTTGCTAGTGTTCAACCCGCTGACATTTAAGACCAGCCACAATGACTGACTGGATCAGATAGGACCTTGATTTTTCAAGAAAATGCCCTGAGTAGGACACAAGATGGCACAGGAGGTAACTGATGAGATTTGAAATTGGCTGGAACAATAACTCTGCAGCATTGTCCTAGCTAAGCTTGGACACTCTGACTAGCAGAAAAAAACCCTAAACAACCAAAAAAACCCCAAACAACACTCAAATGAATTTAGGATTATTAAAAAAAATTAAGGTATCTGCAATAAACGCGATTCACAATGAAGTAGAAATTATGAATTTGGCGTTCTTTTCTATGGCAAATGAATCTTTCATGGGTAGGTCCCTCCTACAAACTGCCCACACAAACCCCTTCAGCAGCCACTCTGACTATTTTGAAAATGCCAGATCACTGCAGAGCCCATGGCAACAGAGAGTGTATATAAGATCTCTTTGTGAGACAGACTGCTTCCTGGCAGAGATGAGATGACTGAATGTCATGTCCTTCTAGCTTTTGAGTGTGTTGGTTTTCAAGACTTGCTCTCTGAAGTCAGGCACAAAAATGAGATGCAGAACAACACTGTGTGTGACAGTGTGAAAAATTTCAAAAGCAGGAAGAAAGACTAGGTAATTTGAAGTCGTCCCAAAAATCACATCCTTGGTATCTGAAAGTTGCTTAGTCTGCCTGGTGTATTTGATGCAAATAGGCACAACAAAGAAAAGAACAAAGAATCTCCACATGTTCATGGGATCCAGCCATCAAGCAGGATCTTGCTCTGTAAAATCATTCTGATCCACGAAATCAATTTGTTCAGGTGGTGCATGGAAGGGCAGTACACAAAGTCCAGCCAATTCTGTAGATGTTATGAGTGAAGTCTTGAAAGCAGCATTACATCTGCATGTATGATCTAAGATCTCCAGCTATCCACATACTGCCATCATAGGACTACACATTTTTTTCTTTTTTAATATCACTTGATAGGTGATGGCCTCAACAAACTCAATAACTTAGAATATTATGAGCTGATGTATTACAGCTTTCATTACATCCCAGTTGATGTTGCAGGCTTTACATGATGGTGTCAGTCAATCAACCTATGGATTTGGTCCCTACACAAGTGTGTTTCCACAAATAAAAGATACATTACAACACTTGGCTGTCTGGACAATAATTTTATTCATATGTTACTGGTCATGCTGTGAAATCGCAAATGGAGTATTTCTTGCAGGCTCAGAAGGTGGCCAAAGGACTTGTCCATTACAAATCTATGCACCAGAGGAGTCAGAAGAATGGGAGCACTGAAATAAGAAGGGCTAAGAAGAAACCTATGGATAACCTGAATCTACTCAAAAGTAGACACCTGACAGGCTAAATCCATCCTACATTTCAGAATGAAGGAAATAATAGGAACACAAGCATTTTCTCTTCAATTCTGCTGTGTCACCATCTACGGCTCCTAAACACTAAAAAAAAGGTCCCTTCTGGTTACAGTCATACACATTACCCAAGAAACAATAATGATATAAAATACACATTTGTGCTATGCTATCTCCTGATTGTTTCTGCTTTAATCGGGTCTGATCAGACCAATGCTGCAATCCCAACACAGCAGCATTGTTCCAGCTTCAGCACATGGTACGTGACCAAAGAGGATTTCCATGTGCACTGTCAGCCCTGACTTTGCTCTCCACAGTATTAACTACCAAACCTAGGGCATAGATTTCCTTACTATCATGCAGAAAAACTAATTTACGAAGGAGACTAAAAATGAATGAGCAGTAGTGATATGCATATGACCAGCACACCTAATACCAGTTGCTCCAGTGCCAGCTGCTGCTTCTGATATCCCAGTCCTACACATGGCTGGTAAGATGCAAGCCATATTGGACTTTCTGTCACCACTGGAATTTGGAGGCATCTTCCCTCAAAAACTGCAGGAAAGGAATAAAGCTCCATCCAATGCCTCTGCATGGTTGAACATGCTCCTTCCTCATACCCACCTATGACATCAAAAGCACAAGCATCTGCCTCCTTTTCCGAGGATCAGGGGTTGCCTATACTGTGGCATGTTCATTTTGTGCAAGAATGGAGTCGGGCTTTCTACCCAATGAGAAACAGCTGCCATAGTTTTGGTGTGATGGGAGAAGAATGGAGGAAAAGCCATTGCTTCATTTAAATCTGATGAGATCAGCACAGATAGTTCCAGAAAGTTGATTTCACCTCCTCTCTCTCAAGCTTTGTGCATCCTATGGGAAAACATCAAGCACACTGAGCATGGCAGTTTGTGTTGCTCTCCAAAACAGGAGATAATAATAATAAATAATAATAATAAATAAATAAAAAAATAATAATGAAAAATCTGTTACTGAATGGATAGAATTTGAAGCCTCATGTTGAAGAGCCCTGAACAGGTGATCCAGAAAAACATAAAGATGGTATTACAGAGGAGTGTGAAAAATGTCAGTACTCAATCTAATAGTACTGATACAATAAAAACATCAAAATCAGTTCAGGAAGTTAATAGCAATTTAGCCAAAGCCTGGAGAAGAACACTAGCTCAGCTGCACTCTGCATAATGGGAGGTTGCATGTAAGCAGAGAAAGGGCAGTAATATTATCTCTGCTTTTTTACTCTTGTGCAAGTAGATAAAGAACACATTTACAGTAATAACAATTTGAAATACACGTTAAGAACACATAAAATTACTTGCATTTATGCAGAATATGCAAAAGTAAACATCTAAAAACTGCTTATAATTAGTGCAGTATTGTACTGTTATCTCATCTGAAATCACTGCAGATTGTCTAGGTTTTTGCATCCACCTTATTTTTTTATTTGGATAGAATTCAGTGAGATTTTTGAAGGATTGAAAAGCCCTTCTGAATTTGTAAAACTTATGCTTTTTTAAAGTTACTGCAAAAGTATTTTTATTTATATACATATAAGCAAAACTACCTATATAAAAAGAAAAAAAGATACCCAACCTTTTCAAATCATTTAGTTCAAGAAAGTAAAAAGCAGAGCGAGGAAGTCTGATAGAAAATAAACATTACAGTTGCCCATTTATAAGCAGGAAAACAAAATCAGAAAGATCATGTAATATGCAAATTAGTGACCAAATCAGGATTTCATTGCAGTATCTCGGACTTCAAAGCAAATACTTTAAAGATTTCCCACATGTACAGTTCAGAAGAAATTGATAAGAAGAATGGAAGTCATTGGGATTGGAATTTAGCTGAGCTAAGAGTTGCACTTTAGTAATTACAAGTGATCAGGACACTGAAACTAACCTGAATTCACAGCAGAATACTCAGTACGGATTCAGTACTAATTTTAATGGACATAATGAACCATTATAATCACATCCAGGAGTACAGTACATTTTCTTCGATTATTTTCACAGACTATCCAAAACTCAAGTCCACTTAGCCTGTGAAGTCTGATGAGAGCTCAGACTGATGTAACACAAGCACAAAAACAACTCATAGAAGATTAGGCCAGAGTTGATTTAACAAGTAAAAATGAAGTAAGGGTCACAAAGGAAGAAGAGTTTGTGGGGTTTTTGGGGTAGTTGTTTAATTGTTTGTTTCTTAAGGTAAAACAGAATAATCACACATCTTGCATAAAAATACATTACACTGTTTTTTTTAATATGTTCTTGGGAGGAGAACCATTGCTCCATGAAAGAACCACAGTGTATGATAAAAACATTCAGAAAACATTCATTTTAAAAATATGATTATTAAATATTTTCCCTTATATTTTAGTGTACTGTATTCAAACCCTACTTTTTGTTTAAAGTCACAAGGAGAACTATATTTTGAGACAATCAATAATACCATGTCATGTAAATGGTTAGTTCAAATTCCTATTATGAATTCTTGGGTAAACAGTATTAGCAACAAATCATGTAATTCAGTTCCCTCAGAGAGCTTGTCTCTTGCATTTACCAAGCATAGATATCTTTCTCTTTGAAAACAAAACAGAAATGAGTTCAATTAACTTTCCAGCCTCAACAGAAGTGCACTGCAGTAGATTCTTTTTTTAAAGGAATAATTTATCAGAATTCTCTTTAATGCTTTTTTCATAACATTGAAATTCCTTGGAAAAGAGGATGAAAAATTCAATTGTGTAGAGCTGATCAGAAGAAGAAAAATCCAGTAAGCCGATTAACTTTTTTATATTAAAAAAAATCAATACATTTGATACTGCAAAGAACAAAGAACATATAAGAAGGTGGGAAATAAATGAATTTGTGGGGTTTTTTTAAAAAAGCAAATTGCTAACTAAAAGCACACAGATTCTGTTAACATACTTTCAATATTGTTACAGCTGTTCAAATGTGCTTCGTAAGTCCCAGAAGTACAAAGATGACTCTCTGGATAAGGAGAATGTTACTAATACATGCAGAGAGGACACTTCAACATTTTCTGGGTTAGTTCACTTAATATTTTTATATGATATGTCACATTTGGAAAAAAGTTAAGAACTCTAACTTAATTTTTCAAAACTGTAGTTGGGCTACAGCCTCCTGAGTTGAAGGACCTCAGGACAGGGACCAAGGGGAGGGAGTCCCTCCCACTGTAATTGCAGACAAGGTTTGTGATCACCTGAGGAACTTGAACATACAAAAGTTCTTGGGACATGATGAGACGCATCCCAGAGTCCTGCGGGAACTAGTTGATCTAGTTGCCAAGACACTCTCCATGATACCTGAAAAGTCATGAAAGTCAGTTAAGTCCCTGGTGTCAGGAAAAAGGGAAACATTCTACCTACTGGAGACTCCAAACATTATTCTAGTTTAGGTAATGTTGAAAAATAGATAGCTTTCAAGGTATAAAACTTTATGAGCTCCAGAAGGTGTATTTTTACCTGGCTGTTTATTTACTCAAGTAGCAGTTTGTTAGATGGCTACATCTGGATTGTAGCAAAGCCCACTTTTTAAAGACAACAGGTTCTTGTCTGCTTAATATTTGGCCTTGCTGGAAATAGGAATTCTAACTGCTAGAACAGCAAGAAGAGTGGTTTTCCCCATGGACATGACAAAGTATTTCAGGCTTTTTCAGCCAAAGTATTTCAGGCTTTTTCAGCCAAAGTATTTCAGGCTTTTTCAGCCAAAGTATTTCAGGCTTTTTCAGCCTGTCAGGTACAGCCATCTTCTGGCACCCTAAAAAAATCGAGGAGTGACACAAGTACATAAAACTGCCTTGGCAGCATCAAGATGGTAGAAGAAAAAGGCATTATAGTCAGCCTAGAAGGTATAAACCCTTGCAGCACTGGGAACGGGTTAGTATCCTCACTGCCCCGTGAATAAGAAATTTGGGAGCTGGACAGAAAGCTGGGTTGAACTTACGGAAAATAGTAAGAATGAGTAAGAAAAAATGGAATTTCAGAGTTTAACCTCTGGCAGACAGGGTGCCAACAAGCAACACTTGGGTGTGCAACATCTACAGCTCAGGACAGATGCAAGTTCAGCAAAAGAACTGGCAGAACAATTCTTGTTTTTTGATTTTTGTTAAGATCCCCCATTATTTTGCAGCTCCAGATGTAATCAACAAAATACAGTTGAAGCAAAACACAGCTAATGTAACAAGCAAATGTGAGTGTGGGAACAATGGACTTCCACACTCAACCCACTCCTACGTGAAGTCTTTCTGTGAGTTTCACCAACATTCTTTATATTAATTGGATTTTTCCAAGAGAGATTTTCAATAGCACTTATATGATTTAGGAGCACAAGTCCTGTTACAGCTCATAAGGATGAGAGCTCTACATCTTCAAGGTGTTTTTCAAAAATCTCACTCTACCTGTATAATGGAAAAACAATAATTACTTTCTGCCTTCTAACTGCACTGATAGAGGACTGAAAGGAATATTCAGTACTGTCCCTGAGTGAACTCCTCACTTTTGCTAGGCTCAAGAGGCTAATATAACCTTATCGCGACTCCAGGTCAAAAGATTGACTCTAATGCACCAATGGAAAGAATTAATTTCAGAGCTCAAGACCTTTAATTGAGAGCAGATGGTGCCTAGTCCCTATAAATTTAAAGTCTGGGGCCTGTTAACAAAAGCATCTAATCTCATCTCAATGGCCATAAGCAGCCAGGACCCAGCAATACTGAGTTTACAAAACAATGTAACAGTTTCCCAGAACTCCACTGAAAGCAAACAAGCAGCAAAGACAGTTAATGAAAAAGACATCATATGTTCTCTGCAGTCAACGTAGTTAAGGGAATGAGCAGCAGAATTCCCCACTGAGTTCAGCTTTTAAGTAATTTTAAATAAATCTCTTTATAGAACGTAACAGCAATCACACAACGAAGAACTTAGAAGCTTGAACAATTCTGGTTAACTCTCCATGGAAGGAGAATGAATCCCATCCATTTAACCAAAGAGTGATGATAGAGGCCATTCCTTTTAAAGCCATCTTGCCTTACATATCTTGGAAACTGAATATTCAAAACAGCCTCAAAAATTATAAACTCTCTTTAAACATTCATTATCCATCTTCAGCAGCAGACAGAAAACACACCTCTGAAACCATCTCCAAGAACTAACTTTTGCCAAAAGGCATCTTAGATGCCTAATTTCTGCTATTTTTCTACAAACTGCACAAGTGGCCAGCACAGTATGCTTCAGTGCAACTCACTACAAAACAAAAAGTTTTATACAGACACAAAGCAACCCAAATTCTTCAGGCTGTCTGCCACAGGTGCACAATGAAGCTCCACAGCGTTAGTCAATCAGTAATTATAAAAGATATTTGATTTGTACCTAGAAAGCAGTTTATAGGAGTATTACATTAATAAAAACACAGCAATTGGGAAAAAAAAAATAAATCTCTCTTTCTTCAGCATACAGTAGGTCATTGGCAGAGTGTGTAACACCAGAAAAACTTTCCTTTGCCTATGCTTAAGACTGCATATGGATATGCTACGGAAATGCTTTAAAGTTTCTAGGTCATTTGAAGAAGAAACCCATCTGCAACTCTGTATGTTTTATCTGTAAGAAAACTAGTGTATAAACTGTGAAAATAAAACTTAAAGAAAAGGTCTTGTAAGGATAGCCATATATATGCATACATAGCGATATATACACACATGCATCCATTTCATCACAAAGAGCAAAAAAGTGATCATAATGTAGTCAACCAGAGAAATCCTCCTGTTGTTAGTCTTTACTCCAGTGTGGTCTAACAATCCACAACAAGGGTTTCCAAGGTCAGTTGCTGCTGCTTCTGCTGTGAAGACTGCACCAGACATGTAAATGCTCACATTTTGTCTCAGACATACCTAGTTGGAAGCCGGAAGCCACAGTAGGGCAGGGAGGCATCTGCCAGCAGCAGGGCATCCCTGGCAGCTGCAGAGAACCTTCCAAGTCCCAGAAAGCTACCCGTTATGGATGCTTTTTATAGACAATATGAGAGAGATGCCTATTAACCATTTGCATATTAATAGTTTAGTCCATAATTATTTTACATTATTCCCTCTCATAATTCCTAACTTGATTTTCACATAATTCCTAACTTTAATTTCACAACAGTGAAATAAATAAAAAACGTAGTAAGACAATGATAGGTATTTTACAGATTCAAATCTGGACTAACTCACAATGATCACAGCAGGTCAAAGGCCCTTCCATTGAAATGCTTCTAACATGGAGTGAAAAAAACCCCACCTTTTCAGCTTTTTCTTTATATAGAAACGTTATTTAGACTTTACTTTCAGACTTTACCATTAATTGTATTTTATCTTATGAAACTATAAATGTATGTGTGTATATATGTTTACATATATTTTTACACCTCTCAATACCCACATAACGATACAGGAAATTAAGGCAGTGGTGGCCGAATAACTTGCTTTCAAATGACAACAAATTAAATAACCTCACAGCTCTGACAGGTGTTTTTTTTTCTCCTTTTTATTCCAGTGATAATTACATCAATGAACCTGATTCAGCAAATCTGCTGCATTCTAATTCATTAATTAAAACAATTTACTGCTACCACTGTGATTTTTCAAGGACATCAAAACCACATTCTAAATACAAACAGCAGAGATCATCAGTTTATAGATGTGTAAAGCATGCTTTGCTTTCCTGACAACCTCACAATTAAAACACAACTTAAATGAAAAAGAGCTGTTTTCTTTAAGATTTCCTTGCACAAGCGCATCCACAAATTTTGTTCAGAGAGACTGAACAGCAGCATTTTAATCTGAAACTAAAGAAGAAAAAGAATCTATGAAAAGTTAACCATTTCCAATTAGAAGAAAAAATAATACAAATAGTAATCTCACAGTAAATTGCAGAGCAAGATTTTAACAGCCTTCATTTTCAAGACACTTCCTGCTCATTAGTTGTTGGATTGAATAACACAATTGTCTCACAGAAAACAAAACCAGAAAGAAAGTGAAGAATTCCTTTTGTCCATACTCTCCCACAAATCAGGACCAACAAGAACTACACCACCATTTTAGAATTGTTTCGGGCAATATGTTAGATGATTAAATATCTGCATGGTCCCCACTAATCTTCTTCACCAACTTATTCTTGGAACACCATTGTCTGAGCTAACTTTTCTTTTTTGCAATTTGCATCATTTGCCTCTGGTCCTATTTGCCATACATGGCCTTTACAGCAAAATCTAGACAGAACATGCTAGGTGCTAATTCTCCCAGTCTCTTCTACTGTTGTGTGTTTACAATTTCTAATCATTCTTACTAATTATTCTTTCTCTAGGCCTTCAGCTGGCTGGCATTTTCCTCAAAATGTAGTCCCAGAACCAGTCACACAAAATATTTCTGTCATAGTACTGCTAAGTGCAAAAGTAAGATTATTTCAGCAGCACTGTATACAAAAGAAACATTACAAGGTTGTGGAAGAAACCCTCACAAACTACAGAAAACATCACTGACAAATAACCACTATGACCTTCACCTGAAGGCTGCCAAAGAGGAATACAAAAACATTTACTGGACATGCAGGACGAGGCATAGGGAAAGCAAAGCTCAACCACAGTTGAGAAGTCCTACCACCATGGAGAAAGAATGAGCTGTTAGGAACCACTTACATAAGCTGGGCGTACACAAGACCAAGGTCCTAGACAGGAGGAATCCACAGGTAGTGGCAGAGCTGTGCAATGTCACTGACAGGCCACTCTGTGGTTCCTTAAAAGGACATGGCAATGAAGAATGGTTATCTTCAAGAAGGGTGTGGAGTATCATAGAATCCCAGAACTAGTTAGGTTGGAAGAGACCCCCGGGATCACTGAGTCCAACCATCATCCCTACTCTACAAAGTTCTCCCCTAAACCGTACCTACCAACACCACATCCAGGGATGGTGACACAACCACCTCCCTGGGCAGCCTATTCCAGTGTCTAACCACTCTCTCTGTGAAGAGAGTTTTCCTAATGTTCAATCTAAACCTACCCTGTTGCAGCTTGAAACCATTCCCTCTTGTTCTGTTACTGATTACCAGCGAAAAGAGACCAGCACCAACCACTCTACAATGACCTTTCAGGTAGATGTAGAGACTGATGATGTGTCCCCTCAGCTTCCTCTTCCTCAAACTAAACATTTCCAGCTCCTTGACACGCTATGTGGAGTACTATTTGATTGAACTTGCCAGTTCATGAAAAACCAATAATAATTTTTAATGGGTTTTTTCAGAAAGTTGTACATTTATTTTTCAATAATGAACCTAGACCCTGGGTCTCCATTTATGATTTTAATGGGAGCGAGACAGTGTCAGAAGTGTGCTGATATCAAAATATCTATTACTGCTTGCATCTGCTCCTTTTTCCTTATCAAGGAATGGTTTATACTATCACAGAAGGAAATCAGTAAAGCTTGAGAAGCCTCATTTAGTAAAAACACATGCTTATTCTTATAAATAAAACTTTTTTTTTTTTTTTTGTTCCTTAGAATGTTTCCTGTCTAATTGATGAGGCAGGTTCCTCCACCTTCTCTTTGCCCCCTCCCAAGTTGTCCTGTTTGGTTTTGCTTTCCAGAACCATATCCACCCTCAACAATTTTGCATACACAAGTCACAGAAAGCCCAGAGGCTGTAGATGCTCTATACATGCATGAGAAATTTTATTTAACTAAGTAAACTCTAATCTTTTGTTTAGTAGTACAAACGTTAGCACTGTGACCAGTTACTCAGGTAGCAAATGCTGAAACAAGAAAAAGCTGAAGGAAACATATTAGCAATATATTGCCAGTCTGCCTTCACTGTTAAGTAATAAATTAGCTCACTCTTTTCCCTTAGCTTTCATGTTTCTGTAAAATTCTTCACTTTTATTGCTGATTATGTCTCTATTTTATTTGTATGCCTGGATGTCCCAAAGTGCATCATTGTACGCTCCTCCTTAGAAATTTGATCCTTCCATTTTCTGCATGGTTCCTTCTTGAAATCCAGATCTCTGCAGAAATCCTGATCTATGACAGTTGGTCTTCAAACACCTCTTTCACCTCCTTAATATTAGAAGGATTTAGAAGTTTAACAGCCATGAGTGCATTGTCTGACATTTTCTTAGACTCAGCTTGCAGACCCCAATTCTAATTTTATTGCTGTCAGCTGTTGTTAAGCCTACAGTTCATGCGCATCAGAAGATTTGGTTGTCTCCAAAGAGCCTCATACTCTGGCCTGAAGTTCTGTACCAAACTGCCATCACGAAAGCATCATTAAGATGGCCCTTTGGAATCTGATGTCTTTCCCTCAACAGTAAGTTCAGTGACAGTAAACCTCTGAAATCCAGATTTACTGGAAAAAGGTCAGCCCAGCTGTTCTGTCGCTGGACAGAATAGCCAAAGGAATTATCAGCATGATTTTCAATTGCATTAACTTTGAACACTAGGAAGATTTACAGAAATATACCTGCAGAACTACAATCAGAAATTAATAAAATATGAAAAGTATCATACATACAGAAAACTTGTTATAGTATTGCAGAAAACCAGGGACTACTGCAGTGTGTGATTTCTGTTCCATGTGTCTGTAACCAAAGAAAAATTTGTATGCCTGTTTAGACATTAAATATCATTCAGAGCTGACTTATATCAATTATACAGACTGATTTCCTCACCATGAAATTTCTTAGGAGCAAAGCAGGATTTAAGAGATACTGGCATGTTTAATGAAGAGAAGATAATTGCTAGATGGAATACTGTGGGGAAGAGTGAAGAAGCTGTAAATAGTGGCAGGACAGTAAGATTAATATTAATTCAGCTATGTGGCTGGTTTTGATTGGTGGGCTCAGCATTTGGCTAGCAGGTACCAAGCAGCTACTATTCAGTAGAGTTCATCTAAGTCAGGTTTTGCCTTAGCATAAAGAAGGATATTGAATGTGTGAAAACATAATGCACACAATTCAGTAGTGTTACATTTAAGATCGCAGAGTTTAAGTATATGTTATAGGTGTATTACATTAGAAAGGACAGATTTTAAATGTATTGACAAGTATCTTACCAAAGTACTACTTGTTTTTCTGAGATCTATCAGTAAATTCATTCTTGTCCTAGAAGGACAAGACAGTATTAGGTTCACAAGAATGCTGTCTTGAGAAGCTGGCTAAGTTTGAGAGGAAGCAATCAGGTGCTCATGCAGCTGATAAACTGATATTTTCTCTTTACAAAAGTCCTTAACAATGAATATTCTACCAGCAATATCTACTTTCCTGTATCTGTGAAAAATGCGTCCAACTTTCAAATAATTTTCTAATCAACCCAGAACAAACGCCTGAGGCACTGATCTCAGAATCCTCTCCTTTTCTTCCTTTTGTTTTGATATATATATACACACACATATATTTCTTCTAAAAAAAAAAAAAGCCCATCAGAAAAAAAAATTAAAAATACAACCCAACATTTGAGTGCCATCAGAACTGTTTTCTGTAGGCCCAGCTAGTCTTTGCAGCTGTGGGTAGCATAAACTATGCAGCTCACATCTATCCAGAGTGCCCAACTGTCAATACTGCTTCCAAAGGGACAGAAAATGGCACAGACTTGCTCAAGTCGTAGTAACTTCCCAGTCACAATCGTTGCCACGGTCACATTCCAGGACAGCACAAGAAATGCATACAAAACTGGTTATATAACTGTACAAACAATAAATAAATAACTGTATAAGAAGCTGGACTTTAGGAATAATTTACTCAAATAACCTTCATGTTTTGCTTATTAGCTTTCAGATGCCGCATGAAGTTAGAGATTACAGTTTAATGGATTTAAAAATAATTTTAATAAACAAATGGATTCTAAGATACCTTAAAAATATATTTGCCTTTTAAGCAAAAGGGCCATTTGAAGCCTAACTAACTTCTAGCTCATATTCTGCTAAAATATTTATCAAGTTTAAAATACAAGATTTAGTAATCTTAGAACAGCTTAGCAACATTAAGTTACTGTCAAGCATGTAGAAGGTGGGCTGTTTGTATTTCAAAGCCATAGCTCCTACAACAATTAGCAATGTTAATTTTTTTTATGTAGCATTTATGAAATAACTTGAAATGGGAATGAAGAAGAAAGCCTGAAGAAGCACACACATGCTCGGTGTGCTCCAGGTCATACATCATACTGTATGTGACACTGGTAAATTGCCCAGATTAACAGATGCAGGTCCTCCTTCAGGGAGGCTGACATGACAAATCTCTTAGAATATGATGCCAAGAGTCATATGGAACTTCAATGAGCTAAAAGGAAAATATTTTTCTTCAAATTTTTTTACTGAGCAGTAACCTAAAAGTTTGTTGTGAGACCATCTTATGTCTGGAAAACAGCTCTGATGTTTCCTAAAACAGAATTAAAATCTACTAGCATTCATGTGATTTAATCATGTGCAATCTTATTTGTTTCTTTTAAAGAAACTTCTAATCCTGCCAATATTACTCAGAAATTTATGTTGCTTTTGTAGGATATCTTAGAAATATAATGCTAAGATCCTGACAAATAAAAATTAGTATCTTCAATAAACTATTTTCACTTATTCCATGCCATTATGCAACAAACCTCAAGTTTTGCCTTCCTGAGGGATATACAATTCACAACTATGTCAGAAGAGCAAATACACACAACGGTTACAAGGAAGGAAAAGAAATAGTGTTTTGATGCCAAGCTTCTCTTCTTGCCTAATCATCAAGAAAGAAAATCCCAAATACATTCAACAAACGGTTTATCTTGAGTTGATAAATCTGTAGTACAGGACACAGTTACCATTAGCTTGAATAGTCCCATTAACTCCAATAAGGTCTGCTTGTGGTAATGAACTACTTAAACAGTTAGTTGCACTGGGTGAATACTGAGATTGCTCAAGAACTGTGGTTTCTAGGTGAGGAAGGTACCATCTGGTGTTGTGTTTTACTCATCATAAACTGCTGCTCCTTTTCTGCCTCAGAGGTAAACATGGTGCACAGAAATGCATTTACCTGTGTAACAGTTCCAGCAAAATTCAGTCAGGAAGCTTTCATGCACAGCGAAGAGGGATGCAGTACAGAGGGCTCATTGTACCTTTAATTGTATTTTCAAAGCCTTATCAGATTTGTCAGATTTTAACAGTACACTGGCACAGCTATTAACTTCAGGCCATAAATTAACAAAACTCACACCTGCAGTTTGGTCCTTTGATTACAGCACCTGTGCCTTCCAGAAGAATGTGGTTTCCCTGGCTTTAAATTATATTTTCCATTCTGCTGTGAGCATTTAACATACTGAGTTCCAACTACATATATAAAACTGTTTCTAAGCCAAATCTTCCATGTTCAGTGAAAACAAAAATCCAGACAAAAACATCTAAGAAGATTAAGCTTTTCACCACTTCTTTAACATCTCCACTGAAATGGTGACCCATGACATGGTCCAAGCTACATATGTTTCATAGCCCTAAGGGGACTCTCAAGCCATCAAAATTTCATTAGCCTCACAGCAGTTCTAGTACCTTCTTAAGTCAGACTTCTGGCTTCCCTATCAATAAATAAATCAACCATAATCCTTTTTAGTGACTAAACTCTTCTTTGAAGTTGTATCCAACATCAAATATTCCTTGCATAATTTTAACCAGCAGAGAATGTCTTTACTAACACATTCACAGTCTTCTCACACATGAAAAAGTAAAATATAACTAACTTTAAGCTCACTACAGAGTTTTGGCATAGGGTAATCAGGCATTTTGCTTTTTTAAAAATTGTAAATATGAAGTTTACTGAAAAGCATACCAAACCTTTTGTATTTCTGATGCAGTCACCTCTTTGTTAATGTAAATATACCACTCTAAGGAAATCGTGTGTGTATATATAAATATGTACTTTCCAGATCATTAACCTAGAGCTTTACAAAAGACTCAAGATTATCTGTTTCAGATAGACTTTTCAAAAGAAAAATAATGGGACTGCTGAACAAATCTGTTCTAGATTGTTTTGCAGCTGAAATATCAAGAGTCATCCAACAGAAAAACCACTGCTGAAAAGAAGTAGGCAAGTACTCCTGTCTTCCTCATTCAAACACGCCACTGATTCAAAGCAAATCTTCCAAGCATGAGACAAGACACGTGCCTGACTTCTCAGGTACCATGCAGCATTAAGTCCAACATAAAAATGAGATCTCTCACATCTGAGACAGTCATCTTGCACAGGCATCTTCAGTTAGAACCAGCCACCAGAAGAAAAGCAACAAGTATCAATAATACCAACATATATAGCTTTGGTTTTGTCCCTCAAACTTAAGTTAAACTAATAAATAGGTAGGACTAAATATTATTGGCTATTGCCTGTAATTTAATATAAAAGTGCCTTTTTTGGGGGGGGATTAACATACATTCACACCTACATTGCTGTTTCCCACAATGTTTACAGCTGTTACCAGAGGATAGAAAGAAAATTCCTCTGACTTTTGCACAGCTGAGCAGACAGGTTCAATAAATTAATAAAAAGAAACATAGCTATGCAGGCAACAGCCATCACTCTAATTTTCATTTTTATTCATTTTTCTTAATTTCTCTTTTGAACTTGCCATATAGAAAGTAATGAAGTTAACAAAACAATAATTTAAAAGAAGTTAAAGATAAAATTTTATCTAAGATTTGTACATTTAACAACACATTAGGCTCTGTTCATAATCTCAAGTAGAGGTAAAAAAAATGAGAAGGCTTAAAAATTAATCAGTCAATTGATTCACTTCTTTTCATCTAAACACTAAGCATATACAGTGGTCATACCCTTATGTACTATAAGGCTGCTGTTTATACTTTTTTTTTCAGGTGTTAATTGCACAGTAATCCAGTCCTCCAGGCACATCAAAGGCCACATGTCCCTCTTCACCACAATTCCAACTGCTCTCATCAAGTAGGAAGTTTAAAGAATGATCACATTTGTTTTCTAATAACATGAGCCATGGTATAAGCCATTCTTTGTGTTCATTCATCCATTTCAAGATTCGGCAGCTTCTCTAAGACCTTGAAGAAGAGCTTACAATGAAACTTTAGACTGAAAGCTGGCCTTGGGGATCAACTTTGTCACTCAGCTGTTCTTCAAAGCGTAACAGGTGACATGGCCTGAGACAAAAGAGAGCTAATCTTTTTTGTGATTAAATTCTTTCAAAATTACCACTAAAACATCACACTCAAAGCTTGCATTAGTTAGGACTGATGCTGAATATTGACTTTCTCGAAAGAAGAGAAATGAAAAGGTAAATACTTAAAGGCCATCCCTTCAGTGATTTAAAATAATAGAGTGTCAAACAAACCAGCAAATATAACATTGAATTATATATTTGCATATGCATAAGAACTTACCATTTTCACTGTCGGACTTGTTTTCATGTTCGGTATCAGTCAGAGTGAGGGCTGAGTTGGAACGGCTCGACAGACAGGAACTGCGCCCTGATTTGACCCCCCTTCCCCAAAGTCTCATGGCATGCTCTGGAGACATCACTCCTTCATTTTCAGTATCAGCATCTGACCCTGTACTGATAGAGTAACCTCTGTGGGGGAGCCCCATGTCCGCACAAAATGCCAGTCCTCGACGAGTTGCTGGTTCACAAACTCCTAACTGCCTTAGGGTAAAATTCTGTCCTGATTAGGGGAAAAAAAAATAACAAAAGGTGAGAATCTTTTTTTTTTTTTTTAAGAACATAAAAGTAAAAACTTTTCATGCGTATAATTGTATCAGGTATCACAGTGTTTTGTCAAAACTCCACATGTACTACAATCAAGTGGATTCTTTCATCTCCAGCTCTCTGTGGTACCCTTTTTCATTCATACTACACCTTAGCACTGTTTCGTCAACTGCTTAAACCATACAAAAATACTTCTGGGTAGGAAAGAAACATAACAGATCCTGTAAACTAAGAAAAGCCAATTCAGCACATAAAAGGAACATTTGTTTTGTTTTGTTTTTAATTTTTCAAAGTGTGAGAGCAGTAACAAGGTACTCGTCAGGTTTTCTTTTCTTTGTCCTGATTAGAGGCCAAAGCAACAGGCTATTTTCCTCATACAGATGACACCTAACGTGCAAATGGAAAAAGTAAATGGGAACCAAGCTCACTTGGTCCTTACTGGATCTCTCTGAAGGACTTCAATACACAAATATAAACAAACAAGAACAGAGCCACCTGTTACCTGTTAGGACTACAGTAAATTGTTAAGTTTTCGTGCTTCCATATTTTGAGACACATTTTAAGCTTTTACTGCTGAAGCAGAGTGTGCATTTTAAAGAGACTTCTAGCCTCTGTTTTGGGGAAGAGCAAGAGATTAGTGAATCCCAAATGATTGTATTAATAAATTAGGTTCAATAAACTTGTGACACTTCAATAACTTAAAGTATCTAAATTATGCGACACTCAAAAAATACTGTCTTTTTAATGGCTGCGTCTTCATCCTACTTTTATGTCCATAGATTAAGACGTTTTATGATGTACAGACACTTGGCAATCTCATTTGCATGCCTACCCCCATAATGCTTTTCCACCCTAACCCACAGTTATTTCATAGCTCTGGGAACAAATCAGAACACATACTCATTTTTTTAATCCGACAGGCACCCTAATTTATCCAAAATTAGTCATTTAACATAAAAATATCTTAGTAACATAATTAATACTTAAAAAGAACAGAATCCTATCAATCTGAAAGTAATGGAATTGCAGAAGTGTGAATACAGAAGTGTAAATAACCCCTGAAATATTAAAAGTTAATGCCCTGGCAATTGACTTGCTTCAAGTGAACCAGTTAATTATTTTATCGCTGCGGTCATATGAAGTTACCACTGTAAGTTCCTTTGCAGTCAAAATCATAAATGAATTCTGACAATGACTTTCATAAATAATGAAAATCAGTTACTACAATTAGGAACAAATCAAACTGTATTTATTGTGCAGCTGCGAACACATGTGAATGAAAATACAGCTGGAGAGGTAAATATAAAAGGAGTAGGTATATCTATAAATACGTCTGAACAGTGTGAAGACTATAAGAACAAGGCATGACTGTGCACACTGATAGTATCTTGTCATTTTTTAAAGCTCTCACACCATGCCATTTTTCAGGTTTCATGAGAGTTGAAACTAATCAGAGAAGCAAACAGGCCAAACAAACCACCTAGTGGCAAAAGGGTCAGAACTGAAAGTAGTGAAGTGTCTCAAATGCCTATTATTTTGCATTTTGGTAAATATATGCTAAGGGTGAAACTCTAGAATGCTGAGTTTATGTATTTGGTACATTATTACATGAATCTCTATTTTCAAACAGCTGCCTTAAGTCGGAACCAAATGCAGGAGAAGCCCACAGGAGTGTGCATATGAATACAGGTGTACCTACACACACACACACGAGGCAGCTGAGGTGCGTACACAGGCACACATGCAGAATCTTATTTGCTTTAAGAATAGGGTTTTGGGAAGCAAAATGGAAATAAGTATTTTTTACTAAAGAACAGGTTACTTGAGTCAGTAACAAAACTCCCTTTGACTTCAACGTTACAAGGTGTTATGCCTACAGTCCCTGATACAGTGCTGAGATCTGGAGGCAAGGAAGGATGCAAATGGACACAGATGCTGCCTCCTGAGCTACAATCAGACCAGCTGCAGCAGGCGAGCAGCCGCATCACAACCCGCAGCTCCTCTGCCAGCATGCATTACACAGCCCTCTGCTCCCCCCTGCCAAAAGAACCCCTTTGACCTCTGAGAATCACTCAGGGAGACATCTGTGCAGAGAAATTAATTTGGAGAGACTATTTCCCTCCCAACACTATTTTTTTTCCTCTTAAGCAAACTATTACATTTAAGAGAAACTACTTTAGGCATCATGTAACAACACCCTCTGTGATCACTTCCTAGGAGAGTTGGTCTCATGCACAACATACCAGCTTCCATCTGTTAATGGATTTTATTTTTTAATTTAAGTTTATAACAGCCTACCTCAATATAAAAACATTTTCTCCTTTTTCCTCTCTCTTACGAATAGTAAGAAAACCAAAATGGACCAAAACAGAAAAGGAGGGCAGGTTGGTATATTGCTCTCCCATCACATTCAATATATTAGAGCTTTTCACTACATTGACAAGTTTTACAACATAGCCCAGAAATGTTGTAACAGCTTCAGAAACATCAGGCTAAATAATCTTCTGAATTAAAGCATTCCTAAGAGCTTTACTAAGAGGATTGTACTCTATGTAAGTTGCCTCCACAAATGAAAAAACCTCACAAACCTCAAATCAAAATGTTTGCATGGAAAACATACTTGTCTAGGAATTTATATCCCAAAGGAAATAATATATACTTAAATCTTAAATATATACTTAAATCTTAAAGATTGCTAAGCAATGACAACAGGATGTCTTAAAGCATCCAGGGGAAGTTGAACATTAGCTGGGACGCAGATCTAGTGGGCAGCAGAAAAGTTGAGGGCTTTTACCTGATAATGAACAATACCACAAAATAAAAATGAATGTAGAAAAGGAGGCTGTAGGAGCTCAGCGGAAAAAAGAGTATGAAGGGAGGATGTTCTTGCATTCTTAGAGTTTCTAATTAACCTTTCCAGAATAACTTCAGTGTGAGGGATTTAATCATTGGTTTCTTACACTATAGACGCATTTGCTATTTCTCCCACTGACAATAAGTGCCTCAACAGTTTATAAAGACTTAAAAACAACTTTGAGATTGTATTGAACTAATTCCTGAGCAGAAAATGTAGATACAGCATAAACAAATAGACATAATCCCTTGTAGGGTTTTTTCCTTTCCTTTAAGAAAGCATGAAGTGTAGGAGAAAAAACTGGCCACAACATTTCAAAGAGACTTGTTCTGGAAACACCTTTGGGGGTTTTGGACTATTTGGGATTATCTATCATGAAGTTAGGTTATAAAAACTGTCAATAATGCTGTTTACTACCACTCTACCATTAGATACTGCATTTCTCTTGGCTAGGAATATAATTTTTTTGGTAGTGTAAGGAATGCTGACACCGTCCATTTGTATAGACAATAATAAAATTACTGTAATAACTCTAACTTTCAGGAGCTTGTGCAGCAATTACTATAACAGAAACAGCATTTGCCAACAGTGACAGTACACATCTTCCCATTATGTTGGAACCACTTTCTGTGGAAGCAACAATCCACGTACAATTGATGTCCCTTCTTAACTACATTAGGTAAATGCATACAAAAAAGTATATCAATGTAATTTTTGAAATATATAAATATAGATATACTTTAAAGAGAGAGAGTGTGTAAATATATTTCTCTATTATTTTAGGAAGTCAGAATTTAACAGTTGGAATTTAATGGAAACCTGCTGCACCTGTGCCACATTTGCTTCCCTGGCCTAAACTGGGGAAGTTCTTAATACACAGCCATAATAACTTAAGCTCCAAGTTGGAAATATTATCTGTAGAAATGGGTTTTTGAAGAGGATTACTGAACAAAAGGCCCCATTGCTCTTCAGTTGTCAGCCTTTGCTCTAAGGTTGACCTATACTAAAAATATACACAGATATCTTCTCTTTAACACCATAGAAAAGGGAAAAAAAAAAAAATCAAACAGAAGGAATTAACAAAACAATCCAACAGAGAATTTTTCAGCAGGTCCAGACATCAAAATTATCCTTAGCAATTCATTAACTACCAGTAAGTTGACAAGCCAGGTTTTAGCAACAATAGTCTGTTTTGGAAAAGAGGGAAAGAAAAAACAAACTGAAAAGTCTCCAAAGCATCTGCCTAGATATTATAAAAATACATACACATCCCTACTTTTTAAACCAGAGGAATTATAGTTTGAGTGCCTTTGCTGACTTTGGTTTTGTTAAAACATACATACTACCAAAAAGGCAGAGATCCCAAACGGAGATCCTGGTCCATACTCAAAATTCTGTTAGGTTCTGTTAAGTTCAGCTCTTGCTTACGTTTACTATGAACCTTCATGCCAAGTCTCTGCATCCTTCATTACTTTTCAATTCCCTTTCTAATGTACCTTGCCTTCTGTCTGCCTATGTACCTTTGGTGCCATTCAAAAATCACACACATTTTCCCTATAACCACTCCACATAAAGTCATGATAAAAATACTTACACTAATCTTAGAAAAAATGTGAAACAACTAAAGCTGAACTATGATCATGGTCCTCAGGGGAGAAATCAACTTTCTCTCTTACATTTCCTTGACTCCCTGCTTAAAACCAATTATTATTAATTTTTAAATTAATCTCATTTATTTAGAAAGCATGTGAGGAAAAATGTATTTCTCAGATTTTTATTTTTTTTGTCTGCAGCCTACTATATACAAACATGTCCCCATAATACAATGTTTATTACTGAAGTTTACTCTGTAAGCAGCATTGACATCAAAGTGTCAGTACAAGGACCATGCAGTTTTCTACTATATTGATATGGGAAAAGTACTTCTTTCCTTTTATACCCAAGTTTAGACCTTAAATAGGGGGCTTGTTTTTCCTCTTTGAAGGCCCTTACATGGAACTTGTTCTCAATACCTCCACACCCTTTCTGTACAGTAGAAGCCAGCACACAGCTGCACCACATCTTTGAAACGCTTCGTAATTTCTGTACAACCAGAAGTCCCAGACTACTGACAACAGTACCATGCCTTCCTAATTCACACACAAGACAACTATGAAGGAATAGCTAACTGCAAACTGGCTGTCCTGTTCACTTTACTAATTTCTGGAAACTACAGAGTTCAGTTACGTGCTAGTCACAGAAGGAAAAAAGAGCTTCTTTGTACATAACACGCAGCAAAACTGTTCCTTCTATTCTCAGAGCACAAAATAACTGCTACAGGACCACTGAGAACATGGGGTAGATGCCATCTTCCCAGATAATCAAAGCAAAGCTAAACTAGCTTAGCAAGAATTCCACACAATGCCATCATCTACTTTCAAATGTCAATTCTAGCTGTTTTTTTAAGAAATTATACTTAACTTTGTAAAGAAAGTATTTATTTTTTCCATTTACTGGAACAAACACAGTGTGGCAAACTTAAAAGGTGGTCCTCTGTAAGGAAAAGTCTTGAGAGAAACCACATAGAATTGGAAGTAAATACAGTATTTGCTGGTATACAAACAAATTTGCTGGAAATAAAAGGACAAAAAACTTTAAAAAGAAAATAACAAAACAGAGGCCTTGGATGCTCTATAAATCTCCGGTAACAAGTGTACAAATGCTACCTCCAGAAGTCAGAATGTTAGGTAGGTAGAATAAAATTACACAAAAGAAGGAACGAGTAGTAGAGCTGATTCATTCTGTCACAACTTTCACTCAGGAAGTGTGGGGTAGAAGAATGGACAGGGAGATGGATCAAGTACTGGTTAAACAATAGAGCCCAGAGGGTGGTGACCACTGGTGCAACGTCCAGCTGGAGATCTGTACCTGATGGAGTGCCCCAGGGATCAGTGCTGGGTACAGTCCTGTTCAACATCTTCATCAGCGACCTGGATGACAGGACAGAGTGCATCCCTCAGCAAGTTTGCTGATGATACAAAGCTGGGAGGATTGGCTGATTCACAAGAAGGCTGTGCAGCCATTCAGCAAGATTTGGACAGCGTGGAGGGCTGGGCAAAGAGGAACCTAATTAGGTTCAACAAGAATAAGTGTAGAGCAGTCCTGCACCTGGGAAGGAACAACATGCATCAGTACAGGTTAGGAGCCAACCTGCTAAAAGCAGCTCTGTGGATAAGGACCTTGGTGGACAACAAGTTATCCATGGGACAACAATGTGCCCTTGTGGCCAGAAGAGCCAATGGTATCCTGGGGTACATTAAGAAGAATGTGTCCAGTGGGTTGAGGGAGGTTCTCCTCCCCCTCTGCTCTGTCCTAGTGAGATCCCACCTGGAGTATCCAGGAAAGGCTGAGAGACCTGTGGCTGTTTAGTCTAGAGAAAAGACAACTGAGAGGGGATCTTATTAATGTATATAAATATCTGAAGGGTCAGTGTCAAGAAGGAGGGGCCAGTCTCTTTTCAGTCATGCCCTGTGACTGAACAAGGGGCAATGAATGCAAGCTAGAGCACAGAAGTTCCATCTTAATGTGAGGAAGAACTTCTTTACTGTGAGTGTCATGGAGCACTGGAATAGGCTCTCCAGAGAGGTTGTGGAATTTCCTTCTCTGGAGACTTCTGTCTGGATGCGTTTCTGAGTGACCTGCTCTAGATCCTGTGGTGGTCCTGCTCTGGCAGGGGGCTGGACGTGATGCTCTCCAGAGGTCACTTCCAACCCCTAACATTTTGTGATATTTACCAAAATGGAGTTTTTTAAAGCTGTACTTGCAAAGTTCTGCTTGCTAGAATGAAGAAAGCACAGTAAAGACTGACAAGTAATGAGCTTTTCCTATGTTAACATTTTTTTCTCTGTGATTAGGCATAGCATTTTGTTTGTATTACTTCAGCCTGATTTTTTCCTTTTGCTTTTGTGAAATTTGTCTGTGAAATTTAAACCATACTTATTAACTGTATCACATTTTCCTCCTGCTTTTAATTCCTATGTTTTCCTCTTCACTCATCACAACTCTTGTTCCTTGTCACCTCTTAATCTCTCTCTCTTGACCTTTCCACTCTATTCACTTTTCCATCTTAACCTCCTCCTCTTGTCATTACCTGATTTTGAGTGGAGCTCTAAGATTAGTATGAAAGACAGTTGCTTCTCCAATGCATCCAACAAACAGCGTAAAATTACATTAAATCTTAGCAACTGCACATATAATTTTCAGGTGCTCGTTACTCTGAGCAAATATTAAACACAAACTGTTCTCCTATTCCTATGGGCTTTCAAAAACATGGTCTCAGTGACTTCTGAAAGAGTTATTGCCAGATACTGTGAGTTCTCTGTGCTGCAGTCACTGCACAACTCCTCATTGAAGAGCTTTTTGTAAGACTTAAAACCTGAGTCAATGCTACAAACCGCCCCCCCCACACTTACTGTTTTGAGGAAAATAAAGTCTTTCAAAACTGATCTTTGAAAGACTCATGTATTTTTAATAGCATTGCACTACAGAATCACAAGGAGACATTGATTGAAGTGCTGGCCTTGCAAAGTTTTTAAGTAACAGAGCAGAACCAATGCAAATCAAATACACTATCTTCTTGTCACTGGTTTTTCAAATTATGGAACATAAACATGCAGATTTTTCTGTGCAGCATGAGAGACTCATAACTTTATTCCCTGTTAGGCTTGAGGGTGACAGGGGATCCTCAGTACTAATCCACAGACTAGAACAGAAGCAGCACTTCTTAATCCAGTATAAGGATAAAGGACTGTTCATCAAGCCCTTCTGAAGTAACCGCAGAGTAAGATTAAAGTCAGCTGAAGATAATTTCAGAATTGCACAATTCAAAGCTTCAAGCTACAGCATCAGCAATCGTGTTGCAGTAAATGAATTATAACTTAAATGTTGCTGTTCCAAATTTGGGGAACTAAAAAAAACCCCCTAGGTTTATGCGTATGATTACATAATAAGCAAACAAAATTACGCAAAACTAACACAGCTGTCCAAATCATGGGCTACAAGGTAAAGAAAATAAAACCATCTGGGGGTTTAAAATAGAAACATCAACTCAATGAGTTGCAAAAACAAAAAGACTTGATCATGACAAGAATGACAGTATAGACACTATAGGCCTCTATCTTAATCTTTGGATCCTGGGACCAAATCATCAATATATCAGCATCCGTTTATTACAAAATACAAATAAAGCCTAAATTTGATAGATGTGAAGAAAATATGATCCAAGGGTAAGCAATGTAGAGATGATGGATATCCAGTCTGCAAAGAGCCTACAACCACAGATCTGACAGGTATGAACTGCCACATTAAGGTTAGTACGATGCTAATGACATGACATATGGCTTGAAATGAAGAAAGATAAGGAGGAAGGAGGCAGTATGATGAGAAGCATGCAAACTAGAGCTCAGGCTCACTGCTATTCCTCCATATTGGGAAGGGAGAAAACTCTACCATTCTATCTGCCTTTCCATAAGGGAAAGATATGCCTGCCACCACAAGCAAGTGATCCACAGAGGGGTATGTCTCTCAGCATGGTAGAAAACTCGATTAGTTCAACAGGTGCTGAAGTAGTACAAGTAAAAAAGCCTATTCAGAGTAGGCCATACATAAAAAAGTATCATACATGCATGGACATCAGCTCTGCAACGCATGGACAAAATGAGGAACTCAGACCATGGCGTGGGTAAGTGTAACAAACAATGGAGAATAGAGACTCAAGGATTTCTGCAGAAATGAAAACCTCTTTTACTCCCTCTCTCACCCATATGTCCCATGACACCACTCTTTAAGGGTTTCTATCCGGCAAACCCCCATGATAGAGCATCTTAATTTAGATTTTCTAAAAAATGTCTATTCTGCTGAAGACAAGAAAGGATTTATGACTCAAACATATTAATGGCACTGCAAAACAAAAAAAAACAGTGACAAAAAACTTCAGGCAAATGCTTTACCACAGCTCTGCCATTTCCTCTTTCAGCTTTAATAAGCTCAGTAATGCTGAGTACTAGCTCTCACAGAAACACAGAATCCTAGGGGTTGGAAGGGACCTCGAAAGATCATCTAGTCCAAGACCCCTGCCAGAACAGGGTCACCTAGAGCACATCACACAGGAATGTATCCAGGTGGGTTTTGAATGTCTCCAGTGAAGGAGACTCCACAACCTCTCTGGGCAGCCTGTTCCAGTGCTCTGTCACTCACAGTAAAGAAGTTTTTTTCTGATTTTTACATGGAACCTCCTGTGTTCCAGTTTGCACCCACTGCTCCTTGCCCTATCACTGGACGTTGCTGAAAAAAGCTTGGCTCCATCCTCCAGACACTCGCCCTTTACTTATTTGTACACATTGATGAGGTTGCCCCTGAGTCTACTCCAAGCTAAAGAGACCCACCTCCCTCAGCCTTTCCTCATAAGGGAGATGTTCCACTCCATCATTTTTGTGGCTCTGAGCTGGACTCTTTCAAGCAGTTCCCTGTCCTTCTTGAACTGAGGGGCCCAGAACTGGACACAATATTCCAGATGCGGCCTCACCAAGGCAGAATAGAGGGGGAGGAGAACCTCTCCTGACCTACTAACCACACCTTTTCTAATGCACCCCAGGATGCCACTGGCCTTCTTGGCTACAAGGGCACATTGCTGGCTCATGGTCATCCTCCTGTCCACCAGGATCCTCAGGTCCCTTTCTCCTATACTGCTCTCCAGCAGGTCAGCCCCCACCCTGTACTGGTACATGGGGTTGTCCTTCCCCAGATGCAAGACTCTACACCTGCCCTTGTTGAATTTCAGAGAGCCCAACTCTCCAGATTATCTAGGTCTCACTGAATGGTAGCACAGCCTTCTGGTGTCATCCACTCCTCCCAGTTTTGTGTCATCAGCAAACTTGCTGAGGGCACACTCTGGCCTTAGCTTTCCTAATTGCCTCCCTACATCCTCATGGGAGGCGGGAGGCCTTCTGGTCTTCATTAATACTCGAACACTACCCCGCTAGTTCAAACCCAGCTACAACCCGCTCCCACTTCGAATCTAGCTTAAAGCTCAGTGAATGAGCCCTGCTAACTGCCCTAATACTCTTTTTCACCTGCAGGACAGGGTCTTCCCATCCAATGCCAGCAGGCCCAGTGTCCGGTATATCAAACCATCCAGGTGTTTTGTCCTCTACCTCCTTCAAGTGTAGTTTAAAGCTCTCTCTACGAGCCCTGCCAACTCCTGGCCAAGAATCCTTTTCCCCCTTGTTGATAGCTCTGTGCCATTATTTGCTAACATACCTGGTGCCCCGTAAACATCTCCATGACAGAAAAACCCAAAGTCCATCCGATGGCACCAGCCTCTAAGCCATTCATTAATCAGTTGTGTTTTCCTAGTCCTTTCAGCTTTTCCTGCCACTGAAGGAACTGAGGAAAAGATCACCTGTGCTCCCAATTCTGCATGCATTCAGCCTAGTCCTCTGAAATCCCTTTTAATCACCCTGGGGCTTGCCTTGACAACCTCATCAGTACCCACCTGCATGACCACTAGCGGGTAGTAACCAGAGGGCTGCACCAGGCCTGGGAGTTTCTCAGTAACATCCCCAACCCGGGCCCCAGGGAGGCAGCAGACCTCCCTGAGGATTGCGTCTGGCCGGCATATAGGGCCCTCAGTTCCCCTCAAAAGAGAATCTCCCACAACAGTTACTTTCCTTTCATTCTTAACAGAGGCAGCCCTAATGCATGGGGCAGACTGCCTTGTCAACTCCCTGGACACACCTTTGTCAGTAACCTCAGTTACCTGATTTTCCTGATCCAGGGCCATACACCTGTTCTGTAGGGGCACACATGAAGGTGAGGGAAGCCAAGAGCGGGTTCGCCTGTTGCCTCAGGGACCCCTTTCCAGTCTTCCTCTTTTCTCAGGTCCCCTACCTCTTCCAGCTGACAGGAACACAGAGGATCCTTCACTTCTCCTGAAACCTCTCCTGTAGAGCTTTGTCTCAAGGTTGGTAGGGTATTACTCCACCAAACTATTTCTCTTTCATAATCCTGGATACTCCATAATCTTTCCACCTCCTCTTTCAGCTCAGCCACTGGGCTGAGTAAATCATTCACCTGCTCACAGCAGGTGTTCTCTCTGGTCTCCTCTGATACGACTGCCAGGCTGAGACATTCTGTGCAGCCAGACATCTGGACAGCTGCATTCTTGAGAGGGACCTCTGTCTGGGTTGCCACTGTCCTCCTGGCAACAGTGTTCACCCCAGTGGATACCATGGCTAGGTCCTCTTCAGGGGGGAATGATCACTAGTTGAGTTCTTACCCAGAGCCAAGAGGGGCCTGCGCTCTGCTCCACGCCCTGCCTGCGGGAACTGTCGCGCAAACTGCAGCGCCAGGCCCTGTTTGCTGCTCCTGGTTGCCACGCTTCTGTTCGGCTGCTCCTGGTCACTGCGCTCTGCAGGGGCTGCTCTTCTACCTGAGGGGGTCAGGCCCCAACTCTTTGTCTCCACTCACGGGGAGTCAGAGCTGCCACTCTTCAGAAGCTCTCACTCCCGGCCCAGGAACAGGGCTGGGACTAACTCCCTCCCTTCTCTCTCTCTCTCCACTTCTCTCTCTCTCTGTCTCACCTTCTCTTCCTCGGTTTTGCAGAGGTTCCCCCTGCAGTTTAGCCGCTGCAGAAGGTCTCCACCAGCACCATCCCTCGCTCTGGTGTCCCTCACCTCAGTGGCTTCACCAAAATGGCCAGTAAAGTTATGACATTTTACAAACTAATTTCAGAAAGTATCAAGGAATTTTCTGAGGAATTGCGCCTATTTTACATCTCTGCTTCCCTTTCTGCATTTATTTGCCCGTGATGGAATAAGCAATCACTCACAGTTTGGCCTGCAGCCCTGACCATCTGCCCCGAGCCCTAAATTAACAAACAGGACAGGACTCTTCAGCCTCTTTCATTCCTCTCCATCTCTAACCACACTCATTCCTAGCTTCATTCTCTCCATAGATGTTAGCACACTGAAGTCATCTTTCAAAGCTATGCTTTTTTTTCTTTACTGAAAGAGTGGCTGGACACTGGAACAGGCTGCCCAGGGAGGTGGTGGAGTCACCATCCCTCGAAGTATTTAAAAGAAACAGATATAGTGCTTAGTGACATGATTTAAGCACTGAGCGGGTAAATTAGGTTACGGTAGGGGGATTTAGGTTATGATTGGACTTGATGATCTTCAAGATCCCTTCCAACCACAATGATTCTATGATTTGACCTATTTATCTCCTCAATCCTCACTTTAGTTTTTAGTATGAACAGAAGCAGCACTTACAACTAAGCATATGAGCTACAGAAAGATACAAGAGCAATTACAGACTCTCTACATTGTCCTCCTTCTGTGAGGCCGAAATTCTTTGTGAAGGCCCTTTGCTCAGCTAGTAAATTCTTAATCATTATGATCAATAACTTAATTCCCTTATTTTGCAACTGGACTAACCAAAGACAATGCTTTTACTCTGTGGACCAAGGCTGTGTAGAAATGCCTGATCAAGCAGTCTTCTGCCAATAACCAAGGTTGATTTTTCCCTGGAGCATTACAATTGCCCTTTGTTTCCAGATCTGTAGCTCATCTACAGACTGTGACTCACAAGGGACCAATCTCAACTCAATACATACCTTAGAGCAAGCGTACGTACTACTGAGAGTGAGTTAAATATACTTCTAGACATATAAAATTGAAATGTTTCTCTTAGTACTGCTCTGTAGCTAATAGAATAACTTTAAAAGTCAACAGATCCTTATCACCTGGAACCTGAAAACCAATTAACTTCTTATTGTTGCTTTAAGAAACTGCTACAGCAATGAAAGATGATAATATCACTTAGCACTTACAGCACTTTTCATCTTCAAAGCACTTTGCAAACATAAACTAATTAATCTTCCCAACATGCCTCTGAGGTGAGTAAGTGTTATTATTCCAATATTACAGAGGAAGAAAAAAAAAAACAACACCTCTGGCAGAAGGCTGTGTTTAGCTCAAGGCCACAAAATTATCCAGAACACAATCGCACTGTATGCTGCTTACAGAAGTTACTCAGTCAAATCTGGAAGGTACTACAGGTGGCCGTGTTTTTGCACAACAAAAAAGTATCTGTCATTATGACAGTCAGGACACATCTTGCACTACAGCCAGGAATATAAAACACAGATTTAAATATCTGCCTCAGATTTTATGAGAGTGCTTGCCATGTCACTGATTAATTTGCTCATCAGGAGATCACAAAGACACTCATATAATTTCATGCTGTCTTGTAAATAATCTGCAAAGCAGGCTGATTTGGTTCTATGGAGAATCACTTGTCCACTCAATAGTGAAAATCAGCTCATCAATATGGTGTAGGTAGTGGAAGGTCAAAAGTGGTCTTACATATCTATCCTTCCACTGCTTTGGACAGGTAAGTTTAAAGTACTCAAGCTGTAGGTTTAAAAACAGGACAATTAAAATATTTTAATCCTACAGTTGACATTTATGGTGACTAAAAAGTTCAATAATTTTGATATCCAAATAACTCATCTGGAGTAGCTAGTATTTAAATGCAACAGACTTTAAAGTCATATTATATTAGGATAGAACTTCCAATTAATGTTTCAGGTTTTTCTGAAGTTTTAAAAATATATCCTTGACAGTGTTTAATATCTTAAATTATAAAACAAAATTTTAAAAGCATATATACCACTGTTTCAGGTCCCTCTTCCACTTACTGGTGAAATTTTTCTAGCACCTAAATCTAATTGTCATGGGAGTGGCAGCTGAACAATCCGCACAGTGTAACATCCTGTACGTGGCTTCACTTTTCAGCAACCTGTTATCTGTGATCCAGTTAACTGTGAAGGAAAGAATTCTATTATTTTTTGCTCATTTGGTAAGTTCAGTCCCTTTTTGAAAGCTCCAAGGAGTTCTTCAGGTATTTAATCTAATTTAGACACTTCAGTATTCCAGAAGAGTAAAAGTATAAAACCATGCATACAAGTACTTTCTCCTGCAAAACTGAAAAGTGTAGCATGAAAATAAATTGATGTTGAGACTTGGCTGAAAATGAATTGTACTGATTGATAAAGAGAGTGAACTCATTTCACTGCCAGCTAGAAAGACCAAATAACTTAACCTGCAGGCTAAACTGTGGTTGACTCAAGCTTTCAAAAAGTAAAAATTTAACAATATTTTTCTTAATAACTTAGTGCAGCCACATAAAATGTTTTCAGTTCTTTTGAGTCCAGGTTTGATTGATGAACTCCTTCAAATTATTTTCATATAGTTGTATCTTACAATTATTTTTCTCTAAATGCATTATAAAAAAATATTCAGTTTCTAGATTCCTATAGCCCTTCCCTTCCACTAGCCTCCCATAGCCATGTCACACTTTCAGCTATTTTCATAGCAGTCTCCTATGTATATTATGTCACTTCACACAGCATCTTAATTTTATAAACACAGGAATTTCTCTCTGTACAACAGGGAAATTCAACTTTATAAAGTCAGCTTTAATTCTGATTTCAGCAAGTTACCTGGCCATATTCCAAAATACAAGCATTTTGGTTGCTGAATTCAATTACAGAAGTTATGTTTTTAAAATAGGCTGCTCATTCTAGTTGGATACTTTGAAGCACAAGAAAATAGGTGTCATCCTCCCCCCAACACATCAACAGCAAACAGTTGTATCATCACACCTTGCAAAGTAAGTGGTCTTTCATGGTACTTCATCTTCTCAAACATGTAATATAAAATTTAGTATCCAGATTTAAAAAAATCACTTCTAAAGAAAAAATCTCTGGGTCTTTGTTCACATGGCTAGATGCCAAGTTTAATTATACACAGGCTCACCACTTTCTTTGAATCTAATGCGGGGATTAACAAGAAAGTGAAAATAAGTAACTCCAATATAGCCAAGAATAGCAGGCTAAATAATCCTCGCCTAAAGACTTTAAAAACAGAATCAGTCTTGCAACAGATGAAGGGAGTAGGTCTTACCTCTCACTGATGTTAACTGAAAGTATGTTGCCTAGATGAAGCTACAATTTCCTAAAGAAGCATACCCACTCTCTCAGTTTTGTCAACTGAGTTTTGAAATTAACAAGAAAATCCCAGTTTATTTTGTGTTCAAGTATTTCACCATATGTTTTAAACATTGTTTTTAGAATAATAATTACAAACGTAGGCATTTTTAGCCTCTTATTTCTATTTATGCAACTAATCTCAAGCAACAGAAATTCAACAGGTGAGGAAAAAGACAGTGACTGGAACTGAAAATTGAAGAACTTCCTCTCCACGAGTAAAGATCTCCTGGGATAAAGCTACCACTGAACAGGGCACACCTATCTCCTATGGCAGCACCCCTTTTTGAATTCCTACCATGGGATTTTGGGAAGCAAGAAGCACAAAAATGTGTACTGAGACAACTCAGAAGGAAGAGGTGGGAAAGCTTTAATGGGTTTTACCCCTGAATATCGGCCATAAAAATACAATGACATTTTAAAATGATGCTGCTTTTGAGAGACTCAAGGAACTCACATAACTGGTCTAGTAGCTTTCCAGCAGACATTGGAAATTTCATATTGTTATTTTACACAGTCTGGGGAAAAAAAAAAAAAAAAAAAAGAAGCACTGGTCATGATTCATTTAAAAAATAATTTCAAATTAAAGGTATTTGATAAAATTTGCCTTTTTTGGCTAATAGATTTCCTGTTAATTTAGCATTCTAGAGTGTAATTAGACTGTCAACAAAGCCAGATATCTGCACTCTATTTCTAGACAGAGAAGAAAAAAATAAATACAGGGGAGCATGTTTTATGTATTATGTAAAAACCTTTGGAATGCCCTTCAGCACCTTTTCCACAAAATGCTTCCAATGCCAGAAGCAGTAAATTCTCTCAGTCAAAGATGAATCAAAGGTACACTATCTAAGACTGCAAGACAAGCCCTTTATCAGCTGACCCTATCAAACCTGCAGGTAGTCCCCAAAGGTGCTAAACAGCAAGCATTAAAGGAAGCCAATAAGCCATCCAAAAAGAATTGAAAGGACAATGAGGAAAATCAAACAGGCACAGATGACAGAGGCAAGACCACTGAAAGGTGAAGATGACACTACACATCCCAGACTGCCTTTTTAGGTCTATAAGCATCTAATTTATTGCCTATTGGGCAATAAGTATTAGCTAAATATTATGTGCTTTTCTGAAGAAAATGAAGAGGAAAAAAACCCCTAAGACGCAGTGCACCACCACATGTGACATGCCAGACTATGTAACTTCTTCCATTTCATTACTGCTATTTAAAAAGAATAGTATTCTATTCAAGCAATGGTTTATGAATTCATTAAATAAATGGTGCCTATTTGGATATAATTTTGTCACTAGTACTCAGAAAGCGTTTACAGTATAGGACTTAGAAAATTTCCTCCTGATTTCTGCCTCATTAAAGTAACAAGATCAAAGTGACTAATGACTTATAAGCTAAAAAGTAGTGATGACCTGAAGTTTCAACAGAAACCAAAAATGCACAGCAGAAAGTAGACAGATTACAGTAGCAGCAAGCTTCAGTTACCTAAACGTAAGAGAAATATTTTCATTTCCCTTGAAAACATTTTTAAGCAAAAATGTCAACACCATCTGCCCAGCTCTAGTTCTGATGTAGTTACTCTAACTGGAACGAAGAAAAACAGCCAATGGGGAAAAAAAAAAAATATTGTAATGGGGGGAAAAAAAAGCCCCAAACTAGGGACTTCCTCAAAAGGAGGAAGTTTTATTTTTTTCTACCCCTAAATCTATTATTTTTTCCTCATAAAAAATAAGATAGCTTTATTCAGAAGATGGAGGCATAGGTTTGCACAGCTCTTGGCCTAGCTTCATCCTTTTAGATAATTGAGTTGTAGTACTTCACACATTTCATAATTTGGGTCTTTTTTTCCTTCTTATTTAAGTATCTTAGTCATAGAACTGTAGAAATGCCAATTCCAGATACTACAATTCTGAATTCAGAAGTGATGCATAAGTACTTAACCCTAACTGGAGCCAAGTGCAATCTCCCAGAATCACTGAGGTCCAAAGGGACCTCCTGAGAACACCAAGTCCAAACCCTCTGCTTAAGTATGGTCAGCTGCAGCAAGTTGTCCAAGATTTTATCCATCAGTTTTTGAGCCTCACCATGGATATGTTTATCTTTCATGTCTCTCCAGTACTGGATTAAAAAATTTAACAGCAAGCTCTAGCAACCTGTTGGCATCTAGTCAGATACCAGAGATACCCACTAAAATAAGCCCCCAACAAAACCAAGTGCATTATTAATGGAACTAACTTGCCTTACTCGTATATTTCTCTATTACTGCCCTAATGAGCTAAAATATAAAGGCACTGAGCTACTGTATTACTCATATACTCATTCATGCTTATTATGTTTCCCCAAACCTGTTCATAGGGCTTGGTCTTCTTGGAAGAGCTGTATTTGTTTATTTTTATTAATTTTTAAACTATTTACACTTTAGGTATAATGAAGTAGTAAACTTTTGGGCAGTCTGTTAATGAGTTCAATTTATGCTGGGGGTGTAGTTTTTAAACTGTAAGGCCTGAATACTTCAAACTTGAATCTGCAATATTGTCACTGTTCCATTGCCCAACATGGGCTGTTTACTTACCTTTCCTATGCATCATGTATTATTTATTTCAAAAATGGCACACAATGCTTTCCCACCTTTGTAAAGTGTTTAGGGAGATATAAATGAAGCATACTATCTGTATAAACTATTACAAAACCTAATGAAACTGGTATATTAACACACTATTCCCACAGCAAGAATGCCTTGTTACTTGGTACTAATGAATTATACCCTCCAAATTAAAACATTTTACCTACCTTGTCTGGTATACTCATCTGCTTCTCTGTGGACCAAGTCTTTTACCCGGTTTCCATACAGCAACCTAGAGGAATCATGATCAAAAGCTTTCAGGGTTTCACTGGAGCTGTAAGACTTCTGTGTAGGCACTCTGCAATCCTCATTTTCTGCAGAAGAATTTGTATAGCGCCGTTCCTTGTCCCGTCTGCTCTTTGTCAGGGAGCAATAAGGCCTACGTTCCTTCACATCCATACTTCATTCCTTCTCTGTGCACATCAGTCCAGCTTATTTGGAATTCTTCTCTACATTCAGCTTACATTCACCTATAACAAAATTAGAAAGACAAACGCTGATGTGTTACAAATTTCTCTAAGGGCCATGATCACCGCCAATCTAGAAACTAAAGAAAGATTTGATCAATGATGGGTGAAGTGCACTTCTGTAATGTTTGCAAGATTGCCCAGAGTTCCATGCATGAATTAAAAGTTAATTAAATATTAATTAAATAATTTTTTAAAATAGCAAAGAAATTCTTGTGTATGACAACGCAATACTTCTCATTTTTACAGAACAGATTAGAATGTCAAAAGTAGACCAAGAACTGGGTGGAAAAAAACATAGCTTTTCAGTTTAAAGAAGGCATTACTCGCCTGAAATCCATGTCTAGGTAAGTGTTTTTTCTTTTTCTGAGAAGAATGCATACTTTAAAGACAAGTCCGTTTTCCTTCTACTTGTCAGAAACTTCTGGTTTTAATATCTTTTTTCTATATATATACACAGACTTCACAACTGTTAGCTGTAATTTCTACTTTAAGAAAATTGTTCTCATCAAGAACATACAATTTCACAGCAAGCTACAAAATCATTATAGGTGATACCTATACACCAGGAACACTTTTCCAAGGCAGCATGTTCAATATAACTTGTGCTAGGAAGCAAGTAACTATTTGATTTGTAACTGACAGTCAGAAATAGTTTTTCCTTCCCTCAAGATTTTAAGGAATATTACAGTAAGCATCTTATTTCTATTATTATTAATTTTACTTTATTGTTTCATTCCCCCTAGGTTTTACTCAGTTTCACCTCTTGGATTCTGAACACTTAACCAAAATATCTAAATTTTTGAAAGAATAAGAAATAGTTTGGAAAATTTGCTTTTATTTTTAAAAGACTGCTGAAATTTAATAATGGAATTTATATCTTTAAACAGCTGAGTAAACTTCTAATTGAAGAATAGTTCTCATGATTTTAATACTTTGCAACTGTACTTGTTAACACCTTATATATTAGGGTTTTCTCATTTGTCTCAAGGAGAACTTTCTTGTAGGTGCTCCCCTCAATTTAAAGAACTTAAATACCACGAGTGATGATTTTACAATGTATCATAAGTGAAGTCCTTTGTGATGTCGAATTAAAATGATAGGTAACAGCACACATCAGAAAGCAACAGCCAACTGTAGCAGGATGCTCCATCTCTCAATATGTGTCTCGGTTTCCCTCTATGATTCAATTGATTCTTGTCTCTCGATTTTACAGGCCCAGAACTGGAGTGGAAAGATTTCCAGGGGAAAGGAAAGGGCCTAGCAAGCTCTGAGCTGGTAACAACCTTGAAAGTATAAACAGAGGGCCAAACTGATGTTCATAACACCAGCTGCTCTGTGGTGTTGAAGAACATGGAGCCCAGCCCAGCCACAACTAGGCCCGAAACAGAGACAAAAGTCAGAATTAACAGATAAACAAAAGAGAGTTTACTTGGTGAGAAAAGGGCTTTTGTGGTTTTTTCCACCGTTTTCCATATATTCTCCAATAAGAGGCTCTGAAGGTACAGCTTGATAGTTAAATAACAGCAGTCAATCCTCTTTATTCTATAAGTCTGGTCCCATCTTTGATCAGAGGGACTCCCATACAGTTTCTGGGAGGTGTGCTGGACCTTCTCCTCTCCAGTGGGCATGCCTGCCAGAGAGATCGATTCTCGAGAATTAAGGACCGGGACAAAGGGACACCCAGCTGTGGCCATGCAAGGGTGAGAGATATTAACTCCCTTACTGGTTTTATTAGTTAATTTAACATTATCATAGAATCATAGGGATTGGAAGGGACCTCGAAAGATCATCTAGTCCAACCCCCCTGCCAGAGCAGGGTCACCCAGAGCACATCACACAGGAACGCATCCAGGTGGGTTTTTAATGTCTCCAGTGAAGGAGACTCCACAACCTCCCTGGGCAGCCTGTTCCAGTGCTCTGTCACTCTCACAGTAAAGAATTTTTTTCGGATATTCACCTTGAACCTCCTATGCTCCAACATTAAGCAATCTTTGATTGAAATGTTAAGATTTTAGGATCCTTTTGAAGTAGATAATTAATGTTATAGACCTAGTATAAAGCTTAGTAATAAGTAAGTTGCCAATATTTTAATTGGTAACATTTATAATTTGATCTAAGTACTAGTAATACATTTTATTATTAGGATCCCTTTTGCATTCCGACCTCAGCTTCCATTCTGATCTCCCAATTTCCTCATAACTTGACTGTGCTTGTGCCTTTTACTTTAAAACAGTTAAGACCCCGGTGCTGTTTGAAATAAATCTTGTTCTCTGCATATACACCCTGTCTGCTATCTCATCCTGTTCAGGACACTGACTCCATTTACACTCTGTTCAGCTAACACATGGTTTCTTTAGAATTCTTCACCTATTTAAACATTAGTTGTCAAGCCTGAAAATATTTTTAGAGAGTATATATTTACTATAGAACTGTAATTCAAGTTCGTGAATGGCAGCTATTTTTTATCATTCTGTTTTGAAATTCTTCAAAAAGCTCTTGCAGTTCTTAACAGTTCTGTGTCAACCTCAATTTCGACAGAAGGACAAAGCTACAAAGCCTTCCATTTAAGCAAATTCTCTTAAGTGTTTAAAAAGAAACAAATATTTGTTTGTGATAAGAAAAAACAATTTCATAACTGAATAGTGTATTTAATTTATGACTATTTAGATGTACGTATGCCCACATAGCATCTTTTTAATTTATATGAAACACTCATATTTTAAAACACTGATTATTAATAAATGCTAGTTCTTTCCACGTAAAAACAATACAAACATTTAATAAATTTTTATTTACACTAAATCAAATTATTATTTTAAAAATCAGTATTAACACATAGACATAGGTATTCACTTGCAGTGTAAAGACTTCATGTGCAATCATACCACCCTTTTCATCTAAGCATTTCAAGACTTTAGAGGGCCACTAATTCCTAATGTCTCTAAACTGTGCCACAGGAAAACTGACATAGACAATTCATCAAAGACAATTTTTTTTTTCAACTTTCCAAACTTCTTTATGATGTAAAAAACTCCCACCCAAACCCTTCTTTGCAAAATACTTTGTTATTATACCAAGCTTAAATCCTCAAAGATTAATCTATGCTGTAGCATGAGGAAGTACTGATCTGCTTCCCACAGAAGTCAATGAATTCGATAAAACTTCAAAAGGCAGTTTTCTGGGTTATCTATTGCCTCTCCAGGCAAAGAATGGAAAGGTTAAAAAAATACAAGCTGTCTAATAGTACCACATTAAGGAGACACTTTAACAGTGATTACACTGCCACAATAATGAAGACTAGTGGATTTTTTGTGGGCATTTTTTGAACAAAATTTTTTAAAATCCTGTAAGATTGAAGAACCTGATCTTTTTAGAATCTGGCATTATACAATACACCTGTTTGCCTCCAGTAACCTTTAACTTAAAAAATTTAAGGTATGTCTCAGAAAGTTTTAGGTAACACTTAACATTCTCAGGCTCATGCCTTTGAAATTATTTCATCAGTGAATTAGTCCACATACCGGAAAGAAGGCAACAGACAAAAAGCTACCTTAAAGATACGTCTACAAATACATGTTCTCTACCATGATCAAAGCACAAACAGAAAGAGAGAACACAAGCATATCTGCAGAATATAGAATCTGCAGTGTTAACATTTAAGCAGTAAGCCAGCAATGACAAGTGAAACAAACGATGGCTTTATAAAATCCGAACCATAAGTCTTATTATTGCAGGGGAATATTTTACAGTCTCAGAACTGTGCAGGACTTACTTGCTCCATCATGAATTCCCCTCCCGTTCCACCTTTAAAAAAATCCCCACCCCTCAACCACCCACTTACTTTCCATTACTGAGAAAAGCATTGGGACTACAGAGCTCATTCCATTATGTGCCAGGCTACTCTGAAGATATCTGACATCATTATTACCTTTAGCACAATATTTAATTATCAAGTCAGATGAAGTATATACAAATACTAACAAACTATTAAACTGTTACAAAAATTCTCTCTTTTAAGTGCTGTAGAAAGTCCGAGCAGAAATACCAAAACAGAGCACGAAGCATATTCACACAGAAGTGTTGAAGCTACTGTGGGAGCTTTCATGACTGACATCTCAGATACAGACAAAGCTGACTGATGCAGAGGCAGTTTTACTCTGTGTTTAAAACTCCCCAGGACAGCCTTTCAGCAGCTCTTCTTTATCACTTATTGTAACGTGAAATTAAGTAAATGTAGTGAAAAGTAAAAACCACTTACTTACCTTCTTCACAAGAAAAGAGCCTTAACACTAAAGCCCTACCCCGCAATATAGGAAAAGTACAACAGACATAAAAGGTAGTATACTTTTTAATTGTCAAGATGTAGATGAGGCTTTAGGGTCATGCTATGGATTGTTATCTAAAACACGGTGCTACAACTTTAGTGTACTTGCAGGCCTTTTAAACTGTTATGGAATATTATTGCATTTAATTCAGAAGCTTCACCTCCCAGTATCCGAAAGGATCCCTACAGTTTGGCAAAAGAATGGCAATACTGCCAAACGTCTACAGTGCTCCCTCCTCATCTTTAACTTGGAGAATCTCCACATCAAAGCTGTCTCACTGAACATTAAGGCAACTGATTATGAAATCTAAATACACCTCAACATTTTAGGTTCCTTGATATATAAAGAGCTAAACAGACAAGAAGTAGTATACAGTTAAGAAATAAAATGTTTGTTATCAAAATAAAGAGATAATTGCATAGAAAAGATTATAACACTGTTTGGGTCAATTTATGGAGCTACTATAGTGTGTATTATGTTGCCTTTCAATGTGCACAGCCATTTTAGACATCTCAAACCACACAAAGCAAACTCAGAATTAGTTCCAAGAATAAGAAGAGCCATTATTTTAATACATACAGTCCTGGAATAGGAAAGTTTTAAAAAATGAACAGATAAAACTTGTGAATTTCTTTGTTACAGAGAACAGTAACAGTATGAAATATGGTTAAATGGAATGCCAAGCAAGTCCTCTCCCTACTCAGCCTCTCAAGAAGGAACGGTAAGGAAAGCCCTTCCTGAGGCCAGCAGAACTGAGCCAGGGAAGTAACTTACCTATTATGTACCACAACCTTCCCTCCCAACACGTAAATCTTACAATTCAGCCATTCCTAAGAACTGTAACATTCCCAGCTACAATCTAAATCCTGCATTATTATTATTCAATTAGTATTAATGCTAATTACTATGAATTAAGAATCACTGATCCTCCCACACTGATCCTTTAACAGAAGCAGTCTGAACACTTCCTTAGATTGGGAACAAATTCCTTTTATGATACACTACTAAATAAACATAGGGAGTAAGTAATTGTAATACTTTCAAGAGAAGAAGCAGGCTCGAAATTCTGCGTGAAATAAAAGCAGAGTATTTAATGGGCTGCAAGTCACAATGGTGCCTATTCTCAGCATTGCCAACAGTTGCTGAAAATAACATCTAAGCAGTGCTGATGACTAGATACATTAACACAAGTCTAATTATTTTAACAATAATTTCCTTTTAATCTGCAATTGTTTGAATGTATTAATGTAAATATTACATTTGGTACAATTTGCACTAGGTACTTGCATGCCTTTTAACAGCAGAAAACCACAGCAAATTTAGCTGATATATGTAAGTAAGTAGATTAAAAAGTCTAAGTGCAATATGCAGAAATTGAACTTAAATTAAGAAAATCTCTTGTCAACAAAAAATGCTCACAATTCACTCAACTAATCACCCATAAAACCTATTACAAACAAATACTAAGAAAAAATTCTAAAGGCATAGAAGAGTGATGAAATTTCCACTTCAATGGCTGATAAAGTAAGATATGTCAGAAATCAACCGAGCTGGAAAAATGACACTTTGAAGAGGTGGTTAGGATGATCTGTAGCCACAGTGTGCCATTAGTCACACTGATGACTCTTAATACATGGATATTTCAGGTCATCATATATAGAAACTCACTTCTTAATATTAAAAGTCTGTATTCCAGCACAGAAACTAAAGAGAATGCATCCAAAGTCAGCATTCTTAAAGAAGAGTAGGAAACAGATGGCTTGCCAGACAGGCAGTTCACAAACTAAAATTTAGAGGAAGCCTCCTTAAGTCACGAAATAACCCTGCATTTTATAACTGGATTACAAACAAAATAAAACACACACACAAAACTAAGACCAGTAAAAAGACCTGCTCTGGCAGGGGGGTTGGACTAGATGATCTCTCGAGGTCCCTTCCAGCCCCTAAGATTCTATGATTCTATGAAAAAACTTTTGCATATTCTTCGAGTATTTTTCTGCCTCTGTTTAGGGGACCAGACACCCTTATCTGCCATTATTACAGGACATAATGTTAATTAAAAAGTTACTTTACAGAGTCTATCTAAAAACCTCAGCTTCATTAGAGACAGAATGAACAACAAATGCAATCTATGTTCAGTATAAAAGTTTCTTGCAGTAAAACGAAAATTAGCAAGATATAGAGTGCTTTGGGGTCTTGGTTAGTCAGAGACGTTGCCATTTCTGTAAAAAAATTGCTGCCATTCCTTAAAATTGAAACCCCTGGAACGTGAAGTATGCAGGAGGGAAAGAAAACCCCATGTCTTCCCTCATATGGGCAAAAAGAGACGATGCACTCTCCTTAATGATGGGAGTGGAGGGCCTGCTTCTCTGGATAGCATTTTCCTGTGAGGATACAAAGACTGTACAGCAGTATTTGAGAAGGAGCTACAGTTAGTTCTGCTTGCTGGAAGCTCTCCAACACAGCAAGGCTGCAAACCTTCGGAAGAGGAAACAGAAAACAAGCCTAAGTTGGCTGTATACAGAAATGGCCTGGGGCTGTGCTGGCTATTAAGTTGCCAAGCAGGCCCTGCAGACAAACACAACTTTGCAAGGAGGGAGGGCTACGACACTGGATAAAACCCTCTGTGAACAAAAACAGCTTCTTCAGAGGAACTCAGTACACAGTTACAGTGACAATTTCTGTTCCTCCTTGGGAGGAACCATTTGCATGTACTGTTACAAACTCTGATCCAGAGGAAGTGTCTGACTATAATTTGGGGGATTTGAATAAGGGGTGTTTTTTCTTGAAGAGCTGAGAGAGCTAAGTGAGAAAGAGTTGGACTAGATGATCTTTCGAGGTCCCTTCCAACCCCTAGGATTCTATGAAGAGAACACAAGAACTGAAAGACTGAAATAATGTGGTGTGCTCCTGTAAAGAGAATGAGGGTGAGAATATCTGATGAAAAGAGGGAGAGGCAAAGGAAGTTAGGAGAGCAGACATGTTGCAGTACAAAGACAGAATGAACACCAAACTGAGCTCAGGACAGAAAATGGAGAGAGACAGAATTAGCACCCAGTATGTCAACACTGGGGAGGAGAAGTGATACAGCAAGCCTAAAGAGTAGAGTTCAAGAGGAGAAACTGAGTGGAGGAAGAGAACAAGGAAAACGTCAGAAGGGAAAAACTTCATGCCTCATTTACTTCAAAGCAAAGTATTAAACCTAGAGTCAGCACTGGGTAATTCATTATTCAGTAACAACTGGAAAGGCCTAAATACTTTCCTCCACTCATTTAAACTTGAAATCCATCCTTTAGGCCATCAACTCCTTCCTTTCACTACCTTTTTGACAAGAATTATCCCTGTCTCTTACTCAACCTATCTCAATGGTCTCCTGATATATGCAAGTACGATTCCTTCTTGAACAGCACCTCCCAACCTACTGCACCTGCTCAGAGCTCTTTTGTGTAATCCATTTTCATTTGGAAATAAAGTCACAGAAATCTGGGGATTTTTAAAACTTAAACAAGAGGGATAGAGAACACGGCATAGGAACAACATGTAAAAAGTCACAAGCATCAAAGGTGCAACAGTGCTTAAGTTCCCAAGCAGAGAGCACAGCACAATGGCTTCTGCATTGCTGTTTGGAGAACAAGGCTGTAAGTATGTCAGCTTCACCATCTGAACAGCCTGTCCATCATTCAGCTCCCCCTTCAACTACTCAGAGTTAATTTCAAACAATTTGACAGTAGTGAGGTTTCAAAAATAATACATCTCTCAAGTCACTATAATGGAAATGAAGTATATTACATATGACATGCAATAGCTGCGCATACAGTCAAAGGACTGAGCAGAAAATATCATTGTGAAGGTGTTTGGAAATGAAAGGAGGACCTGCAGAAACTGCCATAAGGATGTCCTTGAGGGCACACAGGAGAGGGAAGAAAAGGGCAACAGCCAGGTGTAACAGCTACTGCTGTGGTTTCATGACATGGGATACACATGGACCATCTGTCTTGGTTTCCATGTATAGCTCCTCATAGTGAAAGCTGAAATTCCACAGAAACAGGGACATTCACAAGAAGATTCTTCTTCTCATAATAATCTGACAGGTAACCAGATTTTTCAGTCAAAGTCACATTTTAATTAGGATACCACCACAGCCTGGAAACCTGGAGACTTATTAGTGACTCACCTCAATACAGAGTGACTACTAAGATGTATAAGGTACACTGCCTATTTCTTTTATGCTCAGGAACTCTATTTTGTTCAAACTTACCTCCTTTCCCCCCTCCCTAGACCCTCTCCTCAAAACAGCAACAAATCAAATACATACATACACAAGCAAGAAGAGGCCCAAACATGTTCCAAAATCCCCATAGAAACGAGTACCATATACTCATCCTGTCACAACATTCATTTACCACTCCTAACAGTGTAGAGTGAAAATTTATTAGCTAATGCCTACATAACATGCAATGAAGCACTGTTTAACTTGACAAAGTTTACATCAACAATCCCTACAACTGTATTTAACTATCCCATCTATTCAGACTGTATCAGCTGTCATGTCCTCTTGTATGCTCCCTATGTTCTTGCTTCCCTCTCTGCACAAGCTGCATCCTCTTGTCACAATCTTTACTTGTCTCTTCTTCAACATTATCCAGCATCAGCAGACAGTAAAGGCTGGAGGTTGTTTACTCTGCTGAATCACTTCCTTCCTGTAATTCCTGTTTAACCTCTCTTCCAAATCATCCCTTTCATAGCATCAGATTTTTAGCCTCACCTTAAAGGCCACACAAAACCTTTTTTTCCTGTAATCACCCCATGCCACTCTTACCTTCAAGATTTTGTCTCCAGTTTCAACAGAACTAAGACTTTAATTAGGGCAAACAAAAGAATAATACATTTTAGAGCAAGTTTGTTAGCTAACTATATGAGAAAATTTTTCCCACAGTACTTTGCAGTTTTGTCCAAAGGACATCATGTTTCTGAAATTGTCAACAGAACTTACTGTGGCACAGCCCTAGCTGACTGCCAGCCAAGATCTTCTCTGGTAACAGTATGGTAAAAGAACCTTTAATAATGCAAAGCCTCCTTTATGAAGCTGGGGAAGTACCCAAAGAATTACCTCTTGCTGACCCCTCCTCTTCTGCTGGTGTGTGTTACCTGTAGGTAAGGACCCAGCTTGTGCTTTCACATGCTGCTGAATTCCTACTACAGGGATGCAGCAGAGCTGCTACTGGCAGAACCCAATGACAGCACCTGGTCCACTGCACTCACATCTCTGAGATAATCCAGTCTCAACTCCTAAAAAATACTTCATTGCTGGAGCAATCCAATTTTGCAAAAGAAACACAAGCTTGTACAGCAAGTATTGAGCAGCTTCACATCATGTTTTTGGAAGGGAGGGAAGTTGCTTCTTTAAATTTATACTTAAGGTGACACTCGGGACTTCTGAGCACAATCATTGATTAAAAATCCTTCTAACTGAAGTAATTGAATTAATAATTTCTAACTACAGTAATACTTTCAGCAACAGATCTGAAGGTGACCTTTAAAAAAGTCTCCTAATAAAATACCTGGAAAGTTGGACTCCAAACACATGGACAATTAACTGTAACTGAAAAATGAATATATGTATCAATTATCGCAAAATCCTTTTGATCTGAGTTTTTAGAGGAGATCCACAGTTCAGTTACACCAAAAGTAAACTATCTATAATTGTATTTCAAGTAAGTTCAGCAAGCACAGGTGCCAGACTGAAAGTCAGGAACACTGCAGGCTTCAGCTTAATTACAGGACAAGGAAAGCACAAACAGAGCAAGGAAGAGAATCTTCCCCACCGTGACAGTCAAGAAGCAACAGATGAGTCCATATGGACTACCTGGGTGGCTGAGTAGGTAGTTTAATTTCCATCCTGTTTCAAATATTTTCATAATAAAATGGAATTGGAAAGTATCACTAATTTATTAATTGCATGGCCTTGTAACTAATATTAAAATATTTGTGATTTTCTTACTCCATAGTTAAGGACACAAATGCCATTCCAGTATAGTCTCTTCCAAGCATTAACTTTTTGCTGGATTATCTTGATACCTGAGATATTTTGTTGTGGGAACAGAAAGAGGGAATCAGACACATTCAAAAGATGTATTAGTGAGACATGTGAAGCCTAAAGTGAAGGACCCCATAGCATAGTAGGAAATCTGAGAAGTGCCTCCAGCTGCATTAGCTACATTCAGAAGCACTCACACTTTTAGAAAAAATCTGATCTTTCCTCCTAATCCTGAGCCGTGGGTCAGGGCTGAAGATATGCAGGAATCAGGAAAGGGAGAAAATGCCTGACATCTGTACCTGCATTTGGTGGATTAAAAATCTTGTCTCTGTATTTGGACAGCTGAGGTGCAGACTAAAACGCACGCAGTACTGAGAGATCCAGTCTGTACTGAAAAGTTTGGCCGACACAGTTGAATTTACTAGAAGCCATAGCTTAAGCTAGCAAAATTTACTGTGCAGATGCAGTGATGCTGACAGAAAAGTGCACTTTTAAAACCACTGATGTAGATAAGCCCTGAGACTGGAGCCAGTCTGATGAGTATCACAGGCTCTTAATGCATCTAGGTGAAAGGATGAGCACACACAGCAGGGTGAATGAACGGGTTCACACCACTCGACTATCATCTCTGGACATACTCATCATCTTGGGGGGGGTCTCATTCACTGGGAACAATGAATAGGCTATTCCATGCCTCCACTTCATGCACAGACTGCCTTGTTGTGCTCCACAGAGCCGTTGGGTAGGATTAGTTAAACAACTTCTGTATAAGTTAACTGGAGTTTCCAAGAAGCAGGTGTCAGAAACCACAGAAAATTAACATAAGATCTATGCCGGTATTTGAGGAGTTTTTTCATATGGTGGAACAGAAGGGATAAAGGAAATCTTAATATTCCTTTACGTCAATTAGGATCTCCATATAACTGACTTTAAATATATGTAATCAAAGAATTCTCACACACAGACAGCAAGGAGTGCAAACAAAAAACCCAAACAAACCCACAAACACCAAGCACAGCTGTAACAGAGAAAGACAAACTTGTTAAGATAGTTTGAAACACAGTAAAGGAGACTACAGCAAAGCAGGTAAGAGATTTGAAAGGTGAGGAGACATTTTACAGCTCTGTGGCCTAACTAGGCACATAACTATCCAATCTTAATTCATGTGCAGATCTTACTTCCCTATCACTTAAAAAGCTTAACTGAATATTACAATGACAATGAAATGTGTACATGTGCATACATGTATATATACACATATAAAAATATTACATATATGCTATATATATATAATTTAAGAACATATATGAAGGACACATTGTGAGGAAAGTATTACTAGAAGTCATCTTCTTTTGAATGTAAAGTAACAAAAACCCCTACATAGCTAACCTAAGGTCAAGCCAGCTTGGGAAATTTATGCTACTGATTTGACTCCCTTACCTCTTCAGCCATTTTATGTTCCAAAACACTTCAATTCTGATAGTTTGTCTCATCACAATAATGAGTTCTTAATTGCAAAAGTGACCAAATCAAGATAACCAGGAAGGGGCAAGGTAGGAATGCTTTTATCACTATATAAGTCACTCTTCCTCCTTCCCTGAAAAAAACAGGGGAACCTCCCCCATCCAAATAAACACGGGTGGAAATTTTTAAATGTAGGTGACAAAGTAATTAGTAAAGCATACAAAATGTCATTGTGAAGATAAATTCTATGCTGGTTTTGAAGCTAAAAAAACATATAACCGTAATGGCCTCCAAAATCCTTTTATCTGTTTGTTCAATTAAGATGAAATTTATGGAAGCAAAACCAGCATCACTAACAATAGCAAAATATTGCTAACTATTTATTGCTTTATATTGTCTTACTTGCTATACCCACAGGGTTATATTCCTGTATACTTGAAGGAGAAATTAGTAGCTTTTGGCAGAGGTGCCAGATTTATGAGGAGCTGTTGCCCCAGAGTGGAAAAGTACTGTCTATTTGCCAGTCAAAAAACCATTGCTGTGAGGCTATGTCTTCCACATCCTATTTAAGCATTTAGTTACCTTTCACAACAACATGGACACAACAACAAAAGCACTTCTGGCTGGTACATGATTCTGCCTTACAGGATGCTGTCCTGCAGAATTGTTAAAATTAGAGACTGTGTCACAGTGATTCAGTAACAACTATAACATAAGGAACTAATGAAGCAGTACCGTACCTCACTAGGATGTCAGTCCTGAAACCTTAAGCATACCACTTCAGTGTGCACCCGGCTTGTGATAGGACACTATACAGTTTTCTGAGAAAGCCATCTGTCAATCTCAATTTCTGAATGCCTTATCTATAAAATCATGAAGCAGGTTGGCTTGGTCAAACAAGGCATAATTCAGATTCACAAAGGACTGCTTGCCAAAAATCCAGTGATAAAATCCTAGAGTCTGGGATTTCATGCAATTAAAGAAATAAGACAAAATAAACTTGGGAGTCCTCTGAGGGAGCCTATGTTCTCCTTATTGTCTGAAGAGGAAGTCAACAGGATTTGGCAGATGCTTACAAAAAATTCAATTTAAAACATTTAAAAAAAAAAAAAAGAAACAGACCAACTTTTTTGTTTGTTTGTTTTGTTTTTTATTTTTTTGTTAGGTTTGTTTAAAGGGAAGATGAAGAGCAGTAGAAACTGTAATAGCATTCCGTTCCCTCCTCTCCGCAGATGCCCTTGTTCAAGTACTCATCCAAGAGGAGCCTTTGCTTCAACTCTCCACAACCAAACAGGCCTAAACACACTGGGAACCATCCCAGACTTCTCATGCCAAAGCTGGGCCATGCAGGAGAGCCATAAAGCTAGGACAGCAACAAGGAGAAGTTGGATACCTCTCCTCCTCAGGCAGCATGGCATTAGCTTATTGTTTGTATCTACTTTATCATAAAATAAACAAACAAACAACTCCTTTTAGCCAGACGTTTCTGACCTGCAGCTATTACTTCAGTCAGCCTGTTTGAATGCATTTGATAGTGTTGACAAATACAGTTCTTCCAGACAGGAAATAGGAGACAGATGCTTGTAATTTCAGAAAGCTCTAATCTAATTATATTTCTATATACAAAGTAGTCCAATGAATATGATTCTTGCCAACACTAGTGAAAGGCCTGAAGCTTTATACTAACCTGGCAGTGCAGCATCTGTGGAGCTGTTTGGGGTTGTCTTGACCTGAGCTGGTTTTAACCATTGTCAGGTGGCTGAGCAACTATTGCCAGGCTTGCTCCTGAAAATACCACAGGGAAAGCCTGGCATCCCACAGTAGTCCCTGTGTAACAGAGAGAAGCCCTTCATGTCAGCTGAGGCTTGGGGAGGCTTTGGGGCAACCTTCAAAATCTGAGCTGAACATTTATGAGAATAAAGCAGGCCACAATTAAACATAGAAGACAGCCCTAACTTGATCAAGATGAAGAAGGAAGCCAGCCCCACCAGGAACACCATGCTCCCTATGGTGGAGGGCAGGGAAGGCTGGTAGCTTCTTGGAGATGCCCCCACCTCTATTTTGTTTCTACCTTCACAACCCAAGGGAACACTGGAAGGGTGGGTGTAACACAAGAAATGGGCAGACACTTGGAATTTTTGTTAACAATTTAAAATATATTATTCAATAGGCTTTTCTACATTACTATGGGTTATTCAACTGTTGAAACTTAACTGGACTACTAGGAAATTCTTAGTTCTTTATCTATGATATGTGCCCTTTCATCTCAAGGAGATTCAGAGTGTATCATTAAAGCACATCTTCCCATCCACAAGGAATACCTTTTAAAAGCAAAAAGAGCTCTACAGCTTTGGAAGATTTTTTAAAATCCTGAAAGCTGTAGATCACTAGTTCTCCTGACACATTCCACGGCTTTTTCCCTATATGCAAAAATTTTGTCTTTAGTAATATGTAGCAGAGAGTAATAATAATAATGGATGCTGCCACACAGACTCTTCCTTGGGCAACAGTGTCTGACTGACAAGGGTTTATCATAGGACAGTAATGACATGCATGCTAAATCATGGCATAATTATTACACACTGCATGCAAGTGCTCACTTTCCAAATTCGTATCAATATACACACAGTACTCACGTTGCTATTTCAGATACTTCATGTACGATGGGCCTATGTTTAATTATAAAACAGATATCAGTATATGTATTGTAACCAGGCAATCTGGTACTGATGCACAGGAACAGTAGTAATTGAAAAACACTTATTAAATATAAATACAAGCAGCACAATCACCTGTTTTCCAAAGACTAACACTTCAGAATACTCCCCTTCAGGCCTTTTTGAAAAGACTGTAAATTCACTGCCACTTCCTCTTTACTCTTATGATTAATAAGTACACTGGAAGGCTGTCAGCATATACAAACACAGTATGCAGTTTTATTTGAAAATTGTATCTGTCAGAGCAAGACAGACCTATGCAATACAGTATTTAAGGGATTAATTACTGTTTACTTGAATCTCCTCCATCCTTCACTTAAATGACAACTTTTTTTTTTTTCCAAGAAAGCTTATTTCAAATACCTATACAAAGGACCTGTTTTATAGTGAACACTTCATTTTCTAAATAAAGATGATTGGTTACAACTTTTTAAACCTTCTTATTGGACTCCAACCTGCACCCAATTGAAAGCTGCTGCACTGAACCACAAGTTTGTGTCTAGCCATGAAGAAAGCTAGAGTATTATCTGATACTAAAAAAAAAACAACAACCTGCCACTTAATACAGCAGAGCATAGCATCTACATCTTCTTATTCATTTATTTCATTATTTTCTTCCTCTGCCTGAAATAAACTTGATAGTCAAAGAAAACAACCACCTAAGGGAGAATGAAAGATTACAATACTTCCCCTCTACAACAAAAAACTGCCCATCTCTCAAATGCTGCACACATGCAATCTCACATTACAAACATCCTATGAAAACCGAGCAATGCAGACAGTCATCATGCATGCAGAGTTCCTGATCACTTTGTGTGACCACCTCTGCATCTCTATAAAAATTACAATAACATTTGTAGGTCTAGATTATGTTACGTACTAAAAGACTCAAGTAAAAGCACAGGATTCTTTTCACAACTTAAAAGGTAACCAGGTATTCTTAGGTTTCTGTTAAAGGGAGCAATTCAAGCATCTGTTCTTAAAGTAGAATTTACATATACTACTTATTCTAAATGATACAGCAATTTTTACTGAAAGATTTTTTTTTTAATTTTTAAACTTCAGGCAGCTATGCTGCGTGTATATTTGACAGAGAGAAGGAACCCTGGGAACGCTTCAGATGAGCAACTGTTAGGCTACTCTCATATCAATTAACAGAACAGCTACTGCGCTGACAGAAATAGTATGAGCTGCAAGACAAAAGGCAGCTGCAGGCTCTCTTTAGCCATACAACCTTTAGAATCATAAAATCACAGAATCATTTATGTTGAAAAAGACCTTTAAGATCATCAAGTTCAACTATAACCCTAATAAAGCCAAGTCCACTACTAAACCATGTCCCGAAACACCACATGTACAAGACTTACAAATATCTCCAGGGATGGTGACTCAACCACTTCCATGGGTAGCCTGTTCCAGCACCTAACAACCCTTTTGCGAAGACATTTTTCCTAATATCCAATCTAAACCTTCCTTGGTACAACTTGAGGCCATTTCCTCTCATCCTGAATGAACACTGAAGTCTTAGAAACCAGCCTGCCTCTTCAGGACAAAATACCTCCCTGAAGGCTGTCACAGAGTAAGACAGACAGCATAGAAGAAGCAGATCCAGAAACTGAGTTCAACAATTTACAAAACAAAATAAGGTAAACTTAATCTGGACTACGATCAGCAGATCAATAGGCACAGCAGCTCTCATTTAGACCAAGGTGCTTAACTAATTGAAGCAATTAACTCCTTTAACGCAATGTTTTGTTTGAAGCCAATAACAACCAATAACACCATGTTCTGTAGAATTTTTTGTGATCTTTCTTGTTGGGAACAAAGTAAAAGTCTGGGTTTCTCCCAAGTCTACTGGCAAAGTGAGGAAGGGAACTATGCAGAAGAGGCATTTCATTCAATCCAATTAATTTAAATAAATTTCTACCAGCAGGTTTTACTGCACAGCTCAGATCCTTGTCCTTCTGGGCTGCTGTGGTGAACACCTATCACCAGGGCTCATGAACATTAATTTTTTTTGCTGGACTTGTTTAACACTAGTAATCTTCATAACGTACCATATTTAAAAAGAAAGGCAAACAAAAAATGAAGAGCTAAGAATTTAAATTCAGCTGTAAACAAGAAACATCAGCTGGTATGCTGACTACCATGAATACTTAATTTATTGTGTTGTATCCCTCATGGACAGAAAGTACATCATACCAGCCATGCAAACTATATCATGAAAAAAAAGCTATTTCTAATCTATTGTTAAAACACAGCCAGCAGACGTAACATCTAGGAAATATGCACAACTGTCAGCAACAAATCAAACCAAGTAAAGCATCTCAGTTTAATTTTCATTCCTAGGTTTTGAAATAATCTGAAAACACTGATGAATGATGCAAGACACCTACATGAAAGATTTGCATTGTTAATTTTTTTAAAGTTGAATCCATTGTAAATGCACTGTCAACATGAAGTCTTAGTTTTATCTCTCAGATTCACATTTTCTCTTCCTAATATGTTCACACTTTGAATTGTGTACTGAAAAACGGAAGAATTTCCACAAATTAACTCTTGTCTCTTTTTTACTAAGATCATTAAAGCTTACTGGCAGCAGTAAAAAACAATGTTCATTAATTTTTATTAGAGGGGGGAGGAAAAAGGAAGAGAGCACATTGGTCCTGACTCAGAGGAAAGCAGGCATTAAATAAAAAAAACAGTAACAAATTGATTTTTGGAATGTGTATACAGCCATATGTTATTAACCTGCTAATACTTAGATATATGCTTAATCTTACTACAGCAAGGAGTCTAATGCCTGGAACAAAATTACACATACAATTTTCAAGGTCACACACTTAAGTATATGAGCTACTCTGTTGCTTTGAAAAAAAAAATAATTGTCTTATTGCCAAGTGATTTTCATTCCAATGTTGCCATTTTAAATAAGCTTTGACAACTCACCTTAGAGTGATTAAGTCAGAATCTTGGAATTTGTGATAAGTATGAAAAAAAACCATTGTAACATACTGTATGGAAACTATAATCAGCATAACTGTTTCTTTCATGGCTATTTAATTGCCTCCTGTAATCATTTACAATCCACATGCAGCTGCGCATTCTATACAAAAACATCCTTGAATAGAATTGTATGAAAATGTCCAAAGTATCTAATACAAAGTCCTTAATATTATAATATCTACCTGTTCAGGTTCATACAGTGCCTCCCAAGAGTTTTCCAAATACACTTTTTAATGACAACAAAGCAAGCTTAACAGACAAGACAGATTAAGATTTGTGACAAATTCTCCTTTTTGTTAGAACTTCTATTACAAACAACTACATAAAGAAAACATAATAGCAAGCTTATTTCACATAAAAAATACTTGTCAGTGAAGCTCCACCGGTGCGTAATGCTTTTAAATCTGTGTTTCAAACAGAGGAAACAATTACAGTCACAACCTTCAGTAAAAGATACAACATATAAACTATAGCTTGAAGCACTCTCTTGGGAAATGTAAACTATTTAAATATTTTAAAAATTACCTCTACATGCCAAAATAAGCCTGTCTCTCCCAGTCTTGCAATCTTTATCAATTTACACACCTTCTTCACTGATTTTTATCCCAGCAGGAGCCAGCACCAGATGCTGGAAGAAGCAGAGAGGGTTTCCTTCCCATCCTCCATAGAAGGTCAGGGTTTGCTACAACCCAAAGCCCCAAAAGCAAGGCTTACAGCCAAGGGGCTGCAAGCATCCTCTATTCCTACAGCTCTTCCCACTCCATTTAGTCTTCAGGTTTCACTGCTAACCATTGAATTTATCTCAGGCAAAGAGGAGAATAATTTCAAGCATATGCTAGACACAGAACCCAATGGACTCATTAAGTAGGTGTCTTTTGTATATGGGTTTTATAGAGCTGCTTGAATTCAATATTCTTCACTACTTCCCACATGAAGCTTGCTCAGTTTACAAGAATGCATGCCTTCTCATTAGAGATTTCTAAACTTCTCCTGCAGGGCAGGGAATAACTAAATTTTGATAATAAACTGAAAAGACTAACAACATGGGTAGCCACTGTGTGTCACACTGCAGGTAAAACACGACTTTTAGGAGCTTTTCTCAGCTTTCTGAAAACAGCTGAAGACAAGACCAGCTACATGGCCCTGAGTATTCTGGATAACGGAAAGGATGAAAAATTACTTTTCCTTCATTCAAAATCTTGTGATCAGCAAAACAGCAAATATTCTACAATGTTTATGTTAGAAGATCTTCTAAGAATGTAATATCACCTTAGAGAAATCTACTTTGTCCCTCCCTACACACAGCAAGATTTGTAATCCTCAGGAAAAAAAAAAAAAAAAAAAAAAATAA
>NW_009952973.1:12510000-12514551 GCF_000747805.2 Chaetura pelagica | reverse complement strand
GAAATGGGCAACTGTGGCTGGAACTGCTATCCCCCTGTTCCTGATTCACAATTTGAATGTAACAGAGGTGAAAAAAAAAAAAAAAAAAAAAAAAGATCACAAACAGGAATGGTAAAATAATTGCAAGAGGACATGGGACTTTTTTCATTCTGCTTTATAGATGTTATCTTCTAAGCCCTCCAATCTGAGTACTATCTCAGAATACTAGGAAGTTGTAAGAATGTAAGTACAACAGAAGCACAAGTATATAGACAAAGTAATGGGAAAGCCTGAAGTCAACCTGTGGAAGGACCTTTTTCCACCCCAGCTCCCCACTGACCCAAAAATCTGGTAACATTTGAGAACAATGACATTTATCAGAAAACTGCATCAGGGACACGAGGTACAGGCCTTCAAAGTAGCTCAGTATTCAGTAGTTCACTGAATTGCAATAATCAAATTTAGATTTTTAAAGAATAACAGTAGTTGCCAGAAATGTCAGGCATGGTTTGTCATCTATATACACACACATAAGGTTTATATAATACTCCTTTGATATAGTGGAGAATACTCAAATGTCTGTAAAAGATGTCTCTTAAACCTCCTGAAGTAAAACAATAAAGGAGACAATTCAGTAAGGTTCCTTGCTATGTGAGCTCAAAAAATATAAGTTGCTATGGTGTAACAGGGAAAATACTCCCAGAGACAAACCAACAGACAGATGCTACAATAGGGTGTGAGGAAAGTCCCACAAAAAGCCGTGCTAAAAACTAATGAGATATTAATAACAAAATTAACTGAGACTTAAAATTATGACTATTCACTAGCTTCTACAGCTCAAGATATAGAGATTTCTTCATACCTTTTTACATATGTACACAAAACCAACTAGTATATTAAACTAGCTAAATGCTCGGCCTCACAAGCACAGTTATTCTTTTACCTTTATTTTAGAATATCCCAGCAACACAATGCAGCAGCATTTCTTAATTCAAACTAACAGGAAAGCACTGCCAAGAGCAGCTGCCCACTCCCCCCTTGTATGCTGTATTTTTGAAGTGCTTTATCCAGCAGTTGTACATTAGAACAAGCTAGAAAATCAGTCAATTCATTTTGTTGGATTCCTTTTTCATGAGTCCACAGAGCTAGTATGTGGGGGGGAAAAACCACTGGTTTTCAGAAAAGGAATTACAGAAGTTTATCAGTTCGTTTTGACCAAGGTTCTCTCCTATGGCCAGTTATTAACATATGTAAGTAGCAAGAATGTCGAAAAATGCACAATTTCATATTTTTAACCTTCCTGCAGGTAGATTGCAAATACCTTTCTTTCTCTCTTACATGTCTTTATTAAAAATTTGTACTTTAAAGTGTTTTATTTCTCAGTGAAACCTGCAGAAAACTCTCCTTCTGCCCCCCACTCCCCCTAGGGACGCTCCTCAACTTGAAGAAATATGTTTGAACTGGATCAGTGAGCTGAAGCATCTCACCATGCTGAATATCTGAGCTGCTCTAAGGGGTTAAAGAAATGGCACAGTTCAGAGAAGGGTCTCTTTTGGTGGTGGCGATTTAGTTTGGCTCTGCTCTTACATCCCCAGCATGCCTGCATGCTAGTTGACGTAGGACAACGAATGTCAGTAAGCAACTGATAGGAAATAAAAAGCACATAAGACACCACAGAGCACTCTAGGACCTAGTGGTCCAGGGACAGTTTGTCTTGCAGACTGAGAGTGCTGGTTATAATACGGCATTTTCTGTATAAGGTTAAGGCACACTGCAGGGAATGTGGCAATTCTCACACCCCCACCATTAAATAGAAAAAAAAAAGGGGGGGGGAAATAGTCTCACATTGAGACTACTCTCTTCTGGCAGAAAAACAAGGTGTTTTAGCTTGGAGGAAACATACTTTGTATTTTTAAAAATGGCATAAATATGAAAAGCATTGTTTTTTAAATTATTTTTTGATGGAAAAACTCAGTGAAAACAAAAAACATTATCAATGAAGTAGTTACAGCTACTCTGTCATTAAGATTCCGTGTTTATGCGGGTGCTGCTGCACAACTCAGCATGGCAATCTGCTGACTTTGTCAGTGCTGGTGTCTTGAGGTCATCCTTAAAAGGACAATGCATGAACAACCAGTAGGTTATCTGCGATTTCCTATCTTTTTAATGCTATAACATATACTTGAAAACGACACCATGTAGACCTGAATCAGCGTACATAAAAGAAAAAAAACATTTTTAAAGAATATATCAACACTACTAATACCAGTCACAAAAGACTCATTTTTCTGGATAAAGTCAGAAAAAAGAATGAAAACTCAGGAAATAACAGAAAAAAAATTGAAACTTATTGGTAAGTGAAGATTTTTCACATGCAGAAAGAATTTGGCTTAGCTTGGAAAGCATATTTATCTAACATGCCATGTTGCTGGTATGCAGTTGTGTACTGCTCATTATTTGGGACATACAGAATAAAAATAACTATCATATCCACTGAAAAAAGTATTTCCAAATCCGTACTTGCGAAATAAAATCTACTGCATGTAACTTCTTCAGAATACATAACTCTTCAAGTCGAATTGTATTTTTTTTCAAATAATATATATTTATCAATTTTTTTTTCTGGACAACAGTTGTCCTAAAAAAATAATTTCCTTATTATACATTTTTATTTACAGCATTTATATTCCAGACAGTACAGAAATTTACAAGAAATGTATTGATTCCAGGATAACAATAGACAGTAGCTATGTGACCTAAGTAGTTTTTCTTCAGAAAAAGGATCAAGTGATAAAGTAGTGTTGTGATTTGAAGAGGTCACATGCTGACAGATCAAATCAATCTTAATTTTGGGTATGGTGCAAGAATAAAAAAACCCCTCTATTTCCAAATGTTGGATCTTATCAATGCCCAGCTTTAAAGATACAATCCTAACCATATCTCCACTTTGATGAATTCACAGTATTAATTCCTACTTCTAAGGTAGAAAACATTGTGTTGAGAACTATCTGTTTACAGCAAGATTAACTTTCTGCTTAGCTGCCCTCTATCTGCCCATCTACCCTAGTTGCAAATATTTTTCCAATACTGTATTATTTTTACTGCAAATAGAAAAATTGCACATACAGAAAAATTAATCAAACACACAATTCAAAAAAATCTATTTGCATTTGGATTTAATCCATTTAACAATACTCTACTGAAGTACATTTTGAACTTTTGAGAAAGCTTTTAAAACTCAATCTATCCAGCTTGCAAGAGAAATTCAGTACAACATAAGTAAGGAATGGAATCCTGGCCTACCTCATTATTCCTGCACAAATATGTTTCAAGCTGAAATGGGATGGAAACAGGCAGAATACAGTTTAAGAGAAATACATATGTGTTCTGTCCCTTTGAAAAGAATAATTCTTAGATTTGAGGAGCCAAGTAGAATTTTACCAGCGTGAAAAATGTCAGTTCTAGTTTCTTCATTTCATGAATATTCAGAAGAACATGTATCTGAAGCAACACTTCTTTCGACATGTCTCTTTTGTAGGAACAATCCAGCAAAATACTTACATTACAGCAGCCCTAAAGGCAAAGAATGCATAGACAGGTTAGGTGAAAGACACTGCATGTAAGATTTCCCAAGCTTACAGATTCCTCCATTAGTTTAATAAAAATTTTTTTGTTGTTCTCTATTAATAAGTAAGTTTACATCACCAGAAAGATTTGCTACATTTATATTCTGTATGAAACTTGCTTAAGAGTCTGTGTGAGTCTCTTACATGAGGACTTAGATCAACTACGGTGGCAATGGAGAGCAAACAAAAGCATAAACTGCTCACTGATGACTAATAGCTTAACTGTAAATTAAAATTATCATCCAAGTTCCTTTCCCTCTATTAAGGTTTTATGATTTCCAGGAAAATATGAAATTTTAAGAAAGTCTTCTCCACATCAACACAAAGGGTTTGATAGTCATTCATCTTAGTGACAAGAAGGTATCAAGAACACTAAGATCACTGGCATCTTGTAGTACTGTCTTGTCTGGGTTGGAGAAAGGTGCTCCCTTTCACTTTCCTGCAGATCCCAGATGACCAGATGTGGATGCCAGCTCTTCAGCCTCCACCAGTATGTCACAGCCATTTAGCACTTTAAGTTTGTGACTGTGAAAAACATCAAAGTGTCTTTAGCTAAGAGCACTCCAAGTAACACCTGCCAAACCGAGCATCATTCAGAGCTCAGCTGCAGGACTCTTTTACAGGGATGCTGTTTACAACAGCTTCTTCCAGCAGATGGAAACATACACAGCTGCTACCTTTAGGAAAATCTTTTGTCTGTGTTATAGAAAAGTAAAGGACAACAGCGGCTAGTCTCGAGCTGAGAAGACTACTTACACTTTGGATTATAATCTACAAGGCCAGAAGGAGGGAGAATGTGCTCCCAGGAACAGGCCAGGCACTGGGCAAGACGCAACAGAAGCAGCCTGGGGAGCTGAGCATGCAGTACTGCATCTAAGTCCCATAGTAAGAGAAGGTTTACACCTTGGTGTGCTGCCTTGACTGTCAGAGCAACTACCTTAGGGAA
>NW_009952973.1:12436076-12509841 GCF_000747805.2 Chaetura pelagica | reverse complement strand
TATGGAAAGAGCAAGAATGAAGAGAGAAATATCTTGAGTTTGCTTTTTCATGTCTGCCGGTTATGGCTAGGCAGCACCTGTGTCAGGCTGCCTCTACATGGCATGTAGCATTGGCAGTTGTTTCTTTCCTGAAATAGTGGCAGACAAGTCTCTTCTCAAGAAGAGCCTTCTTCTTCATTTCCTGAGAAATGGAAGCAAATGATAGACAGGAGGGAGGTCAAAGAAACAGAAAGGAAAAAGAGAGTGAAAAAAGACAGGCAAGTCTTCCTCCCCCAAATCTGCAGCTGCATCAGTGAGCAGACTAACTGGTATCCCAGCTAGACCATCCTTGAGCAGGACACTGACAAGGGACCAAGGATACACTTGACAGCAGAGAAAAGCCCCTTTCTGGAGATGAAAAATATAATCAGTTGTACATAGCAGAGGACTAATTGCTTGTTCTAAATAAAAACAAATATATTTTAAAGTATCATTGAGCTCCTGTGCATACACAGTAACACAGGCACACTAACACTGAGAAGTGCTTTCCTTATGGCCTTAAATATGTACTTGCTTGCCTTCCAGCAGAAACAGACCAGAGTGCTGAAACTTTATTCATTTACTGCTAATGGCCAAAGCACATATATTGTTCCTCATCAAATGGTGTTGGCAGACATACATGAAAATGGCTCTATACATGCTTATATCCTGAATTGACTGGGATGCATCAATTCTGAAATGGAATTTTCTCCCAAACTGTACATCTTAAATGGCTCTAGAACTGACAGCGAACTAGAAACATCAACTCTAAACCCAAACTCTTAGTATCATACATCATGGGACATAAAAGCCCTGCTCATGCTCTCATTCACCTCCACCAGCAGATTGCTGTGTCTGCCAGCAGACACATACATGACCACAGCAGATGCCTCATAAAGCTCCAGCATCCAGAGTTGCTTGAAAGCTCTGACTGCAATGCAAAAAAGACATACTGAAGAATCCCTGCTGCTATAATTGATATCCTGGAGATGACGCTTTGCCTGTCATTTCCCAGATTTCCAGGAAGCTTCCCCCAGGTTTTAATATCTAAGCCACAACACTGTAAACCACCCTGCATTGTCTGTAGTTTTGAACAACGTGGTGCATCTTGTGACTGTCTCCAGTATCAGAAACACATACCCAGATTCAACAAATTAAGTGCCTGTCAAGCTGCTTTTCACACTGGTACTTGAAGGGTTCAGGAACCGCCACCTTGGTTATGCACTCATGAATTTTGTACCTGATAATGTTAACTGTCCACATTGGACCTACTTTCAAGACACAGAATACTAGAACACTTTACTAGAATAAAAGTTTGTAAACACAATCCTGTTTTCACAAATATATACAACGTTTTTTGGAATAGTCAAATGAGAACTAATTTTTTTCCCTAAATACCTTAGTGCAACCCAGAACTTAAATAAATCAAAAAACACTTCAAAAACTAAATGGCACAACCATACATAGAAGACAATTCATGAGATGGTCAAGTAAGCTACAGTGCTTAGAAAACACTAAAAATAGTTGTACCTATTCTAAAGCCATGAAAGAATCACTCAAATTGAATCACTCAATGTATTTTCAAACCATAGCAGATATTATTATCCAGGTTATAAAATTAAAGAAGTGACTTTAACAGTAGATTCATGGCATTTTGGTGAATATTGTTCATAAATGTCAGTGAGAAAAATGACAAGTTCTAGATGCAATATACTGTGCTCCCACAAGGGCAAACCAGTACTCAGAAGTAGGGAATAAAAACGTAAATTCAGGGTTGTCACCAAGCACCAGAAATAAATTTCCACAAAAGAGTAAGGGAGGTGTTCAGCTAATCACTATCCATTTCCTCTAGACCAGTATTCACATGTATAACCTTCTATTCTAGACAAATGGGGCAAATGGTGACAGTGGAATTTTTTCCCCTTACCCTCAAATGTAAAGTCAACATACATAAACCAACATTGCAGGTTACAGTAAAAAGCTAATCTAATCTTAGTCATAAATTAAACCTAAAATTTTATTTCTACTAGCAGTCACTATTGTAAGTAAGCTTAATTAAAATAATAATTATATAAGCCTACACTGATAGAGGTGACACAATTTCATACTTAAATGAAGCCATAAAGTTTTGAGCCCCAACTGTTATTCCAAAACAACCCTAAGGATGTCTTATTACTCTTGCCTTTATATCTCAATGGTAAAGAAACTCATGTTGAAGCCTTGCAGAGTCTCTGTTAAATATGCTTGAACTACTTCTCTGTTTAAAAGGAGAACATTAATTCCGCAAGATGGAAGACTAATCTCAACAATAACTTCTAATAAATACCTGCCTGCATTATGGCTACTAAGATTACACTAAATTACATCTGAAAAAAGGTAGACAAAACATTTAAGTGGAAAAATGTTTTAATAAAAAAAGCAATTTCAACATTTCAAACAAAGTAGGAGATCTAAAGTTCTCTCAAGGGCTTCTAGGGAAAATCTGACTCTTGTATTTGAAAATTTGCTAATACTTTACAAAGGTTTGGATAGAATTAACTTCAAAATCTAATACCCTTCAGAACTATTCTCTGGTCAGTCAGTGAAGTCTTCACTGAATTTGTCACGACATGCACACATCAGTTTGGTAGGAGTAGGTTTCCCTTTAGTACACTTGAAGTTAAAACCTTTTGACTGAAATAAAAATAAACCTCTAAATACACTGTGACCTTTGCATAACTGATCATCTCTTTTCAAGTTCTGCAGCTGTAGCCAGCAACAAGAGGCTGATAAACAATTTACCCGCATTCAAAAAAAACTCCGAAATGCTTTAACACCTGACATTGAGGAATAAAACACACTTTCTCTGGCTGGAATCTGACAGTAGGGACTACTTCCATGTCTGGAGCATTATATCAGCTCTACAGATGTGGGAGCTGATACAATATCAATATAGGCAAGACTGAAGCTCAGAGCTCAAGCAGTTGTTGCGGTCCAGCTCTCTGGGTATCACACAACACTCTGGCTTGGGATTTGTTCCCTTGTCTCTTGCACCTTGCTGGTATGACTGACTGGTGGTCATGGTGAAAGCTTCACTGCAGTGCCCAGAGGCAAGGTCTTGTTTTCACAAGCTCTAGCTCCCACCAGTGCCACGAAAATATATTGAATGGAAAACCTCTTGGCCAAGCAGATTGGCTCTTTGAATGCAAATGCAAGATGGGAATGAATTTTAATTTAGAGAAGACACTGAAAGAGATATGGATCGGAACACAAAGCAGTCAGGAAGAGTTTGTATACTGGATCTCAAATAGTACCCTTTGATACTGGAACAAATCAAAGCAGATTACAACATGTTCAGTTTTTATCTTGGGCCTGGAAGATATCTGTAACAAGAATTCAGAAGTCATTCTGAGCAAAGAAACATTGGGGGTGAAAACAAGTGGGGTAAACATTGATTTGAAGTCAAAACAAAAATCAGCTGCAGCCTCAACTGTGTGTAGTCATGGCACTAACCATCAGAGCAGAACTCCCAGGCTGCCCAGTGAGTAGCACACACGCAAGTCTAATAAGGCTGTTCCAGCACAACCTCCGCAGCTTCAGGAGCACTTAAATGGAATAGGATGATGTGCTATACTTGCATCCTGCTCAGAGCAGATCCAAACACCTTGAAGATTTATAGAGAGGAATGGAGAAGCAGTAAGTAGTATGAGCTTTATTCTTAACCACTAGACCACTAGGAACTGCCATTTTTCTAAGAAACTGCCTAAACCAGTCAACAAGTCAAGGACCTCAGCATTAGACTTGGTAATGCAGGAATACCCTAAATAGAAATTGCAGTAGAGGGAGTTTGTCTTTTGTTAATCCACAAAAACGGAAGGAACGTATGCAATATCACATATGAACCACGATAAGTGCACTTGAAATCTAATAAATTAAAAGAAAGCAACCCTAAACAACTTTAAAAGTAAGTTTTAAGAAAATTATACACCCAAGTAACATTATATGTTAGCTGGAAGAAATCTTAAAGGAATATATATGATACAAGAATACCTATTAAAATATACTTAACTTGTGTAACTAAGATATATGCTAAAATGAAAGCAAAATATATGAGATGGCATATTTAGATTTTGAACAAGAGAGAATGGCTCCAAATTGATCCCTAACATCAACTGGAAGCCAGCCAAGTTACAGGACATTCAAGAAAAGAATGAATGCGGAGACAAAGAAGGAATACAGAGAAATTAAATTGTTAGGAAAGGAAGTTCAGACTGCAAGGTACTAAAGTAAATCCAGTGCCAGAAAAGGCAAATAAAATTTGCAGGTATAGGAAAGGTATCAGTTGAGAAGTTCAGGATCAAACATTTTACCAAGGTTATTCACAAGAAGTCTAAACAGCAACTATACAAGCAGAACAGTTTGACTTGTTCCCAGGAGAAACACATCCATGGAAAGTATTTAGAGATAAAGACAACACAAACAGGCAGAAAGAACAGAGAGGAGTCATTAAAGGTGTCAAGAAATGTGTACAGCTGAGAATCACGAGCATATAACTGTCAGTTAGCAGTACAGTTTAGACATGGTATATAGGAAAGAGCAGATGGCCAAGAAGTGACCCTTGTGAGAGCGACTCAAGAGAGCAAGGGCCTTGTCACATAAGAATTGAACAAATACACACCTTCTTTTATTTTTTAAAAGATGTGTAGAATAATGTCCACAATAAAAGCATAACGCAGGCAGCTGGGTGAGAGACTTGCAGAAACACACCTGGTTATACAAGAAGGAGAAAATGAAAGAAATAATACCTGCACACAGAGTCTGCACAGAATTCCTCAGAGCAGTCATCATTATCCAGAATTAGGTCAGTCTCAAATATAATTTATTAAGAAGTATCTTGGAAAAGACTATGAGTAAGGTCTAACACTAAATATCTTCTTTTTTAACCATCAAACAGTTAATGAGAAAAATGCGCCTTAGCTGGAGGATTTTATATCAGGACTTTTATAGATATGACATTTTAAACTTTTATTAACTGAACAATGTAAGCCAAGTCTTACCAAGCAAAGCAGCAGGTAGACAAGCTCACTCCAGCTATTGGGTACACTTTCCCATTTATTTAAATTATCTAACTAGACAGAACTGTAAAGTGAAAATATCACTTGTCAGCACATATCAGCTATAATTGGTGCAGTACATTTCACAAATAAACCAAAATTGAAGGCTCCGTAAGTGTCTAACTAGCAACTCAGTCTATGCCAAACTTTTTTCTCTCAGAGTCTGAACAGTTTCTAGATCATCCATCCTCTTGCTTCTCCCAAACTAAGGATTTAACAGAATATGCTCACTGCTTGAAGAAACAAAATTGTCAAAGGAAACATGATATAAATGCTTAAGAAGTATATACTGATATAATCATATGAGGAAATAGCATTATAATGTCAACTTGCTCAAACCTACTTAACATAGTAAGACAATACTATTTTTTTTAAGAAAGAAGTCTTAACTAACTGCAAACTTTTGTAACTTCCTTCTACCCCCACATATAGATATTGGTTGAACATTGGGGGATGCTTAACTCCACAGCCTGGAGAACCGATCTAGGTCCTAAGCTTCATATAACTTACATATTATCTATTTATGGCATATGTAGGTTTACTATGTCCTCCACATGGGCTGGAGATGAAAACGGGAGAGTTCTCTCCAGTCTCTCAGTTTTTAAAGGTATTAAACAGAAGCCATCTTAACAAGCAGGCTTGCAAATCAGAAGATTCCTGTATCCTTTTGCCAAAACTTTGCCTTCTGAACAAATAAGAAAATGGAGTATCAGCAGCTGTGGTTTTTTTGTGGTTTTTTTTTAACCAAGATCAGAAAAACAGGTTAAGAAAGAAAACTAGGAAAAGAATTAATGAAGATCTAGATGTTTTAAATCACAGTGATGCATCATATGCACATTGTTACAGGGCACATAAAAACTTAACACCCTAATATGATTACATGTAAGTGTTCCATGAGGATATGCATATGATAAATTGCTGTGATTTAAAACATTTTATTTCTACTGAAGCAGCTCTACAGATTTAAACTCTGCTGCCGTTTTGCATGACTGCTGCCTTTTACATTCTTCAACATAAAAGACAACTCTGCTCAATATTTACTCACTAAGAACTTCAGCAGAACTTCCAGAAGTTGATTTTATTGTAGGATTTAAACTCTGTATATGAGCTATTAGACATGCTGCTCAGCATCATGGCATCAAGAACTAGAGTAATCTCATGCAAAATTTTCATACCAAGTATTTTTTTCACTCTGCTTAAAAACCTTGACAATTTGGAGAATCGAAAAATTTTTAATGTTCAATACAGAAAAGACACCTCTTCAGAATTGTCATACCAAATGTAATTGGATTAACCGGAAATAAAAATACTTTGCAGAAATAGGCATTTTTATTTTACAAGATAAATTTATAAACCTGTTTCAAGTACTAAACGACAAATACATGCTAAGTACTTCCCAAAAAAGGTATCATTTAATATATAAGTGTTCAAATACATACACTAAATACATACTTACAAGTTACAGATGTAGCTACTCAGACATAATACTCTAAGAAACTTTGCAGTGTAAGTAAATAAATAAATACTGCTTTTTTTGAGTTTTAAACAGTTCAGGATTCCAAGCCAAACATGAAAGCTAGGAATGCTCTGAAGACACTGAATAAACCCGCAAAAAACGGGAAAGCTTGTTAAAAACATAGATAGTATGACATGCCACAAGTGGGACAAGTATTTTTACCAGCATTGAAAAGGAGCAGTACAATGACAAAAAAACCCTGCCACAACCAACCTTGAAAAAAAAAAAAAAGCGCCTTCTTTTTGTCAAATGCTGTTTCATGTCATCTAATGTTGATAAAAGAAAATAACAGCTCCACTACATATCTTTCATTCTCAAATCACAATGAAGAAAGATAACTTGTAGGAAACTTAGTAAATACGTAGACAAGTTTATGTATTGCTAGCAATAACTGATCAAGCCTTCTCCATTATAAGATTAGGTTGTTAACAACCCTTTCGTATTTAAATTGCAAAACTGAAAACCAGAATAAAGAATACAACTAGTTTTTCACTGATTTTCTTTACAGAGTTTCTTGGTGACAAAAACATCTGCATAATGTATGCAGCTTTGCTATTAATATACTCCAATTCTCCAGTTTCCCTTTAAGCATACTAATATTGGCCTTAAAAAAAACCAACCCAACTCAACATCCCTTTTTTCTACCACAGTCTCAACAGGTCTCACACCCACAAAGACATAAAGAGTTTTGTCTTGCTTTAAAAGGGGGTTAGGAAAACTAGGGACGAACAGCAGAGACATGTGTATCCCATTGTCTCTTCATCCCTGCTAGAGATTTTAATGAAGTCCTATTACTCATTAAATGACATGTCCAGATGGACATGAGCCTGTATTTTGGGCAACTGACCTATGTAACAGCACTTACGTAAAACAAGCTGGCACACCTTCCCTGCCTCCCCCAAATCAGGTCACAGAATGATGGAATCATCACAGCTGGAGAAGGCTTCTAAGATTACCTAGTCCAACCATCCACCTGGGGGAAAGGAAGGGGGAAGGGGGGAGGAAGGGAGAGACAACAAACCCACAACACCCCACAAAACCAACAATACCACGAAACCCACCATGCCCACTACAGCTTGCCCTGAAGTGCCACATGCACACATTTCTTAATAAATCCAGGGATGGTGACTCAACCACCTCCCTGGGCAGCCTATTCCACTGCCTGACTACTCTTTCAATAAAGAAATTCTTCCTAATATCTAGTCTAAGACTCCCCTGGCAGAACTACAGACCATTTACAGGCCTCTAGTCCTATCATTATTCACTTGGGAGAAGAGACCAACACCCACTTCACTATAACCTCCTTTCAGGTAGTTGTAGAGAGCAATGAGGTCTCCCCTCAAGCCTCCTCTGTGCCAAACTAAACAATTCCAGTTCCCTCAGTCGCTCCTCACAGGATTTGTTCTCTAGACCCTTCACCAGCTGGGTGGCTTCTCTCTGGATACATCCCAAAACTCAATGTCCTTCTTGTTGTGAGGAGCCTGGAACTGAACACGGAACTTGAGGCGTGGCCTCACCAGTCCCGAGTACAGGGGCATGATCACTACTCCTGCTTGCGATGCTATTCCTGATACAGGCCAGGATGCTGTTGGTCTTCTCGGCCGCCTGGGCACATTGCTGTCACGTTCATCTGACTGTCTACCAGCACTCCCAGGTCCTTTTCTGCTGGGCAGCTTTCCAGCCACTCTTCCCCAAGCCTGTAGCATGCATAGGTTTGTTGTGATCAAAATGCAGGACCTGGCACTTGGCTTTGTTAAGCCTCGTAAAATTTGCCTCGGCCCACTGATCCCGCCTGTCCAGGTCTCTCTGCATAGCCTTCCTGCCCTCAAGCAGACCAACACTCCCAACCAACTTGGTATAATCTGCAAACTTACTGAGAAAGCACTCAATCCCCTCATCTAGATCCTATGGTTGCACAGTGCTATCCATGCTGCAGGACTGGAGGGGTGCAGCAATGTCCACAGCCCAGCTCTCCCAAACATGGTGGCTTCACTCCACTCCTACAATACACAGTACATGGAGTGGCAACATGAACCGAGAACTGCTAGTACCTGGCTACAAATACACAGATGTTAATTGCTCATGTGAAGAATCATAGTATGGTTAAGGTTGGAAGGGTTCTTAACCTTTTCAAGATCATAAGGTTCCAACCCCCCCCGCTATGAGCCAGGACATCTCACACTAGACCAAGCTGCACAAAGCTTCATCTAACCAGGCCTTAAACACCTCCAGGGAGGGGGCATCAACAACTTATTCCTGTGCCTTACTACCCTCAGGGTGAAGAACTGCTTCCTGATATCTAACTTAAATCTCCCTCCTTCAGTTTAAAACCATTACTCCTTGCCTATCACTGCCCTCTCTGGTGAGAAGCCCCTCCCCAGCCTTCCTGTAGCCCCTTCAGGTACTGGAAGGCTTCTATAAGGTCTCCCCTGAGCCTTCTCTTCTCCAGGCTGCATAGCCCCAACTCCCTCAGCCTGTCTTCATAGCTCCAGAAGTAAGATCTAAGGAAAACTGAGAAGACAGAAGCCCAATAGCTCTCATCTGTCCCAGTAAAAGCACATGCATCAACACGGGAAGGATGACTAAACTGAGTAATCTGAAATACAGAAGAGAAGTAAGTTATACTGCAGTCCTGAAAGCTTTAGTTGAGGGATTTCAGAGGTATCTATATTCTTTTGTAGTTCTGTCAAGACAAACTGGTAAGTTGATAGCAACATAATTCTGTTCCAGTATTACATTACTTTGGTTAGGAGATTGGTAGTCTTCAGAAGTTTCATTTATTCAAAGAGAGGCTAACTAGTATGAAAAGTAAATACATTGGTAAGAAACAAACAATCACAGGGAAATAAAACAGAGGATAAGAGGAGGTGACATTTCCAAGGGATGTGAGCAATCCACAGAAATGTGTCTCCTTCACTGACTACATATGCCAAAAAGCAAGGAATAATTATTGTCCCAATATACATAATGTATTCAGAGACCTCAAATAACAGACATTACTACCTGGCATTTCAGAAGTAGGTGTTGAAGTATACTGACTGTAAGCATAAATGTTCATATCACGAAACAGGCAGATGGTCTGTTTCACCAGAAACATTACAGTCTGACATTTGTTATCAATTGTACTGATTTAATACTAATGAGGGTAAATGGAGACAGACTTGCAAACATCTGTCTCTCAGGAAGATGTATGTGTACTTTTAAAAATCTTTTACTTCAGATGTATCATGCTATGGTACAAAGAGGAATAATTATATATTTAATACATGGCACCACTCTGACATTTGCGCAGAGCTTTCAGGCCAGTAACCAAAACCTACAACTACAGAATAAATTTATTCAGGAAAAGAAGCAGAGGTAGTGCTTCAGGATCTCTGCCATAGCAGCTATGAAATTAAGATCAAAGTTACTTTTTATAATATTATAAAATACTATTATACCATTACTAAGACTTTTATTCACAAGTACAGCAATTATAAAGATAAGCACAGTAAGGGCAAGTTAAACTTGTTCTCCAAATGCCAAGTGCTGTGCTTCTAGTCTGCATGTCCCTGCTCACCACGCTCACTGCAGGCGGGGGAAAAGACAGAAGAGCCACCAGGCTCCCCAGACATGATGAAACATCAGCAACCCAAGATGAGTTATGCAGAGCAGCCTGCACCATCACATTCCCTGGCTACATTAGGGACTACAGTATAAATCAGAATCCAAACCGATGAACATCGAAAAACAGGCATAAATTATCAACACTTTTTCAAGTCTAGCACTTCTCCTTAAGACTTATTTTACTGCATGCAATTAATTTGGGTCTTAAGTGGGTATTGTGCACATACTTCATTTGACATGGTTTCTCCAGAATCGTTAAGGCTATGCTTCTCATAATGATGAAGTGGTGAAAGTGTTCCTTGTAAGTTAGTGTCTATCTGTCAATGTTTCTGTAAAGTGACCACATTAACATCTCTGTGATTTTTGTTGTTATAATGATTAAGCACACTGAGTCTTAAAAACATTTTTTCAAATATATATTAACAACAAACACCACGCTTTTGCAAAAAGGTGCTTAAAGATGGTCAAGGTACTACTTTAAAATTCATTCTTAAATCTAAGTATGTCGTCTCACAGCAGAGCAGTGAGGCAGGCCATTTAGCAAACTACTGACCCTCAACACATTGACTAGATGTGTAAGGGTTCCCCAGAGCGCCAGCATTCCTCCTCCAGCAGGACACAGAGCCTCTGCAAAGGGCTACAACAAACCCACACAACGCAAGCTCCTTACTTGTTCTGCTTCCTTCAGAGTCTTTACTTTCTCTTCCATTTCTCCTACAACACCACAGCGAGTGTCATGAAATACAGAGTGACTTGTTACCTTCCCTTTAATTGCACAGCATCAGTTCCATGGAGATTCTGAATTTATTCAAACCACTCCAAGCACAAGCACAGTTTAAGACTAAGGTGTAACAACACAGCATTATGGTATAATTTCAGTATTTCGTTTCAATTTATGTCAAACACAAAAACCTGAGGACTGATTCAGACAGACTGGGTTTCTTCTTTTATAATCAGAACTTTCAGTGTTATTATTTACTCATTATCATTTAATTTAAAGCTACGGTCTGTTTACTATCTGATAACAAATTACTATGATTTTTATTGTGAAGTAAAAACCTATTTGTTAGTATAATCCATACACTGTATCATGTTAATACAATAGAATAAAAGACTTATTTTAATACCTCTTTGTGTATACACAGATTTTATTGTGGTTTTCATTGCTTGGGAACACTCATTTCAGCTAAGATATTTTGACCCCATATACTGAAGGTTAGGCATTAAGGATTACATTTCCCTCACTTTGTCATGTTTTATACCAAAGATCATTGCCAGCAACTTCTAAAATAAGATTAAAACCAAGATTCTATTCCTTGCACAGATTGCTGTATTAGCATACTTCAAAAATATGTAGAGTGCTGTACTTCAAGCTGAGATAAAAATGCCTCTAGGAGAAAGTCAAGAAAATTTCAAGTCAAGTCAGCTGTACACACTGTAACACACTTTCTCTGAAGATTCTTGTGGGAAACTCTTCTTTCTTCCCCACATAACTCTAAACAAAACTGGAACACAAAACTTAACTGTCATGTTTAAGCAATTATCTCCTATCAAAACTATCAAAAACCTAATTTACACAACAGATACAATGAATGCATTTTCAATTCCTCCTCTAGCTTCCCCGAGACAGTGAAACTGTTCCAAACTAATACACAGTTTATACAGATGGGGAAAAAAACCCAAACTGTTAAAAAAATATTATTTATAAGTAAATGGAAGAAGTGTGATCTTGTCCGTAAGGAACAGGCTGAAAGTGCAAAATATATGTCACTGGATGCTTTACACATTGGCATAGTTGTCAGATCAATACCATATTTTTTTTAATACAATTATATTTTTCTCACAGAAAACTGATAGCACAAATGGATCCTATTTGATTTTTCAAACCAGCTTTTCACAGACTAAGGATGAGACTAAGCTGAGAGAATGAATTCTGGAATCAAGACTCCTGGAACAGGGTTTGCCTTTTGTGACCTTGGCAAGATGTCTGCTCCTGGCTCATGAACACTAGCATCTAGAACAGGAGCAATATCAAGCTTACCTTCCTAACAACCTCATATAAGCTAATCAGTGTCATTTACGGGCAGGGGCGGGGGAGGGAGGACGGGTGGGTAGGGGATTAGACACCACAAGAACACAAAGGGAAAGAATAGTTCTTCCCCCCCCTTCTTTCTAGACACTCTTGCAGATCTACAGAAGTGGAAAAATTGACTCACTTTTGTGGTGTGTGTTTGTTTTAAGTATAGGGCTGGGTCTTATTTACACAATTCTAATACTTTACTTTCAAGTTATTTGTTGTAAAATAATAATATACATACACACACAGATAATTTGTATAATCTCTCTCCTCAACAAAACAAGAAAATTTTGCTAAAGCCCACTGCAAAGCCCACTACGAGACCCTAATTTCGAAAAGTGGTGCAATACACAAGAGGCCAAAGTTTTTGGTAACTAAAAATGTATCTTTTGGAGATATGAAGTACTTTTCTTTCTGTCATTTTTTTAGCCCACCCCTCTATACATACAAACTCACAGCTTTCTATTAGCACTGTTACTGAATTCTGGGCTTTTCAACTAAGGAACAGGATAGAATGGATAACTTCTACTTCAAGTCAGAAAACAGAACTATTTGTAAATCATTTTTTTTTAAATTGAATTGGGCATTCAGACACTGCCATGTGCAAAACCATAAGTAATTCAATTTTGTGGGTTTTGTTGTGTGTTTTTTCGTGTTGTCTTTGTTTTGTTTTTAAATTACCAGAGACAACAGATTTTTGCTTTTTTAAAAAAACAAACCCACCAAAAAATAACCAAGCCCTTCTTCCCTCCCCATGCTTTTTTTCCTTGCTTCCCTTGCCGTGGCTGTCCTCATTAAGCAGCGACTTGCAAGTCTGAATAACATCATCATCATGAATAAAATCATTCTGAATCACCCATAAGAGTCTGATGCAGTGCTGTATGAAAGTAGTGATGGAAGAGCACCTTTTATAGGTCTTCAGCTTTGGCCAGAAGCTAAAGCATGTTCATTGATGCAAACACAATAATAAAATAGGCTGTCTACTCTAGAAACCAAAGTAAAAGCTAAAGTCCCCAAACACCGTAAGAAATTTTACTTACACCAGCTAGTAAGTGGTTAAGAGACAAAAATAATCACTGTGAAAGAGACAGGGAACTACTGGAGAGAGCCCAGCAGAGGGCAACAAAGATGATTGGGGGATTGGAGCATCTCTCTTATGAAGAAAAGGCTGAGAGAGCTGGGACTCTTAAGCCTGGAGAAGAGAAGGCTGAGGGGAGACCTTATCAATGCCTGTAAGTATCTAAAGGGTGGGTGCAAGGACGATGGAGCCAAACTCTCTTCAGTGGTTCCCAGTGACAGGACAAGGGGCAACTGGCACAAGCTGGAACATACAAAGTTCAATTTAAATATGAAGAAAAACTTCTTAAACTTCGTTCTGGTGAAGGTGACAGAGCACTGTAACAGGTTGCCCAGGGAGGTTATGGAGTATCCTTCTATGGAGATGTTCAAAACCTGCCTGAATGCAGCCCTGAGTAATGTGCTCTAGGGGATCCTGCTTTAGAGGGAAGTTGCACTAGATGATCTCTAGGGGTCCCATCCAAATCTGACAATTTTGAGATTTATTTTCTCGTACCACGGTAAAAATCTGTTGCTAAAAATCTGAATGGTAGTCAGCGCTTGTCAGGAAACTTGAAATGGTTTGTTCTAATACTGAGACACGCTTGAACCACCTTTCTTGGAGACACACACATTAGCAGCATACAAACTAGCAGAGTGCAGGTACTTGAACAAAACATGAAATAAAAAGTTCCCACAGACTTCTTAAACTCCTTCACACTTCACTGACTAAATACACAGCAAATTGGTAATGACAATCCGTGGTTAACTTTCCCAGTATTCTCAAAATACAGAGGTTCAATGTTGAAATTTGATCAATATTCATGCCGTCTTACATACCAAGTTAACTAGTAAAAAAAATGCTGCAATACATTCTTTGAGATATTTCTCAGGAACAATATAAGTATTTGTTATCTGATGTGAATAAATCTCCAGTTTACGAACATTGATGATGGTTAACCTCAGTATTACAGTGTTAGAAGCATTTCAAAGTGACTTGTATGAGGCATATAATCAGGATAAAAATAGAACTGAACATTGCATTGAAACGATGAAGGCATGATTTAGACACATGCACAAAAAGCAAAGTCCTTTTTCCTCTCAACAAGAGAGCTATTAAAACCACAGAGGAGAGTCCCATAGAAAAAGCACCTCTAACAAAGGACTGACTTTGAATAGTTTTAAAAAACAGGACCATGTAGCTTTGCAGCAGTAAAATATGTATTTTGAGTGCATAATCTAAAAAGGTCTCTATTTAAAATTTTGCTACATAATTTTACAAAGGAGATCTCTAGCAGTCCTCAGACTATGTGCACAATTGAGGATGAATGTTAAAAACAAAAAAGCCATTAAAAATCTGGGCAAAGACAAGGGAAGTCAATTGTACATTTTATGTAGTCTTTAACTAATACCAATAGCCTAGTTTATCATCTATAATCCTGACAAATCTCTGCAGTTTACACACTAACATCACATGCACATCAATTGGTCATCCTCTAATCCAGAAATGTGTGTATGTATTTGTGTAACAGGATTAAGATCAGTTTTATGAAAGTTTACACAAGTATAAACACACAGTAGCCCTGAAAGCAGCAACCCCGTGTTCCACAGCTTCTACCCATGTCTGAGCCTTCCTGCCCCTTGTCCCATCCCACAGTTGGGGTTTCCCTGTTACTAGAGCTCAACAAGTTACATACTCATTTCCACCAAGTTAAATACTCATTCTCACCAAGTCAGTTCTAGTTTGGATCCATTTCCCAACCTGTACGTGCACCCAGCAACTGTGAGGCCTGCACAGACACGTGGAGGCTTCATACAGCAGAACCAGGTAAGAACACCTACAGTGTTCATGGAACTGTGACCTTTGCCTCATAACCTGGCTTCATAATCTGAACCATTACGCAGTGAATTACAAAATCACCCAGACCCAAAAACTATTTCTAATGCAACAGTCTCTTCTTGCTGAAGTATTCAACTCCTACCAAGTGCACCTTGAAAATTTAGGGAGGTCAGACGAGCGTTACTCTTTCTCTTCTGCTCTTTTCCAGCACTGCTAACTTCAAGCATCTACCAGTGACAATTCATGCACAGAGTTCAGGTTTCCATAGAACAGTCATGAGGAGAATTTCGAGTTTTGGTAACTAGATTTCTATTGTTTAATTCTCATTCTCTCCTTTATAGCCAGAGCTACACAACACTACCAAAGCCAGTTCATTTTTACACATACAAGCTGGAAAATGTTGTGTCACTGTACTGGTCTAGAAGCTTGAGTTTTATGGAAAATTCTAAGTAAAGATTTAGTCAAAGGTAAGGCAGTGAACAACACAATAATTTTTGGCAAATATGTATATATTTGCCACTCAAATATGAATGTAGTGATGAAAAGCAGAAGATGGAGGAAATAAAAATAAATAAATTACTGACCAGGAAAAAAGTGTGCCTTGGGAATAGGGACCATGGAAAGCAAGCTCACTGAACCTGCCAGCAACTGAATATATCTTCTTCTTTTCACACTGCAAAAGGTGAGACAGTATCAAAGGCTTTCTCCCTGCTGAAATGCCACTAGCAGTTTGCAGTGATGAAAACCCTTTGAGAGAAGGGAGTTGTAAGTAGGTGGAATTACAAGGACTCCGTGGATCCATCTCTGATTGATATAAAACCAAACTTCCTAATGCTAATGTACAGTCAGGTCTTACCATGTATGTGAATTCTTAAAGGGAATTTAAGGGACAGTTTTATACAGACTCCATGTTTCTATTAGAAATGAGATATACACATATGGAACATCCTCTGCCTGAAAGGCAAGATTCTTCTTACCTAGGAAGAAAAATCTCAAGTTATGTTTTATGCTCTCCTGTCGCCATAATTACTGTGATAATTTCCCTTCCCCTTTTACTAGAGGAGGAAAAATTAATAAAACTCCCCATGATCTTACTGGGTTCTTCAAGGAGAAAAGACACCGTGGTGCCATCTGACTGTTTTAGCCTCATTTTTCCAGGAAACTAATGTTATTACAAGAAGACTAATCACAAAATTATAACAGTTGAACCATACTGTTCACATTCTATCAAATCTGGCAAAATGCTAGATGCCTCAGATACAAATTTCACAGAAGTTAGACATCTTACAGAAAAATAAGACCTAGCTCAATGACTCTTGGAAAAGAAGCCATCCCTTTGTCCCTTTTCCCCCAGAGAGATGGCAATCTACTGGCTAAAAAGAATTTGGGTACTACATGTTGAAACCACAAGCACGCTTTCCTAACCTGGTCAAAAAAACATTGAGAGAGACTGAAGGGAATGGCAGACTTTAGAGACATGAAAGGGAGCTGAGCAGCTGACAGTGGAGACTAAAATACATAGGGAAAAAAACTAGAATAAATTCAGTTTTAAGTCTGCTACTCTTGAGATGACCTGGTTCACGTTCATGGAATACTCTCAAGCCATAGTACTTAAGGAAAACAAAATACAAAACAACACTTAAACAGCAGATACATATAAAACATACACATGGATAATTGGAGCAGTCAATGCCAATTAAATAAAAGGGATGAAAACCACTGCAATTATTATTGTGACTGGATAGCTTTAACTGTCTTGGTAGCATGCAATACAACAATATAGATTTGCATGGTGATGTCTAAACAAAAGACAGAGCATATCTCTTCATCAAAATGCCTGAGTAATATGATAAACATTGAAACAGAACAGTAAAAAAACCTTCCACCATTTATTCTACATAGAAATAGATGTTACATGTATATGTAGGTTGTCATGCAAACAGATACCCTTGTAGAAGCCTGGTTTTCCAAGCAGATTTCAATTTTGCCCCTCCAAGAAGAAAACACCATTGAAAGAAAAAAACAAACAACAAAAGCAACAGAAGAACTGATTCTCCCAAAACTCTGGAGCAGATAGAAATTATTGTTGACTCATATTGTAAATTGCCTGTCCACTACAAGCTTTCAGAGTAATGTAACAGGAAAAAAAAAAAAAAAGTTTTTCAATCACTGACATCCATCATCTCAGTAAACAAGTAAAACGTATACTCTGCCATCTGCTAGCTATTAGTCTGTGTAATCATAAAATATCATGTAATGTAATAACAAAAATCACTACTATTACCTGGTCTTTCAATTTATAAGCAAATATTTCTATCTGTCAAATGATTTCATGCTAGCATGGGGCTTGAACCTTCTGCACCGCTTACCGTTAACTTAAGATAAGTCTGTCTATTGTTTGGTCCTTCTACATGTGGCAAATTCTCAGCATGGCAGCACACTATTTGATCCCAGAAGAAATCTTAGGAAGAGAAGGGTCAGCAAATGATTCAGCTGTCAAGGACCTGAACAGTTCAACAACATGGGCTATGAGATAGTCACTGCTGTTGTTCAGACAGACTTAAATGCTGCCAAAAAAGGAGAGAATTGGCATTTCCAAGTTGTTTGTTTTTTTTCTGCACCATATTAAGTTTTGATACTTACCATTGAACAACTTTGTGTGAGAAAAAACCCTAGCAAAGTTACAAATTTCTCAAATTGCATCTTTAAAAGGTACCACAGAAACAGTTTTATTCTACAATGCTTAAGTCAGAGGAATAACTTATTTTTCTTTAAATAGATTTAGAATCAAAGCTATCCATTAGAGAGCAAACATATTAGTGAGCAACCCAGTGCAGGGTAACTGGTAACATTTTTCTAGTTATATGTATTACTGAAATATTTTTAAACAACAGTACTTCTCTTGTTCCTAGTTATTTCTCAATAACTGAAAACTGAAAGTCACAAAGTGGAATTTGCTTTTTTCACACAATTCAAGTTATTTTATACAACTTGCCAGTGTTATTACACCATCAGACCAAATGCAACCCATTTGTCTGGAGCCTGAACACCTATGTCCTATTACATATTTTCAATTTATGGCAGAAAAAACAGGGAAGACCCTCCTTAAGTAGATTCTTTTCCCCCAGCTAAATACTCAAGACAAAGGCAATGGTGTAAATGACACAGAAGCCACTACTTTAGCTGCATGTGATTTCTGTTTGTTGATCATCCTCTGACTTCGGGCCCAGAAGGGCCTCCTGCAGAGACAGAACAAAGTTGAACATGAGAACACCCAAGGTTTTGGTGCCCTGCCACGTGCTACTGTAAATTGAAGTGGTAACTTTTAAAAGATATAAAAGATCCACTGTGTGTAGATGGACTTGGAAACTCTACAGAAGCTTTCCCTTCTTAGAGACACCCATTTCTGCACTAGATTGGTTATAATCTATCAGAACCCTCAATATTCTTTCATGTCTTGGTCAGTAGCATTCTGATAGATTCCAAGAACATGATCAGGCATAGCCCAGGGACTCAAAGCAATTAGAATCCTAGAATGCCAGGTTGGAAGGGACCTCAAGGATCATCTGGTCCAACCTTTCTAAGTAATATTATAGTTTTATAAGATGGCTCTGCACCCTGTCAAGCTGAGACTTAAAACTGCCTAATGTAGGGGAATCTACCACTTCCCTTGGGAGACTATTCCAATGTTTGACTGTCCTCATGATGAAAAATCCACCTCTTGTGTCCAATCGGAAAAATATTTTTCTCTTTTTGGTAATACACACTCCACCTTACTCGGCCTGCATAGCTGGTTGGAGGCCTTCACGTACTAGATTTATCTTAACACTATGTATTCCTATGACAAGGACTATCACCTTCATCTCTGTGCAATACTGTTCCTTCCCACTATTGGTTCTATTGGCAAATAAACATGCTAAGTAGAAATGCTGAAGAGTTAAGGTCAAGTATGTCAGCCAACATCACTGGCAAACATAACAGTGGAATTACACAATAGATCTACTAGGACATCAGGTCACTGCAGCAAGTTCTCCATCAATCATTAAAATATATTTAACTAACACTTTTACCATTTCTTGGACAATATCCAGTCTCAAGGAACAGATATATACTTATTTACGTGACATAAAAAAAAAATCATCAATAGGATATGAGCAACTAAATTATTAAAAATACTTGGAGGCTTTCAGGTATTAGAAAGGTGTCTCCAGGGATTCTCACAAGTCTAAATGCTTAATTCCTACCTAATTCCATACGTGCAAATAGGGTCTTAACCCTTGTCTCTTGACAAGAGTTTCTTACTGAAACTCAGAATAGGGGCTGTGCTCCCATTTTCTAAGGCTGGGTCCATGCTTGGCGATTCACTTTAAGTGCTTTCTTGCCAAGTGGCTTTTAATAGCATCACATAATAGAATCATAAAATGGCTAGGGTTGGAAGGGACCTTTAAGATCATGTAATAGGATCAGAAAGTGACATAAAATTACAAGCATACCAGGTGTATAGCTGTTATTTGCTTTGTCCTCTGCAACAGTGATCCAGTGACCCACCAAATTAACCTTAGGTGAACAGAAGTACTGTAATATTCCACTAAATCAGGATGCATTCCAACTTCTAGGTTTATAGTATAGAGAAATACCAAGCAAACTTGAATTTCTTATTCTAGTATGAGCAAGTATTAAGGAATCTTAAAAAACAACAACAAAACTCTTGGAAAAATACAACACAAATTATTTTATCTCAAATGCTATAAAATTAGTCACAATAGAGAAGGCAGCTTAGTTTTATTTACAGTATGAAATTTCTATAGCTATATGTTAGACTATTTCTTAAAATATTTTTTTAACAGTTTCTCAGCCATGTGGTCAAAACTTCCAGAATAGGGTGGATGGATGGGTTTTTATAGCATGCATTTAGAATGACTGGCATAAGTCACCAGCAGCAAGTTCCCTTAATTCAGGGAACTCAAGTGCCACATCTGTACCAAAAACATTTGTTTTCTTGAAAAGAAAGTATGTTCCCAAAAATATATACCCAATGATGATTTTTTGAAAATAGGCATGAGAAAGATGACATAAACACCACCCCTCTCAATGTTCTCATCATAATTCATGAAGACAGCACCTTAGACTTTTGAAGAGACTTGCTATATGGTATCAGGTAACCTAACTTCTCATTCTTGAAAGTATAATTTACTACACTGACAGTCAACTCCTTGCACTTCACTAACACTGCAGTTGAGATATTTTCTTCAAATCATAGTAGGGTTCATACTGTACTGAAAAAAAATATTTCCACAGACATTTGAAGGGCTAAAACCGTATGGATATCTATCTTCAACTATATATTTAAAACCCTACACCCTCCCCTCTTTATTTGCTTTCCAGGAACACATATAATAGTAATTTCATGTTTTAATGAGGTTATCCGCTACATTCAGATCCTTTATTCTCTTGGGAATATTACCATTCTCAAGCTAAGCAACTTGATGCACACACCACAACACTACTTTTTATGAAGTCAGGTGAAAATAACAGTACTCAGAGATAGATGCAAGCTCCCCATCTGTACATTAGCACAGAATAAGGACTCGCTTAAAAGCTCTAGACCAAAACAAATAGGGTTAGCATGTTCAATTAATCTCCATCTTATGCAGAAGCCAAAAAAAACCAAAAAAAACCCCCATAGGAACACCCAAATCAGAATTAGGATCTAAAATCTGCAAAATACACTGCAGACTCCTTCCTGCAGCTTCATAATGAGAACAGTTGAACACTGGACCTGCCAGGAGAGGCTGTGAAAACTCCATCCTCGTGGATTTTCTGAGCTTGACTTAACAAGATCCTGAGCCACCTGACTTCACTTTGAAGGCAGCACTGCTTTGAGCAAGAGGCTGGACTAGATGACCTGAAGAATATCCTTACAACCAAAAATATTCTGAGATTTACCTTACTATCCACTGGAGAACCCCCTTAATGAGACATCACTAAGACCTGTTAGAACTGCTAAATACACATTCAAAATTGAATAATGAATTTTTCAAACAACAAAAATGTATACGGGCATACTACCATGTCTTCTATTAAACTAAGGGAGATGTACTATTTTGGCAGAGTTTGTAAAAAAGGACTGCAGGTCCCAGGAGCTTAGGGCTCTGTCTGAAGAGGCTTTGGCACAAACCCTGTTCCTTGGCCTCACTGGCAAACATCTTCATCCTTTCCATAAATTAGGCATTGCAGTGGAGATGATTAAGTCTCCAAGTAAGATTGTCTGACCTCATGAAACCCTGTTCACTCTGTGTGCAACATTTCACAGGGCTCTAAAACTTGAAGGCATTCTAGATTAACAGGTCATACCTCCAAGAAAATGAGTGAAAATAATGGCACCAAAGCATAGTGATTCCAAAATTTGCTAATGTTGAAATAAACACATGCATGTGATATCAAAACAGTAAAGGTGTAAAGTGTACAGTGTAAAGGTGCACTTATTTCCCCACCTCAGTTTCCTCAGCAGTGAGGACAAACTGCTCAAGCCAGAATTATTCTGCATATCCAAACTGCTCTTAATGTAGCATTTTCTGTACGTCAGGAAACGTCTTGTCTCCCTGTTGTCCTGCCCAGTCTTTCCTTTGCTCTGACATTTTAATGATTTCAGAAAACGGTCACAATACCAGAGGAAGTAAGAGGTGCTCAAAGTTAGTATTTGCTCTGACCAACCTTCTCAAGCAGTCTTGCATGGTTTTACATAAGCACCAGCAACAATCCAAAAGAACAGTGTACCCTTGCCTTACTTTTGCTTACATAGCACCAACCTCACAAATGAGAGTTATAGTTAAAAAAACAAAAGCCAAATATTTCCTGCTGTTTTCAACACACCCTTCCTGAAATACAAAAAAATTGGATATACTGTGCCTTTCTGAAATATTTTTTTTCTATAAGTATTTATTCATTACCTAAATGCTATTTTCTTTGGCTGCATTTCAAGGCAGCTGCTCTTTCCAAGTTGCAATGGAAGCTTTTTAACCCCTTGGTTTACCCTGGTAATTGGAGGCTAGAAAAATATAAAATGTGAATTTATTTTATCTATTATGCAGAGCTAAAATGAATTATTAACTGTAATCGAAGACATAAGAGTTGAATTCTTCAAGAAACCTCTAATGATTCTACTGAGGAAAAGGAAACTTAAAAGGTTCACTTCAATCCCATTATTTCAAATCATCTTTGCAGAATTTAAGACAGCGTTGCCCACGAATTTAGTCTCCAAATCAGGGCATCTAAATTACTTAAGTACCATTCAACATCATATGATATTTCAGCTGAAGTTTCATTGTTTTTACGGAATAGCTTGCAGTGATTTCTTACATGATATTCTGAAATACTCTGCAGCTGTAGTCTGCAGTATTAAAAGGTCTCTCTCCCTTTTTCAATTACTTGTTAGGATCTCAAGAGTTTCTTTTAAAAGCTTAATAGAAGACCCACTCACAAGGCTGTGAGGTTCCAGGCAGATCAGCTTTTATGGAAGAGGGAAGCAGACAACCAAATGTTAAAGATTAATACATACAAAAGTAATTTGTTTCTCTTTAGGTACCTGTAGCTCTTGAAATACGTTAGTGAGATGGGGATCACCTAGAGAGATTAATGTGCTAGGAATTATGTGCAAATTTACTTAATTTCATTAAAATGTATATCTGTTATACTTTCCACCATCTCTTCCTTCGTTAAGTAGTGCAGCAAATGACTTGTATTTGATTCAGGATTCAGTGCACATTCGATGCATATGTTCAACTGCATTTATTTTTTTAAAAAGGTTAACCTCACAGAAGCTCAGTATGAAATACCAATGACAATGGAATCAGTAACAACAGTCATTAGAAAAATACTTTTAAATGTCCTTATACATAACAAAGGGAGTTGTTTCTGCTCCACCCCTTTCATTTATCCTTTCTCCTGCTGCCTTTGCAAAGAGAAGCTTGAAATTCCTTTCAAGATTGATGAGCAGTGGAAAGCATCCCACATTACTATTAACAGGCACACCCCTGCATGTAGCTGCATGCCACTTCCAAAATGCTACGCACTTCCTGAAGTGCTTGGCACCATGGAAAAAACCTGTCACATCATAAATTCTTTTTTTACTTTGGGTATTTTTTAGTTGTGTTTTTTTTTGTTCTTATTCTTGTTGTTTTGGTTTTGGGTTTTGTTTTAGGTTTTTTTGTGGTTTGATTTGGATTTTTCTTCTGTCTGTACTGTCCATGCTTACAGTAACTCAATATGATCTGCAAGCAAAAGGACATTGTGGTTTGTATAGCAGACAAACCTGCTCAGGTTTACTAACTGCAGTTGAAAGCAGTACTGACTGATCTCTACAACTCTTCTCTGTGCTTGAAGGTATTAGTCCACAGTGGTAATGGAAGCAAACGTACAGCAAAGCTACCACAGTTTACAGCCCAAGGTATTAATTCAGAATTTCAGAAATTATTCAAAACACTGCTAAATGAAAATAATGCCTCTATAACAATGCAGAGAGTGAGACCCTGCACCACATGCTGTAATATTACACAAGCTAAAAGGCCTATTAATGTTTTTTTTTCCAAATTGGAAATATTATCCTCCATTATCTTGTTAAGTCAATTTAATACTGATAGTTTTACAGTCTCAGAAGAGCAATATGCACTAGCATTCATTTCTTCAAGGTAATATTGTTATAAACTTCTGCATGAATAAAGCATTCTGTAACTATAGATAAAACTAATTTGAATACTTTCATTAATACTAAAAAACACGATACAGATGGAAATGAGAAGTAAAAGTCAATATACCTGGTTAGAACACAGTTTACAGAGAGGCCATCTAAGCACTGGCAACTAAGTTGCAGATGCAGAACCTTACAAATAAAGTAGCAAGGATGTGGAAAAATGCTATTTCAAGACAACATAGGTTCCTAGATAAAAGATGTAAACACATATAAGTAAAAAGTTTAAAAGCCTTATGAAAGGAATTTGAGATCAAACAGTAAGGGTAGAATGTTGTTTCTGGTTCTTTTAAGATTTTGTTAAAACATTCCAGCATTCTATAAATTAAAACAATTATACACATTCCCTCTTTGTAAGTACCCTATACTTATATTACTTTTAGAATAAGCACATGAAAATGCAGCTGTGCACATGACAATGTGTGGGTACATTTTCCAGTGGTATGAGTCCCTCATGGTTAACAAGAAAGCAATTTATTTTATTGCTACAGTGATAAAGCTTAGGTATGAATCTTACCAAAGATGGATGGCCCTTTTTTCCTCTCAAAGGGGAGTTTCACTTGTACAATGATGACTAGCAACATAATCGTGCCATCAAAAGCCTTAACTGATTCAGCTGGAACTCACGATCTCTCAGTAAAGCTGCTCACTTAAGTTATGGAAAATACCTATGATCCTGGCAAAAATGGCATTATGACAGTTTTTCAGATTACTTTCCCTGAAATCATATTAGGAAAGAAAATAGCAGGAAAAAGGATTCACCTGTTCCATAAACATTGAAATTTGAACCTTACGTAAAATTGTACATTTGTATACAAGCATTAAAAATGGATGAATCTTTAAAGACCTACACCAGATGAAGTATCTAGCAAGCAGTACAAACAACAGTAGTACTTCTTTTACATTGACTGGATGTTTAAGTCCTGGAACATAAGTTTAAACCAGAAAAGAATATCATACATTGATTCTTCTATGATACTATTTATTATAACGGCAAATTTTACTATGCGCCGTATTTTTGTGTATTTGGAATAGTATTTCCAAGGAACAGTCACATACAGATTAGAGTTCCACGCACTGCATCTGAACACTAACAGATTCAGAAAATTGTTTGAATCGTGCCACAAACAAACAAGACACCAGCTCAGCAGTTACTTACAATGAAACATAAAATACTCCCCCTAATTTATAAGTATAAAAAGACTCAGTTATAACTGAAAATACCACATACAACTAAGCAGAACACTAAAATGCTACTATCTATTATTATATATTATATATATTATTATATTATTATATATATTATATATCTATTATTAACAGCAATATTCAGCTATTTCGCATTACAAGATAATAATACTAAACTCCTCCTTAGAGATGATTGTTTTCATTGTTGACAGGTCGGTAAATGAAATCTCAGAAGTTAACCTCTGATATCAAGTATTTTTAGGTCATAAGGTCCTACACGAGGTGTCTTGGAACAGAAGCATGAAAGTACTAAAATAAGCACACAGAGGTTTCTCTTAATTTGCCCTGTTGGATTCCTATAATAAGTGCTTAACAACTCCATCCCCAGAGCAACTTTGCAGTCATCGACAAGACCATTTACCACATGATTTAGCAAACATATTTCCAAGATTTTCACTTACATGTGCTACACAGAATTGGAATAGGAATTAATGTAAGGCAATTTATGGGCAATATCCTTCTTGCCTTCAGAGTTTTTCGCATCAGATCAAAGAGGAGAGAGCAGCTGAATTTCCTGGAGACATACAGAAATGGCAATGCTATGGGACCAGTCTTCCCCTCTGCCATTTACTGTTATGGGCAGTCAATCAAGGATTGTGCCCTTTCTCTCTTCCAGCCCAGGATTTGAGTTTGGAGGAAGATGATGAATTTTTTTTTCAAAATGTAGGAACATTCACATAAACCAGTGGCAAAATTCACACCATTCACTCACAATGTAGTATGCAGCCATATTTCACAACATAAGCCACTTTGTTTTCTTTACACGTGGTAACTGGGAATCTGAGAGCCATGTAACAGCTCAGATAATTGTCAGCTTGCCTTCTGCTGTTAACGCCACCCGCAAGGCACTCCAAATGGCACGAAACACAAGTGTAAGGAACTATGCTGGTTGGAAACACAGATACCCAGAGATGACAGGGACTATATTTAAGCAGGTGGATCAAAACTGTTTGTCCACTCTCTCGCACTCACACTACCTTTTCAACAAAATTGTATGAGGGGGAGAGCCAGCCTGCAAACTGAGAGGTGAGAGAAGGGAACCGGATCCTAGGCTTTCCAGAACACCAATTCAGATCTAGTTTGGTTTGGGGTCAACTCATCCACTACTCAGCTTCTTCCACATCTGATGTTCTCACCAGGAAAGATGGCATTACCTTTAACAGAGTTGATGCAAGACACTAGATGAAGTAAAAAAGTCTGTTCCCACTGCCTGAAACATTTTGCAGTGACCCTGCTAGCATCTGATTACCATTTTCATGGCCTCTCTCACCCCTCATCTCCTCCACACTTAGCAATCCCTATTAATTACGTCTATACACATAGCTCAGGCATGATCATAACATTTCTTGAAGGATGCCCAGCAGCAGACACACAACTCTAGCTGAAGTCTTAACAGTCCTGACTAGCTTACAGATCTTGCGACATGAACTTCAGCTTAGTCTTGTGGTTGATTGCCTTTTTTTTTAATACACACTCCCTCTCTGCAAATGTAAGCCAATGGGATGCATTATAACCTTAAATATTTTTCTCTGCTAAAATGTTAGTAGTGGTCAGTATCTGCTCACCATCCTGTAGTTAGTTAGTTTATTCCTCCTGCCCATCAGCAGTATTTTAAATATATACAATAAAGTATATGCACACAGAATGGTCCTCTACTCCAAATAAACACTGTTTTCTGAACAGTAGGATCTTACCTTTCACCAGACAATGTCAACTCAGTTTGTTAAGATTGATTCTAACCATATGCTAAATCACTGATGGCAAAGTTCAAAACAGCTTACACAGTTCTTGCACCATCTCATGAAAAAAACTGAACAAAAATTAGCATTGGTGGCATCCATAAAAAACCTAATTGAATATAAGCTGTGTAGGTAACAAACTGCTGGTGGTTACTCTGTAAGTGGAATGCTCCAAGCATTGCCAAACCCACCTAGAGTAGTTTTTGCTGCAGGGAAAGGCTGTTGTTTATTGTTACTTCACATGAGAAGTTATCAAAAGTCTTTAAAAATGCACACTGATCAAAAGGATCCATCATGGGAGCAAGTTATCTCCCCTTCTCTCCCCCCAAAAAATCCCCACCCAAATCTTCAATCCTCATTTGTATGTTAGGCATACTCTTAGGATCTTGACATGTTACTAAAAACAGAATAGACTGACTTGTTCTTGTTATTTTCTAGTCTTTTAGTATATTATCTTCCACTCGTTCTCAAAGACCACTTACAGCTCTCCTCTGGGAGGAGAAAAAAACCCACAAAACACAACACAACCACAAAACCCACAAAACAAACCACAACATCCCTAACACGACTTCTGTTTCCTCCTCTTAGAAAATAATAATAAAAAAAAAAAAGCAGGAGGTAGGAAATGATAGTTTAATATCAATTAACTGCAGTTTCCAGAGAAATATAGACTTAAATAGTGCAGGTTGGATAAATGACTTAGCTGCCATCTGCTTGTGTTCTCAGCAGCTTTTAGGAAACCCATCTACCTCAGTGAACCATTTGCCAAATACCAGAGTTAAGAGGACTGTATTTAACCTGGGGGGATCAAGGCAATGAAATAAAGCTTTGATATCCACTCTTCTGTAAGAGATATCTCTGTCCATCATCTTTCTAAACCTAAACCAGAGAATCTCTTCAGATAACCTAAAAGCATCATGTGTGTTCTGGACCTGCATCTTCTTGTTTGATGCTCCTCCACCTGCCGGTATACAGAACTCTTCAAGCAGAGTATTTATTTGTCCAGAAACTTTCCTACTACCTTGGTAAAATAACATCAACCTGCATGGAGAAATGTTAACACCTTTGATCTGTTTCCATGTCCTTAAAATGCAACTAATCAAATTACAAACAAACTTTAGAACAGATTAACTTTAGAACAGAGAAGTGTAAACTCTGACTTTCTTTTTTGTATTTTTCATCTACTTCTGTGATATACATCACTAGCTAGTTCTCTACAGGCACCACCCAGAGATGTCACTGCAAAAATTCATTATTCCAGGTACAAATTCCACTTAAATGGCTGCCATTTGGATGACAGATAAATAAGAAAATCTAATAGTATTTTATTCACCCATCAGTTTCTTGCAAATGGCAATTGCCCAAGGAGCAACCTGAACCACTGTTGTAACTTCAAGCACTTTATAGTTATGCATATTGGCTACTATTTCTTAGCAGTTTCTGCTTCCCCCCACAAAATACGACAGTAAGAAATCCTAGCACTTCAAACGTTGGGAAACACTGTTGACATCAGCAGCATCACAGTGCAACAAACATGCATACTCACAAAATAAGAAAAAAACAAAATTGAATTTTTCCAAGATTCTATTAAAAAAAACCCTAAAATTAATCCAAGAGTATATCAAGCAGTACAGAGCTAGGAATATCACACACAAGCATAGCCAGCAGAAAGAAACATGGCAGAACAAGCTTGACTTCTTTTTCCTGTTTTTCAGTGGTCATACACATCAAAACCTTCACATCTCTCAGAGCTCCTCCTCACACCAGTTCTCAGATTCTGGCAAAACACAACTCTTTTGTGTTTTGTGTTTGTTTTGGTATAAAATATATTAATACTGTACTTTCAGTCAAATACGCAGATGACTTCTGTAATTTACAAACTAATGATCTGGTTTATCTTGAATTTAAATGAATTACAGTTTCTGAATAGTTTATTCCTCATTTGTGAGGGAGTAGTACTGGGTGCTCCCTCTGATTTTCCTAAGTAAACTACACAAAAGAATAAAAAGTCCAGACAAGAAAAACCTGTTGCATTCTATTTTTTTATTTAAAAATTCTAATATAAGAATTACTTCTCAATTCCAGTTGTTCTCTACTGAACAGAATTAAAATTTTAAAAGTGTCACTGTTGGACAGTTTAGTCATTGATTTAGTAACACATTTATAATGTATACAATGCCCTAAAGCAATATGCATAGAGAAAACAAATCCATCCAAATAATCCAATGACATAATACTAAGTTGCTATTCAATAAATCCACCAGATGAGTTGCTATCTCAAAGCCTTTCAGTTTAGCTGCAGTCAAAATTACAGGAATATAGCTGTCTTGAACCATGGCCAAAGCTTCCAAAAACATGCTTGAAATTAGTCTTTTTGCTTACGTTTTCAAGATAAAAACTTGTTACAATGAAGCAAATACCAGCAGTTTCTTCAGCTTCTCCTAAATTTTAGAACAGAGGTACAGATATTGTGCAGTAATGGAATAAAATGATGAAATTATTAAATACAGTGAAATCTTCATCAGAGAGAAACTGAGACAAGTGGGCAGAATGACTGTCAAATCATCACCTATATTCAGTTGTCCAGGAGCAGAGACTGATCCCAGGAAAAATCCTGCCACAGTCCTGAGAAAGCCCAAGTCGAACAGCAGGCATCATTCTTTTCCTACCTTAGACTATTTCAACTTAATCTAGAGTATCAAGACTTTGGGCTTGTTTTACAAAACTAGCAGATTATTATTTCCTGGATTATAACCAAAAACAAAACTCTCTTTAATCTCTAGTGTCATCCCCTTTATGATTTAAAATACACTGAAACGTTTATTTCAGTATAAATGCTTGATGACCTCAGAAGGTGGATGTCCTTCTTTCTGAACATAACACAGCAAACACAAAGTGCAAAAGTTTCATATGTGACATAGTTGCATGGAACAGCCTCTGTAAAATAAATGTCATTAGTGTTAGTAAGTACAATTACTATCCACCTACGTGCACATCTTCTCTTTTTTACCATCTACAGTAACTAAAGAGATAAAGCAATTTGGGGTGCAAGAATTGTAACAAGGAAGTATTTGTCCTTAAAGAAAGAAAAGGTGTTTCTGAGGGCATTTCAACCCCAGACAAGCTAAATGCTGAAATGTTAGCTTAAGGTCAAGATAAACACACTTCCTTCCCTACATTGCAACGCAGCAGATCTTCAATAAAAAAGACAGCTAGGCCTATCAAAGAGACATCTGCAGAGCTCTTAACAAAGATGCTGATCTAAAACAAACACTCCTGGATGCAAATTGAGCATTAAGTCAGATGACTTATGGAAAAGTTCTAAATTTATCATTGAAAGATAATGACAGCTTAATTAAGACTGTTATAAGCTTCCACTATGAATATTTACACTCAGCTCTCTCGTTCTTGCCTTAGACATCTGACCTGACTTAGCAACTAATACACATTAAACGCAGAGTTCAATACTAGTAGGGAAATTATGTACAAACACATTTTTCAGGTTCTAACTTAGATCTCATCTTTTAAAATCTCAATTACTTGAAGAAGGATGTAGATTTGCACTAAAAATAAAATTAAAATTATAAGCACATTAGTTAACTGGTGCTTCCAGTGACTCAAACATGAACATTTAGTTCAAGAAGGCATTCACTGATAGCTACCTAAGTTTGTTTTGCTATCTGCCTTTGTCTGCAGGTAACTGAGGTTTCTGTGTGAACATTGGCATATTAACCTTCGTCTTTTAGTTGAGATTAGTTTTATCCTTCCTGAAGTTGGCCTTTTCTGCTCCACCCTCACTGGCAAGAAATCCAGATGTTTTCAAAAACATATTACAGCTTAATGCAAATTTACACAATCTTTAGAAGTATTCAAAGTACCTGACTACAGAAAAGGCAACTTGGAATTTATTGATTTTTTTAATTCTAGATCTTTAGCATTTTTGTCTCCCTTTATGAAACACATGAACTTGGCCTCTGAAGTAGTGCAGTAGGCTGCACAAGAGAATTAAAAAAGGGTACTAAAAGCCTTTAAGAAATTATCATTACTTGGGAACTAGGCATGATGCCTCAAGGTGACACTGAAAGTAAACAGTCAACAGGGGATGTGGCCTATTCTATCATGGTCCTGCTGTCAGCAAATTTTCTCTAAGACCATAAAAGGACACAAAGATGATGTATTGCTGCAAATAGCAAGCAATAGCTGACAAATACTTCCCATGTTCTTACAGAAAACCAAGCCCAAATCCTTCAAATTGATCTATGAAAGCCAGAGGCATCCTAGGTAAGCATACTGGGCTTTTCTGCACTGAAGAATTAACATGCACAAGGTCACATCATAGCCATGTGTTTCTTGTGGTTGATGTTTGATTCTAATCTTTTAACTAACTGATAGCTTCCAGAAGAACATGGCAGTTCATCTGTGAACACCATTAGCTCTATCGGTTGCCATCACTGTTTCTACAATGGAACAGTTAAAAATAGACCAAAACAGGCAAGACAAAAGTTATGAGTAAGAAAGGAAATGAGCTTGTTTTAGAACAAAAATCAAACTGAAGTACTTTTCAAAAAGCAGCTACAGCCAGCAAATGAAGACTGAATGCTTGCTCATCACATCATGTAGAGATTCCTACAGGAAGCAATTTGCCACTGTTCAACAACAGTGGCTAGTGATAACATCTATATTTAGGCTAAGACTTTCAAATATAAAAGATGGCGACTTTTTGTTTTCAGAAATGTCTAACAAATCCATTTTTTTGGAGGTTATTACTACTCAATAGGGTAGAAACAGTAACATGTCTGCCAAGTGACATTATCATCATATTTGTCAAAAATAGAAATTCCCCAAAACATTTATTTTCTGTCATCTGCCACACCAGAAACACGAGTGAGCCAATAGACAGTAGCTTCATATGGTTTTGCCAACAGAAGGCAGAAAAGGGAAGTAACAGTGGTATACTGAAAATTTTGAGACAGGAACCCCTTGAAAGGCCAGAACAAGACTGCTGTCCTTGCTATTCTTGGTGACTTTCATAACATCTAGCTCACAATACCTATTAATCACCCTCTTTATGTAGAAAACCTCACAAAAACCCCGACCCTTCAGACCCAGAAGATACAGTAACATACAATAACTGCCACCTCCTGTTAGCATCTTATTATATCCAGCTCTGCACTGAAGACACAATTTAAAAACTTCACTGTGGTGCCTCACTGTAATTACAGCTGTACAAAACCAGACCTATTTATATTCCCTGCTCCCTGTCCCACCCTGTGTCAGGGACGAAGGAAAAACCCATGGCTTCACATATGCAGAACTACACAGTAAGACAAGAGTTGCACGTTCTATCCACACACAGAAAAGTTACAAAGTCCAAAGATTCTTGGAGAGTCTTGTTGGTTAGAGCCTAAATACTATCATATATCTGCATTAATATGTACACAATATTTATGTTGCTGTTTGTCCTTTTTTTAAAATCACAAGATAAACTATTCTCTTAACACTTTTATCATACTTCCCAACCCAGCCTAGGAAAACTACATGCAAGATTTTATGCTGTGTTGCTTTCTGCAACCAAGATGAGCGCATATTAAAACCACTTTGCTCTCCCTGATCTCAATCTGTTTTATGGATTGGAAAGGAGATGTTAAAAATGGGTACCCAAAAGTGACAGAATTACACAGAATTTTATATCTCTACCTGAAGTAACTTTTTTTTTCTGCTTTAAGTCAGAATATAGACGAAAACTGACAAATTATTATTAGAGTATTTAAGAACTTTCATAGAAACACATAGATAAAAATTATCCTGAAATGCCTGAAAGACCTGACAAAACATCTCTTCACTACTTAAAAATCTCAGTCTTTGGCTTCTCAATGTAAATGGGGCAAAACAAAGGGATTAGAACAGGTATTCTGTGGAACATTTTATTAACAGCCAAACCCATGTATATCTTAATTTTTTGTACTCTGGCATCTTTTTTCATTTTTGGTAAACACCACAGGTCTCAGCAAGATACTAAACCAGGATTAGAGACATTCCGAGTACAAAAGCATGCTGAAAACCTGTTCCATTTTGTACTGAAAATACTTACTTCTGTTACTGTCTTACACAATGCATAACTCACTTTAAAACCTCCAGAAACTTAAAAATACACAAAATTTTCATTTCCAAGCTGTTTTTTAAATAGGAATATCTGATTTAATTTTAGGTCTGTTTAATTAACCCCGTTGATTATTTATACACTCTTTATCATTCAGTTTGGCTACCAAAGTTCTGCTTGAGAACAAGGACAAAAACCAAGCAGGATCAGGAGTATGGCTTGATTTCCTTACACTAACAACTATCATAAATTATTTATTCAACTTCAAAGAATTGACACTGATGATGAATATAGTGCGAAAAATAAGATGCATTTGTTTGCTATCAATTATTGATTGCAGATGTTTTGCAATATAAGATATGCACAAAATATAAAAATGTATTATGTTAATTTCATTTAAATGTACTGTTCTTTCTATCCATTCAGAGATTATGAATGGGCTATTTGGTAACTTTTCAATAATAAGAGATGCAAAAAACCTGACATCTTGAGGGAAAAAAAAAATTACATCCATACATTGCAGTAAGAAACTTACACCTGGCAACACAAAACATTACTCAAGACTAGGCAAAATTAAGCCTTGAATCAAAATAAACTACTTTATATAAGCCTACTCAAGTAATAAAACATTTAGAGCCTAGAATGAGTGACAGCTGAACTAAATTCACATCCAAACCAGTCAGTTCAAAGAATTAACATGTCAGTCCTTCTAACCAAAGCAGGACATGAAACCATTCAAGCAGTTACAGATCCAAATTTTCTTCTGATTAAAAGTAAGTCTGGGATGTACAAGTGCATGCCAGATACCTATTGTTTTTACTGTGCCCTAGGTCAAACGTGGTAAACTTCACACTTCTAACCAGTGCTGTTTGTAAGAGATTGGATGAAACACGTTTACAAAAGAATCAATACATGTAAAGACTGGAAAGAATTAGAGAGGCTTGTAGAGTTGTACCTATTGTCTGGTGGAATTAGATGTCAGTTTGAGCATTGTAACTCCAACAAAGGGTTCCTAGCTTTAATTTACTAGAACACATAATGGGCAATGTAGAAGCTGGGAAGCACTAGTCAGTTTGAATACATTACTTAACACACAGTTTAATGAAATGTTACAAACATTATTATAGACCTGGCATACTCTATCTGCTCATTCATTTTTACTTTGCAGTCTTACAATGAAAGTACATTTCTTTGTGAGGCTGTTCCACTTACAGTTTCAGAAGCAAGAAACACTACAACATGTTCAAAATAGGGATCTAAATAATATGCAATAAATTGCATGCTAAAAGCTATAGAAATAACTAGTGATACACAGCTTTCCAATCTGTCTCACACTGACAGCATATATATCTGCATAGCTTATGTGCTTTGACAGGTTAGCTACAACACATCCTAAATATGTATCTCAAGAAATTATTCAATTTTAAACTAATGTATAAAACCAGATGTATAAAACAGGACAAGTAAATAAATGTAGGCCACAGTGGAAAGGAAAACAAAAGCCACCAGCACAATCTTTAAAACTGAGAAGAATGGCTGATAGCAGAAAAAAAAGCCCAAGTCTGATTCACACATTAAACGGAGTAATAAATTTCTTTCCTGAGGATTTTTTAATTCTTCAAGAAGTTCTTGTGAAACAGAAGATCCATACCCTTTCCTAATTAAATATTTCACAGTCATCTTATTTTTAGTTCTCAGTTCAATCTGACTTTAATTCAAATGTATAGCACCAAAAGGCACCACTTTGGCATTCCAATAAAATAATTCAGACTAACAAGTAGTTTTATACCATGCTGAACTTTAAGGTTTACCTTTGATTGTCACAATGTATTTCTTCACATTATTTGATTTACAAAATAGAAAATTAGGAAACAGTAATGAACAAATTATCCATAAGCATTTCCAGATAAAACATATGGTCTAGTGTTCCAACAGACAAAATGAAATTTTAAACACACAATAGGGTTGTTTAATGCCATACTCCACTGGGTAAAATTCGATGCAGAAGGTTGGCTTTCTCCATCCCAGGTTCCCTCTTCAAACTACAAGCTGTTTGTTCATGTGCAGCTGATAAGTACAGTATCTCTGAAACTCCCTTTACAACCCAGTGCATATATTGAAACAATCACTGGAGTACATTTTTTCCCAGGGAAATGTGTAAAGAACTCAATTTCTGAAGACAAAAGTATATTCTATCACAGGGTTTTGAATAACAAACTACAGAGTTCTTGTTCTACCATGATGGGAAAGCCTCACCTGGGACTTTTTTGTTCATATGACAAGAAGTTGCTCTGACCATAAAGAAAAAAAATATATGTGTATCTGCATGACAAAGAACATCCTTGTTACTGAGAAAGACTTCATTGGTACCACTACCCCCAGACAAAAGTAAACAAACTCTGATCAATTTTATGTGTTAAATGCATGTTCAGTTATGAGAGCATTGGTTTAGTTCATTCCACAGTACTATTGCATGGCATTAGTTTTGTATTTTATCCTGCCAGTCACAACCTGTGTGGTTAACACACACGCAAGTGCTTTAAACAGCATGAAGTATTGCTAGTTGCTACACTACATCTACAGCAACACAATATGCATATTTGACATCCCACTTCATTGCCATTTAAATCTACCTTAACAACTGGAGAGCCTTGTCACCTGGACAGCCAAGGTCACGATTTCTGATGGTCATGATTTTCAAAGGCCTATGTGAGTCTCTCTCTGTGGTCACATCAAAAGGAAGTCTTAAAAAGGGTTAATCATGGCTTAAAAGTAAAAAAGGAAGTGCACTCCACAACAGAAGCTGTTGTTTATGCTCCTTTGGGCTGTTCATTCTAGAAATCTGGTTGATAGAAATGGGGTTGAAAAGCTTAGAAACTACTATTCCTAGAAATGTTGCTTCAGAAGATGACAACAATTGATTTACCTTTTGGCATATCATTAGCCCAGGAAATAGCAGCATTCCACACTGCAGAAACATACTACGTGGTCCTTTCTCTGAAAATAAATCTTACTCAAATTTATATTTCAGCATATTCCTTGTATTTATTACTGTATAAATCAAGTACTTTCGATTTCAAAATAATAGTTCATTTTGCTGGTAGACCCCACACACAAAAAATGAGAATTACTGCAACCCTCATACAATTGACAAGTTCACAGCTTTGAAACCTGGGTCCTAGAGGCTGGGTGCTGCAGTATTTTGGGAGAAGGCAAACACACATCTTCAGCCAATTATGTTTTTTTTCACTGTAAGAAACTTAGAAAAAATACTTTCTGAGCAAAAAGTATAATTTGGTTATAGCACAGAAAAGGACAAACTATGTTTATACATGGAAATGTCATGTTTTAAATACACCATTCTTTGTTTTCCTATTTCCTCTCACTTCCCTTCCAACATGACACCAAACAGGACACTTATCGATAGCTTACCTCTAAAGTTAAAGAAATAGTTGCCTGACTGTTGTCAGTATCTCACAGACTCTTTCACATTGCAATAAACTCCTATGGAAAGTAGAAAGCCAATTACTGAAGCAGAATCAAACAGAAGAAAAAGTGTGCTCTCTCACTAACACACAAAGCTACAACCAGATTACAGGGTTTTTTTAAGTATGTTTAAAGGTATGTAAGTGTAAGAACTGTTCTCCTCTGTGAGTAGAAGCAAGCAGCCTAGCAAGAAATGCAGTACAAAAGCATCTTCTTTGGTTTATGTCCAGGTTCAAACAGAGGACAGAAAAGGGCCAGGGGAGAGCAACAAAAAGAAGTCAGTTCCTACTTGCTAGTTCATTTGAAACCACAGGTTTTTACCATAAGGATGGACAAACACCACCACAGGTTACTCAGAGAGGCTATGGGGTGCCCATCCTGCAGGTATTCAAGACTCAGCTGAATGCAGCACTGAGCAACCCAATCTAACCAGGTAGGCTTTGAGCTGAACCAGGAAATCAGGTCTCTCCCTTTTTAAATACCTATTCACAAGATAATTTACAATAGCAATTATTTTTACAGTAACACATTCTCTGCATTCTGGCTCACCCTACTACTGCCATAAGCAAGTAGCCAAAAGAGCACGGCATTCTTCAAGATCTATGGAAAATGAGAAAGTTATCAGCATATGGCAGAAATCATAAACTTTAGAACTTCTGAGATAAACATCCAGGGAGGTAGCAGGCCCCAAGACACATGGAATATGCACTCATCTTGTCAACATAAGAGCTTTCTCATTTAATGTCAATATGCTCCCCTGCTCCCTTGTTCTCCCCCACAAAAATCAACCAACCAACAAACAAAAACCAAACCAAAACTCCAAAAGGATTGGCTGACAAACTAATTCTTAGAGGGAAGGCTCCAAGTGCTTTAGAAGCTTTTACATGCCCTTCATAATACAGAAGAACCCTTCCTTAACTCATCTTTGAAAGACACCTATATTCCATTTCTGGGAACATACTTAAGGGAAAGCCCTACGGCAACATATGCAATTTCTTTTGTGAACTTCCCAGCATATTCATCCATGGTTTCTAGTTATTAGAATAATCTAGATACTTGCTATTTTATTTTTTCCTCCTTTTACGTTTAATTCCTTAATGAATACAGACTTACATATTACAAAAGGAACAACTCAACTCGAATTTTGTTATGTCACATTTCACAGGAAGTTCCAAGCTGGTATGAAAACAACTTGATTGCTCTAATTACAAAATTTAGGGTACAATTAAATAACACCCAAGAGAACATTTCTGTTTTAAGTACCCTCATGTAAATTCCCTTTTTTCCCCCCTTGTCAATCTATTTGTAGCACTTAGTTCTGTTGCAAATTTGAATTCCAAATCATATTGCCTATGGATGTATCTCCACTGTTAATTTAGACTACAGAGGCATAGCAAAAGGATCACGCACTTAACAGACAATACCTTAAATTTAGCACTGACATGCCAATTCTTTTTTTCCATGTAATTAAACCTGTCAGTCCAGACCTATTCATAAAGAAGGAATCTCAGTATTCCAGCACCTTCTATTTACCTTGCAAAACAAAAGGCTAGCCTTACTACACTCACCTACACTACACGAGTCATTAATGTAAACTATCTCTTGATTAATGAACATCACAGCAGGCAAGGCATTACTTTCTCCCACTTTAAATCTGTAGTTGAATTTTCCATGTTCATGCTGTTTGGATAGACATGAAGTAATGCATAATCACATGCAGATGCCTTCAAAAGCATACCTGACAGTCCATTAGATTAAATACTTGCACTAAGTATCTGTTTGGGATATTTCATCTGCTACACAGAGATCTTTAAGAACATAGTGCTATTAAGACATTAATATAGTTTGGCCCATTTTAGATCCCTTTGAACACTCAACCATAAAAACCATGGTACTGGTACAGGTAATCGATAGCATTTACAATTTAGCAAGACTGAAAAAGCAACCCTACAATACAAGATGACAAATGCGTGGCTCGCATTAGGCACTCTCACTTATGAGGAATGAAAAGAAAAACTTTTTGCTAATGATGAATTAACAAAGCTGTTCTGCTTGTTAAATGCCATGCAGCCCACATAACATTAATTAGTGTAATCCTCATCTGAATTATTGACATGTTTTACATAAGAGAAGTACCATGCTTCATAAAGGCATAACTCAAATTTTAGTATGCTTTCTTGAGCGAAAATGGCACATTCTTTTTTGTCAATTATACATATTAAAAAGAAGAAAGCAAATTAAGTGAAACTAACAGAAAAAAAATAATTGTATTATCATTGCTTTTAGAATGTTCAGGTAGTTTCTGTGCTGTAGACACCACAAATACAAATGCCAGATGTTTTTTAATTCTTTTTTTCTATAAAGATAAAACAGACAGCAGACAATACACTGGAAATCAAGGTTTTCTGAGGAATCAGTCTCAAACTCTTGGCACAAAATACTACAGACTAGAACATTTAGCAAAAATGTAGTTATATTAAAAGACTTCTCAGCTAACAAACATGTTAGCTTTTCCCATTTATGTTCCCATTTTACAGCTTTAGCAGCATTTTAAGGAATCAATGGAACTATCTTTATTTTACTTGTTTTTAAATAAAAACAACAATCTGAATTAGTAAAAAAGCTTACTTGTAACATTTTCCAGGGTGACCCCCATATGCCAAGAATCCCTCAGCTACAATAGGTCTGTCAGAAGCCTGAAAAAAAATTTTTTGAGTGATTATCATCTTTTCTGATACGCAATTTTTTGCTGTTTAATCTTCCTTTACCAAGAAGCATCCAAACCCGGAGTATTATCTGTGAGTCCTACTATACAAATTACTGTGACAAAGACTGAAAGATAGAACTACACAGTTGATCTGATCTACTCACACCTTCAGCTGTCTTACAACTACAGTTCCTTATCACACAGCTCTATACCACTGAAAGACTATGTATACAAGAGCAGAAGCCCAAATGGGTTATTAACCAGAATATCAAGTACTGGATTTTTCTGTCTAAAGAAGCCCAAAATCCACTCCTGAACTTAGATCCTGGGTAATCTGCAGTACTGACAAACAAGAGAAACAAAGATATTCCTCAGTTCAAGGAATTTATTTTGGGGAGGCCATGGGAGAATGTGTTCATGGTTTTTTGTCTGCCTGAGTTTTGGTTCAGGTTTGGTTTGGGTTTGGGGTTTTTTTAGGGGGTAACAGGGCAGAGGTTTGTTTTTTGTGGATTTTTTTGTTGGTTTTTTTTTTGGATTTTACGTTAAATTAAAAAAAGAAACCAAAAAACAACAGTCAAAACCATTTACATGGAAAAATAATTGTTTAAACATGGCTACAATTCTTCCTTCCCATATTTTTAATTTTTAATCTTTTCCACTATCATATGTAATTCTCTTGGTCACATTGGGGAAAAAGAAAATTCAAGAGAATTTTCGTATTTTTTTGAATTTTTTCATTTTCCCCTACAAACGCTTCTCTCATCTCTTAGCCATGTCTACTTCTTTACCTACCAACATTCCTGTTGTCACAATGCACAAAAAAGGAGAAAACCCAAAGTCATTATTTAGCATACACAAACTTGTTGGAATTTGTTTTAAGCTCAGTGTATTGCTTTAAAAGGCTAATACTGACTAGGATCAAATTGTAGAGTTATTTCCACTTGCTAAAATAAAGCATCAATAAGAAGCAAATGAAAGGTAACAGATTTCTGAATCCAAAGACTGAGGTGTTAAAAATATATGCATTATGTTGAAAATAGCAAGCTACTAATTACCTTTCTGATTTATAGGATTGTACTATACACTTTGCACTAGTATTCAGCAGCGGACATTCTGCTGATCAGATTTTATGCTGAGACACAAGCCCCATTTTAGCATTAAATTCATATACAGAGTAGCAGAATAAAGAGTGTGTAACCAAAATCAGAAAAAATCCTGTCCTTGCAAATACATTCTCTTGTATGAATTCTCAGTACTGTAGTGTTAGCACTACTTCTAACACAGAACACACACAACAGTTTAATGTCTCACAAGCATCAGAGCACTTGACCAGGACTGCGTCTTTTCCTATTTCATGAACGGGAAAACCACAGTGAAAGTTTGATTTTGTAAATACATTGGCAGGCATGAAAAGAATCAAAGGCCATAATTACTACGTCTAAAATAATGTGATCTATAGAATACAGCAAATACATTTAAATATTGTCTGATTTATAATAGTAATACCAATTTCAGGGGAAACATGCTTAACTTTACCCAAAGAACATGTAAACAGTGCTTGCAAGCTGAAATGTAATAATCGTTCCTGTGTACCTCAAAATCAATAATGTACTAGATACAAAAAATATAATACCTTGAAATTGCCTGCTGTACTTTCAAAATATAATTTATAACTTAAATATAATAATTATTAACTTAAATTTATATAATATACCTAGAATATCAGCCATACCCCCACCTGAAAGGACTAACATCTGTTACAAGTTTAATAAAAGTACAGAATAAACAAGCTGCCCGGAACATCTTAGGATATATTTATATCATCATTAAAACAATTTAAGATTGGAAATACTGTTTACATGATTATTATTCTATTATTGATTTTCTTTTTGCCCTTTTTTCTTTTCAAGTATCTTAGAATACTTTAGAACATTTCTTTGACTCCTCTTGCCCCCTTTAATGCCTATAAATTTGGAATTCCATCCCCAGAATTTTTCTCTAGTATCCCTATTTAATTAAAGAACACATTTTTATATTGTCTACTTAGTGGAGAAACAAGAACTTTCCTTCCTACCTCACATTAACTAACTACATAGTACCAACAGTTTAGTCTAGAGACTGATTATTCTCACAATCCTGGGGTTTACAGCACAGACAAGATTCTTAACTTGTGATGAAACCTCCTATTTTCTTGCAGCAGCACATATGGAAAGCATTGCCATTTTTTAAAAAAAGAAGCCAGACAGACCTTTTTTGTGCATTTGCCATAGGCAAATAGTATTTTCTTCTGAACAATTTTGTTTTACTCTGTAAATTGTATACAGCTAAAAAAAATGTTTCACTCACAGACCAGTTCAGTGAACAGAACCAAGAAATTTTCTTAAATATTTCTTTAAGGTCTCCCACATCATGCTTTTTTTCACTTACTTGGTCAGGAATGACAACTGGATGTATACAGCATGTGGTGTAATTCAGTGCTCTCCTTTTGAGGGGTACAAGGTTGCCAGACCACACAGAAGAGCAATAGTGGAACTGCAACTGACAAATAGTTTGTCTTTGGGAGACCACTCAGAAAAATATTAACTACTCAACAATTGCTAAGAGGCCTTTGTTGTCTCAGTAAAAATGAAAGTATTTTTGCTGTCTGAGAACTTCACCTAAACTCTGACCTTATCTTCTGAAAGTCAGAAGAACCTCTGTGACTCGGTACCTTTGATCAGGTTCATGATAAGGTCTCCACAATGGATCGCTGTTAGATGGTAAAACAGAAGTGTTTGTAAAGACTGTGCTGTCTGTTCTGCTGTACCATCAATTTAAACCTTATTAACCTCCAATTAATAGCTAAAAATGAAAAAATAAAAATACATGAACATGCTACATGGTTCATGAAATCAACTAATAAGAAATCATTGAATAAAACAAATAATTATAGCATGCACTCTAGCTACATTCTTAAAAAATTTGTATTAGTTTTCATGGAAAAAATAAAAAACCCATGCTTTTACAGAAAACATACCCAAGACTGTATCTCAACAACAAAAAAGTCCACACAGAAGTCTGCTGTCTTCCACACAACTGACTCATCTTAGGTACAAGTGTGCAATCAAGGTGCCAGACAATTCAGATACACAACTTCCCAAGATCAAAGAAAAGAAAGTAGCGAACAAAAGGGTTTAAGAACTGGAAAACTATAAAAAGCTCCTAAAGCCAGATATTCCATACCCTAAGCTGCAAGCCCACCTTTGTTACGTGTAACCATGGCATTGCAAAACTTTGTATACAGAAAAACTGGTAGTGACAATGTTCACTGCACACAGCACTGCTAAAACCAGCAAAGTGCTTATGGCAGAAAATCCTGAGATTCTGTCACAGTTTTTTTAAAGAAGAGAAATACTATTAATAATAGAAGCATTTTTCATATAAAGGAATATATGGATAATGAAAACCAGGCAGTTTGTTCAAAAACAATCTTGAAGGAATATCACAAAGGTGCTCCTTTAAAAGAAAAGTATACCAGCACACACACCCAAAACATACCACCACAACCCAATAACAAAAAAAAACAGAAAAATCTACTACAAAAAAGAAATTATGACATTAAAAAATTCCAAATAAGAATTAAATTACCACAAAGGATTTTAGTTCCTTTAAAAAGCCCTTTAAAACAAAAATTGCCAAGTGAAGGTAAAGAGCTAATCATTATACTTGTATAGTAATACTCTCTATTCTGATCTAAGGAACACATTCATTTTCACTCAGTTAATACTTTTAATCCTTCCACATGCTCATGCACATCCCTTAATATCTGAGCTCTGTTGTCACAGCACAGGGCAGATTCTAAAGCAACAAAAGGCTAAAACAGGGAATATTAAAATACATTCCCATTACAAGTTTTAAAAATATTTTCAGTTCTAAACTGCTAATATCTAATTGCAATTTGCAATTTTTAGAAATAGGAACTCTTCTTGGAAAACAATTTCTTTGATCTCAGCATGTTAGATATAGCTTGCTGCAATATGGAGCTTCAAATTCAAAAGGGAAGATGGACAAAGTGTATTGAAGACAGTGTAATAGACAGACAGTGACTTTTTTTTTTTCCTCCAGCCCTAAGATACACCTTTAAGGATAGTTATTAATTATTTGTCCTACAGACTAAATTAATCCTGCTTGAGGTGTCCCAAATATCCCACATAGCATTTGCAGAATACAAACAACCACCCCCAGTGCAGTAACAGATCCAAGTGAGCATGGAAAGCTGCAGAAACAATCAAATCACTGCTTGATTAACTACTATGCAATAGCTCCTTGTCTTCTTTTACTATGCATGCACCTACTTACATACTTACAGAACCAGTAATCTAATCAATTGTTGGAAAAATGGACAAAATCCACAATCCTTTTTACTTCTGCTACAACTGAAAACTTACTGTAAAATAAGACCCATTTTTTGGGTGAGTCATGTAGTAGATTCAGTTTTTAGTTCTAAAAGAGATCATTACCACCCCCGATCATAGCCCATGTCATTAAAAAAGCAAGCAATTGTTTCCACATGAAGTCAAACAACTTGCATTTGCTCAGAAGCTACCCAATTTTGATTTTTCCAGCTCCACCTCTTCAAGGCAGTTTTCCACTCTCCATATCAATGTTTCATTGCTCATATGGTTTAAAATTTGCGGGGTTTTGTCAGTGTGATTTTTTTCCCCCAAGGTCAACTTCACACATTATGCCTCAAACTATCAGATATCATAAATCGAATGGTAGCCTTTTTATAAAAACCTTAAAGAACTGGGTTGAACTCAAGTTTCTACTCAGAAGCCATGACTTCCAGCTTTGCCCCTTCCTCAGTAATTGCTGCACAGCAGCATTACTAGCCAAGAAAAACAGTAACAACCCAAAGCCTTCTTGAACTTGGTTCCTTCTAGGATTTCTCTGTTAGCCAGTTCCATCTGTTTTCTTCATCTCCAAATACCTATTGTCAGAATAATCCAAGCTCAGTTTTCTCCCATTGTTGCATTTTTGAGTCTGCTCTTCATACTTAGGAACCGAAAAGGTGCCAGTCTGTACCTCCAGTACAGACCATTAAACTTTTTTGTCTTACCCAAAACACATCACAAATCTCCCTCGCATACAAGCTTAAGAACATGTCAAAAACGACAGCATGACTAAGACTGAAAAAAAAAAGAGTGAGGGGAGGAAGTTTACATGCCTTATTAATACGTATTAAACAAACCCACTTTGTTATTGCCATTTTTTTTGGAAGAATCAAGTATTTTTTACACAGTCTGCTAAGCAATTTTTATATGACCAAAACTGCAATATGCTATAATAAATTTAATCAAAAGACAATTTTTGACAGGTAAAAAGTCAATACTGGTTCCTTTTGCATATTATGAATTTAAATCCAATACTCTCATCAAAAAACCTACCTTTTAACAAGAAAATTTACTGTGGAAATGTCATTTGGTTTGCAGGCTGAAATACAATTGCTTAAAATGTTTAAACTTGCATATTTCATTTGTGTGCATTTCAGCCTTTTAAAATAGACCATTTTTTATACTTTAGTCACAAAAGGCTGTTGTCAGCTTCGTATACAAGCTTTCTGCTTATCATGTATTTATGCCCTTTAAAGTGGTTATATCAAGGATCCTACCTTGCAATACTCAAAATTGCTTCGCAATTCCCAGTAACACTGTTCACTAAACCCTAAAAATATCCCAACCAAAAAAACCCAACAAAAAACCAAAAACCCCAGAAAATAGTTACTGTGCAGTCATCTTTCTAATTTTCAATGCCAGATAATAAAACAACAATAAAAGTAGTCAGTGTCTGAACTTTTAAGACATTTCTTTCAAATCTAAAATATTTAGAAGGAAAATCTGATTTATGTCAAATATAGTTCTTCCAGCTAATGTCAAACAACAAAACACTTAATGAAACTTTTTCTTAAGTCACAACTGTCTTTCTCTTGAGGTTCTGACTGAAGAGTTTCTTAGCAGCACTTCTCTACACAAAATTGGGCTAAGGGTATCTAGGAATCTGCACCGATCAACAACAAAATTCTCCCCCTCTCCCCAGACACCTATGGCCCATTTATTAATAGCTATTTCTCTTCTTTTCCTTCCCCCACAACCCTTAGTCAAAATGGTTTATCTTTTTCTCTCTGATCAATAAAGTTATAATGATGAAACTTTGACTGGGCTTATGCCCTCAAGCTATCCTTACAAACTCAACCTTCCCTTGCTGACTCTAGAGTAATTATTCCCAACTAGTTAAGCTCAGGAATTCTTTCTTTTAATTAAAATAGGGGTTAGTAAAATACACTGAAAAAGAAATGCACATCTCTTGAAATTTCATTTTGAAACCAGGATTTTTATGAGCATCCACAAGAAAAAAGGGTCACACAACCAAACTTCCAAAAATATTAAAAAACTTTGGACCTTTTTTGTTTGTAATGAGTTATTTACTAAGCTTTCTGAAATGGCACTGAAGATGTTCTCAGTACTCAACTTTTGTTGACACACAGTCAGATATTTATATTTGGTTTTTTGCAGAGAAGATTTGCATACTAAGATGTGTCAATTAAGTCCTCATCCAGTGTAGAGAGGGGGATAAAAAAGGTAGCAGAAATGACAACAGTAAAGCACCTCTGTATTATGCAAAACACTGCAGGTCATATGCCAATTCTCACGACAGATGGTGAGCTCATGATTAGCAGCTGGTAGTAAAAAGGGCACCTTAGTATTAACAGAATATTTGTGTTGGAGATGGTGGCCAAAGCTGGTGTGAAGCCATCTCCAACACACACTGAGAATCATCCACCATAGTCCATGCCAAGTGCTCTAGACAGCCCTTTTCAGGAACCAATAGCACAGGCGACTTACATACACTGGGTCCCAGTCTACTCAAAAAGTATTGTGATAACTAACAGACTTTAAAGCGTGGGCCAAGAGGTATTGCTATGAAAGGCAAAGTGTCCCTCCTGCCTATGACACAAGAGGTACAACACCATCAAATCTCAACCGCCATGGTAAGTTCAATATTCACACTTACATGGATCACTGCTTGCTCCCCATTTGCTAAACACGATTAAAATATTAAGATCCCAAAGGTTTATATTGCTGCGCATACATTTTTGGTGTTCACATGACAGCATTTTAGACAGGAGATAATTCGTGAGAGGCTCTCCCTTTCTGAAACATTAAAAGCAAAGAGCACAGTAATTTCCTTCCTGCAATGTTGCAGTAAAACATGAAAGACATTGAGAAAATACCATCACACACTGCACTGTCCTCTGTTTTTGTCTCTACACAATGGTGAGCCAACTACATCAGTGAGCAATGAAATGTTCTGTTATAGCAACAACTCCAACAACAGATAATGAAACTTACATCTAGTAAATGCTTCTATTTCACATTATACACTGAATATTTATTCCAATTCACAATTTCTTATCTTTATTCATGTTACTTCCTTCCTGTTACTCAACATTTTAAGAATGGCTTTTAATACTTACAAAGCCTTCACATTTCTGTATTTGCAAGCACTTAGTTCCTATTCATGTATTTTTTTAAGATTTGTAGAGCTTTTTTTTTTTAATTCTTAGCATAAAGATTTACTGTAATAGAATACCAAAACCCATCTAGCACAAATTTTATTAAACATCTTCCCCACGTTAGACCTGATCAGCTGTTAAATCCTATAATTTATAAGCTTTTGTGGGTTTTTTTGTGGGTTTTTTTTGTTTTGTTTTGTTTAGGAACTATTAGTATAACTTAGCCACTTCTGTATTTCACATTTTACAATAAAGGAGTAATTAACTAATTTATAAAGTAAACAGTGTGCTCTTATGCTGTTCCTAATTTATCCTTGCTTTATTAATATGTGTAGGACACACACACACAAAAATATCTTTAAATTCTTAAGAAAACATAGCAAAAGTTTCTGATCTTCAGAAAAAAAAATAAAGATAATTCAAGGTAAAAAAAAGCAACAAAACCAGCTATTTCTGCATGCGTATTTATATAGTTAAAAATTTCAAGTTCAATGATATTCATCAACAAGATAATTCACAAACAGTAGTAATAGTTGTAATTTTGAAGTAATTGAAGGACTAAACAATAGCATGGTACACTAAGAGCAATAATCATCTCAACAGTTTACTAATACAGTACTCCCATCTAAAGAAATATTTTCATAAAGATGTGAATTAGATCCAGAACAAAGTATAGGAAACAACTATTTGCTCATTAGGGAAATTAAGCAGTGTCATATTGTGTAAGTACCAACAATATTATATCTAAGTCCTGGAATCAACTGATTAGTCAAATATTTCATAGAATCATAGAATCCTAGGGGTTGGAAGGGACCTCGAAAGATCATCTAGTCCAACCCCCCCTGCCAGAGCAGGGTCACCTAGAGCACATCACACAGGAACGCATCCAGGTGGGTTTTTAATGTCTCCAGTGAAGGAGACTCCACAACGTCCCTGGGCAGCCTGTTCCAGTGCTTTCATAGATAAAAAAATAAGTAGCAGAGACAAATACTGCAAAAAATAATGCCTTTCTAGCACACGTCTACAAAGTTGCATAATTAAAAGCAACCTTCAGTAAGAAAGGCTATCACTAAGTAACAGGTATTCCCAAATTTCGCTCTTTTACCTGATCATTTTTATTTTCATATAAGTTCATACTTTGTTTATTCACTGTTCAAGTGCTAGCCAGGGAGGAGAACTTGGATATCACCTCTAATCAAAATGATCACTAATAATACCATCTGTTTGCAAATTCAGCAGTACAAACAATTTGAACAAACACTCCAAGTGGGGCTTGCTATTTTCTGCAGTTGTTACTTGCAATCCTAACTGAAGCACACCCACTTTCAGTAATTTTGAGAAGGACTCTGATAAAAAGCAATGTCAAGGTATAAAAGATGACAACCAGGATTATCATAAGCCATAAAACAAAATGCAAAAAACCAACCTGTAGTTCAATATGCTTGCAACAAAGGATAATGAGAACTTTGGTTTTCTGAGGTATCAGTAATTCAGAACTGAGTTTAGAAATGAGACAACTGAAGTGCTTCATTTGATGGAAACAATGCTTTCAGAGTAGGAAGGTGGTATAAAAGAATGACATTCATGCAGTCTAGGTAGATCTGTGCATTAAAGAAAATATTTCTGATATTAGCAATGCTCTATCATGCCACATACAACACAATGAAATTTTCACTCTGGTATTAGATCTGTACTCACACCCTTTAAGTAGGAGCACATTTTTATATACTCTTCTTTCTTCACTTCGTTTGAAGAAAGATCAGTAAGGATATCCAGAAATCCCTCTGTGAGTCAGAAATCCAAAAGGCCTTTGCAATGTGCTTCACATTTCATTGTGAAAAGGTGCAACATTTTAAGCTAAAGTTAGTAAAAAACAGGAGCATGCCCTACTGGCCAGTTATGGTTTTGGTTCAACTTGTCTGTACACTGCAAGTGGGTCTGGCTGAGCAGGCATTATGTAAATGGACCTACCCAAATAAAAGGCAGCTCTCACGTATTAGTCTGAGGCCTGGGGTACTTTCAGAGCAGCCTGGAGACAACCCCAGACACCTGGCTTTTGAAAGACCACCGAGGGAATATGCAAGGGGAGAGGGGGAGGGAAGGTCGGTAAAAGCAGCCTGAACTGAAATTTAGCTAAATTCAAGCCTGCCTTAAAGTGTCTGGATCAGCAGCCTTGAAAAAGCTTCTTTTTACTTGTCAGATGCTGGAATATACCACTCTGTCTTACAGACAGAAAACGCTTTCCGAAGCAAGGCATATTACATACTTCAGGGTTCAGCAAGATGTACCACCTGGAAACAAGAAATGCTTTTAACTGTGGTTCCTGAATGCTTTTCGCCTTGGCAGCTTCAATAATTACAGTCTCTACCTTGGCATGGTTAAGCCTCTCTGAAGAGTCAAAAACAACTGTGTCATTCAAATTGTGGAGATGCAGATCTGAAGAGCATGAATTTGGCTATAAATTGGAAAAGCTACTGCTATATAATCACAAACAGGCAGGGATTTAAGCTAGACTGGACATATGATAAAACACCAGTATAATCAGGTACCAAATACTCAACTGTCACTTCTGCCTCCTCCTGTGCCAGAGTTTAAAGTAGGTTCTCCATGAACTGCCTTAAAACAATGAGAAGGAATTTAATTTATCTTGGATTCTTTCTTCTATTACAGCTATTGGTTCTCTTTGTAATGTTTTTTGTCAGACATTTTTCTTGAAGCTCCTGAAAATAATAAGAGCCAACAGAACATTTACTATTTTGTCCTGCCCTAGTTGTGTGTGGTTTTTTGGTCCTGTTCCAGCAAGGGGGTTTGACTCAATGACCTTCGGAGGTCCCTTCCAACCCCTAATATTCTGTGATTATTTTCATTTCCTCAAACCTATACAGTCTCCTTACTATATGCTTCTCTGTTACTCAGAACTGATTTTTGGTTATTTATCCTCTTTAATAAATTCTGAACTCCTCCTTCCTTCCAATCATTAGACTGTTGTTGTCTATTTAGCCCTCTATACCTCCAACATATTCTTTATCTGAGGTAGTATATGGCTGCCAGTTTGGTTCTCCCCACCTACCAGCTCTGGGGAAGTGGCCAGTGGACATGTGTGTTAATTCCTGAACAACAAGCCAACCAGCACCCTAGCAGCTCTCCAACAATCACAGTATCTGCTGCCTCCCAAATAGCTAACCCAAAGCCAACCACTCCAAAAACAAAGAAAGTATAAGTGAGAAGCTACTGTGTGGAGAGGATGTTCATGTCAATAAAATGAAATTTTGGAAGCCTGTCAGAACTACCTGATACATTTGTCATCCATCAACTATTAGCTAGTTATGGGAAAAGGGTGCCACCTGGTGCCAAATCCATCCTCCTTTAGCTAATCAACTAACTTGCTCTTTTGGCTTTTCTGAACTTTGTTCTCCAAAAGTTTGCCTAATTCTCTTTTCCATGAGTCCCCAAAGCTTAACATACTCTTAATCTTTTCATCTCATTCAAATATTCAGACCTTGAAAAGTCTTCCAATGTATTATACCCTGAAAGGAACAACAAACACGCAAATAGTGTCACAAACCAAACCCATATACCTAAACAAGTTACCAAGCAGGAAATTTCTAGCTTGCTTATCCAGCATGGGCCTGTATTAATCAACCTGAACACGTCTTGCTCAGTAATTCGTTAGACAGTAGGGCCAAGACCATGTGTTGTCTCAAATGATGGGGCAAGAGAAGACAAAGATACTTGTTATATCTTCGCTGCAGAAAACCTTTTTTAAAAATGAAACTTTTCCTCGGTTATTTTGCTCTTAAGCTCTAGTACACTACCTCCAGCAAACCACTGCTTTTATTACCTACAGTGCTGCTAACTGCTACCTCAACACAATAAAAATGAAAGCACTTACATTCTGATTCCTTGAGATGGGTATTTAATAATTACTTGTCTGTACAGGATGCTTTACCTTAACTACATACAATATATGAATCACACTGTGTCAAAAGTGGGTGGTTTTTGCCTGTGTATGACATGACAAAAAATCCTGGTTTTCTGTTTTTGGGCTTGGTTGGGCTTTTGGTTTTTTTGAGATTTGCAATGAATAAATAATCTGTAGGAAGTGCCCTAACCGGCAGCAAGGACCCCCCAAGACTGTTTCTAATTGTGGGAGGAGATACTTCCCAATATTTGCCCTTTTCTAATTCCAAGTATTCAGTTGAAATTGAGGTTTATGAAATGCAAATGCTTTCTATTATTTTGGATTTTCACATCTCTCTGATTCCCTCAGTCAGTTCAGTGGCTGTGGCCTAGAAAATGCACACAGGCTCCAATGATTGGCAATTTCATCTTCTGAAGCTGTTTAGTACCAAATACAATATTCATATGTTTGGATAAAACAGTTCAAAGAGCAAAAATAAAATCCTTCCTTTTCTTTATTTCAAAATACAATTCATACTTCATTTGTCACACTGAATTGAATCACTTTCTTTTTTTTTAAGACTTCTTTCAATTGCAAGACAAAATATGGTAACATTTGAGTTGGAAATTAACTTCAGACCAATGATGCCGACCGCGCCTTTTTAAACAAAGGTTTAAAATACCCGGGATGCATAAAATAAAACAAAAAAATACGTCTGTATTATAAAAAAAAGATTATTTTCCCTTTTGTTTTGATAATTAGAAGTATTTCATTGGCTAGTTTCATTTTGGGGGAAAAAACAAACAAACAAAAAAAACCCCACAACAAAACAAACAAAAAAAACCCCAAGAAAAGTTCTACTTGCCCTACTGCTTCTTCAGAGACTAACACTAGATTAACAGTAATTTTTTTAGAGCTTTTAATAGTCTTTCACTGAGGTCTTAGCATAATGTGAAACAAAGTGGGTATGTACAAACCATTTTAGAGTTTCTACACAACTATGCACTGCATTTTCAGCCTTTAATTCTGTATTATGCATATACTTACATACTTATATGTACAGCATTACATGTAATACCTCCCTATACAAGTATTTATACACACATAGTTAAACATATATTACATGCTATATATGCTAAATATACAGCTCTTGTAAGACTTTAAAAAAATGAGGCAACATCAATAGAATTGCACAGAAAACAGGTGAAACAGAATTAAGGACTATAACCTACTCACTCTTGTAAGATAGAAAGTTTAGAAAGGTGCCTGCTAAATTTAACAGAAATATCTAAAATTTTTGAGTCTTGTAGGGCAGGTAATTACAACAACTAGAAAGGGAACTGAAAAACCTGTTCCCTAAAAATAAGGCAACTCCTGCTTAGTCCAACATACATATTCCTTTTTAAATATCAACATCCAAATAGCTCTTTCCTAGTTATGAAGTAATTTATCACTCCAAATCAGACCACAGAGCTTCCAGAAGACAAATATTCATCAAGTACAAGGCTGTTTTCTGTTCATTTATTCAATACTTTTAAAAGTGCCATTCTCTGTGCTCTGATTAGTCATAACTATCTGACCTATTCACCAATACAGAGATCAGCAGAGAACAAGATGAACCCTTTTATGGAGCAAACAAGAACTTTAACATTAATAATATAGATTAAATTTAAACTAGAAAAACACTATTAGCAAATAGTATCTTAAAACACTGCTAGTTGCAGTATCTGCAAAAATAAGCTGGGTTGGAGCGCCAGTGAGAACAGAAGCTCTGCTCCCCATTAGTCCGCTGTAGCTAGTAACATGCCAGACTTTCTGCATTTATCTTGCTATAATGCTGTTCCCATAAGGAAATCCACAGACAGAGCTGACAGAATATTTCTTGGCAGGGCAACTTCTTTAGAAATGCCAGACAGCCACAACCAAAAGACAGAAGATGCAAGACATCTGGGTGAATGTTCAAAAAATACCCACAAAGCATTAATACTTTTTAAGAGGCAATAATATTTGTGTGTAAATTATGATGTATCCATTAATTACTATATATCCATCCATTAAAACTGAAGGATTGCTATTTCCACACACACAGTTCCCAGGTATATTTTATGGAAGTTAAACTTAATTTTGAAATAAATATGAAATAAAGCAAAGAATCAAACAGCAAATATTAAGTTTGCCAAGAAAACCAAAAGCACTGACTTTCTCCCAATAATCTAAAAAAACAAGTCCTATATAAAACATTTTAATATATCATCTTAATGCAACACAACAAGCAGTAGTGAAAACACTGCTTCAGTCACTTAAAGATTTAAACAGTCTGTAATACTGTTGACCAATAAGATTCTATTACAGTCACTGATTGAATACATCTAAATGGGTCAGGATTTTCAACTTGGAATAAGATCAAAATGCTTACAGATTTCAGATTGCCATTAGACACAATAATTATATGCTAAACTAATTACAACTAAAGCAAAACCTGACTTACAACTACTTAAATTTTATTGCATGAAAATAAAGAATAGTTCCTATTAAACACAGGGCACAGCTATAAATGTTTACAGACTCACCAGTCTATTTATTTCAAGCAAAATACCTAGGTCACACTGACAAAGTTGGAATGTGGCATGATACGGACAGCAACAAGCTAGCTTTATAAAGGCATTCATAAGCAAGACAATAAAAATCAGATCAACATTCCTAAAATTGTTGTTTATACTGCTAAGAGGAAAACCTAAATGAGAAATTCTCCATTAACATCCTATTTCATTTTCATGTAGATCTTCATTGCAGTTTTACAACACTGATCAGGTTTAAATTTCAGAAGTAGATAAGCAACTTAGGAGCTTAAGTTCAATTATCAAGGCTTAGAGCTAGATTTTTTTTTAAAACCTATTCAGACCTATAATGATGCTGACAGGCAGCTTCCAGTGAATATAAAGTTAGATATTTTAGCTTAAAATCCCACTACTTGACCAGCTCCCATATGGCAACAGTATTTTTAATTTTAGCAGAACACTATCATGGTTGTACAAGCCTAAGTAAATAAATCAATGCTTCTAGCAGAAGAGAGCAAAACAGTAGGATTTAGACATCAAGAAGGAAGGGTGAATACAATCTCAAAGAGGCAAGAAAATGGAGGTTGAAAGAACCAGCTGAAATCACCGGACACTGAAGTTATGCAGGAACAGCCTCTGGCTTTCTCCTGGTTTTACAGAACCTTCACAAAATATTGAAAAGTGTTACTCTCATTTTACTATTACCAAGCTACTTCTGCTGAGTTCATACCTCTGCTACATTTTTTCCTGCCCTCCTCCCCTTAGGAACAAAGGGCACCAGAACCTTAACTCTTGCTCATGTGTTTGTTGATCTTGTTGCAAAATCCTAGATTTCTTAACAAATGCTGAATGATTAGACTTCCTTACTGTAACAACTTATGCAAGAATTTAAGGTTTTGTTAAAGAATAAACAAACAAACAAACAGTAAATACCCTTCACAAAGATAAAGAAGATTTTAAAGGCTTAAAACCTAAAGGAAAGTAAACTTGGGTGTGCTCCACTTGGATTCTGTCCCATTCACTCCTATCAATCATACATTCTCCATGTGTAAAATGGCTGACACTGTCCATCCCTTCAAAAGATGTACCTCCAAAATCAGCTTCCTACCAGAAATGTCCTGTATGTACAAGAATGTTATCAGTCATGACAATTATGAAAAGTATCTTGTCTCCCCCCTATGACATAAAGCTTATCAGATGGCAGAAACAGAAAACAACAAGGGAATAACAAGGAAAAGGGGTCAGGATTTAAGCAATTCTATGAATAGCGTAGTTAGTTAACCCTGGTTTGCTATAGATAACTCATCTTTTCTTCCCTCTCCATATAGCTGATGCTGCAGGGAATTGCTGAAGTGTCTCCCTCTCTACCAAGCCACCTGGACTCATAAGCATCATGGGAATTCAATGCATTTGAAATAATTTTACAACTCAGGTTTGAAATCAGTTAAGAGGTTCAAAATTATAACACAGGGACTGATGCACATGTGATAGGATCACCTAAAATCTTTTTCTTTAGAAAACCAAGCTAAAAACATAGAAGGAAGTAATAACCTCCAGGAATGACAAAGCAGATAAATAAAGGAAAAAAGAGTAGATACTTGAGAAACAAAACATCATATAGAATGAAAAGGGAAAGAAAAACCACAACAGTAAAAACAAACAAACAAACAAAAACAACCAAGGAGGACTAGGAAAAAAAAGGACAGAAAAAATATGACAAGAAAAGCAGTCTGCAGCAGCTTCAGTTACACCTATGCATTCAGCATGCATATGCCTCCTATGTTTCATCACATTTTGCTAAAAAGCATGCCGGATTTGTTTGAACAGAAGAAAGGCATCCAACTATTGAATAAGCAGAGAAGTTAAAAAAGGAGATACTCCAAAACAATTTTCCACATCAATGCACTTGTATAAAAATCTTTTAAATATAACTATGATCCCCTCCTCTCCCCACCCCCCCTCCTTGAAGATTTTCATCAACTTGGTTCAACTTAAGTTTGTTGCAGCCACCAGAAACCCCAAGCAGCTTGATACCCTAACTTCAATTTCCTAAAAAATGTTTACTTTTTCCAGATGGCAAGATTAAATTATATAAACACTGTCAGCAACTTGAATCCTCAAATGTATTCATTTCCACCACAGAAGCTCCAAAACCATCTATAATTTTGTTACTAATGTTTGGAAACAGCTGTAGCTGACACGGCAACATGTTGCATATGTCAGTGTTAAAGGATTAAATATTCTTAACCCCAAAGGAAAAAAAAAAAAAGGCTCTGTTAGCAAGACATAGCGTAAGGTATGTCAGAGACTATTACTACCATAGAGATGTCTTATTAGTTCATTAGTAAACAAAAAGGCCAAAGATGCTGCATCTGGCTTTTCTCTGGAGAAATGCCAGGGGAGAGCTGGAACTTAGAACCTACTAGTATTTTTAAATATCACATGGTTTAAGGGACATATTATGCTTAGTTTGCAGCTATGTAAGAATCTTTTCTTAGATAATTTTATGCCATCTTAATGACATCATGCAGATCTCCAATACAAGTTTTAGATCTTGATGCTGTTTTTTGTGTATGCTTACATAAATACATCATTCATGCAAAAGATGTATCACAGGAGCAAATCAAAGTGCATACCTATGAACAGTCTTCTTTGTGACGCGTTCTTGATATGAGTGAACACCCCAGGTACATGAGTGAAACCATGAACTGTGCTTATAGTTGTAGTTCTCGATACCTGCACCTAAGTCAAAAAGGTCAGCCATCAAAAGTAAAGCTCTCTACTTCAGTCTTCTGTTTAGAGGACTGATGGACAACATCACAAAGAAAACCAAGCAGTCTCATACTTCCAGGAAGGAAGGTGGCCATTCCACTTCACTGCAACAGACATCTATCTACCTTCTTATTTGTGATCTCAGTGGGCTGAAGAAGCACAAACAGCTCCAGCTTTGATTGTGCATGGAATGAAAGACAACATCTTTATAAAATTATCTTATATGGATTAAAGAAGCTAACACAGCTGTGGTTTTATATACACACACTCTACACATACATTACTTAATGTACACCGAGAACATATACAAGTCTCAAAGCCCCATTCTGTACATATTCCTGACCCTACTATTTTATGGCATTTTCAAATTAATGTGAGTAAAAGATTATGTTTATAGATAATGTTGCAACTTTTTTTTTTATGTTTGTTGAAAATAATCTCATCTATAAAAAGTGTTCAATCCTAAATTGTCAACATCAACAGGAGCCTTCTTTCCAGCCTAAAAAGGAGCAAAGATACATCCCATTGCTCTGGAAAAATGGGAAGTGGAAGAAAACTGCATATGAGCAACATAATTCCTGGTGCCTTCTTGGGAATTTTGTGAACTCTTGTAAAAATTAGATGATTAATTAGGGCTGCTCAAGAGAGTTCAGCACTTCAGTAGATCACATGGAGAGTTCATTGGTCTTAGTGATACCAGAGGTATTTCTCCTCACAGATGGCATAACATTTTTTCCTCTTAAAGTTTTCCTTAGGTACATTTTAAATTCAAGATGTTTTTTCATTAAACTTTCATGTCTTCCCTTTTCCCTTTTAAATTCATTTTTGGCTATTGCAAGAAAAGCTCTCCTGTTTGTCTGATTCTACCCTCCACTGAACACTTCCAGTCCCTTTCAGAGGGTTGCATGATAAGGAGGAACAGGAGGCTGCTTTCCCTGCTTCAACCTCCAGGGGTATTGCCAACCCATTTTAAATCTATTTAGGTTTGGAATCCTCACTTTAACACTTAAAGATCCAGGCTGTTCCTGTTGTCTTATCAATTTAGGGTATGTTCTGGCAATAGAGACACTGAAAGCCGTATTTTGGGGCATCAAAATGAACACTGGCAGCAACAAGACTGTTCCATCAGTTTCACTGCCACTTCCCCACAGATGCAAGCTGTTCAGTGCCCTGACATTGGAAGAAAGTTGTCCTGTGGCAAAATGTTATAGAATCACTATGACTGAAGAAAAACAATGAAAACCAACTTAATCTGCCTTATTTTAGAGTTGTCCTTTTTTTTTTTTTTTTTTTTTTTTTTTTTACATGTCTGACATATCACACCCTGACTGTAATGCATGGTAACAATCTGGAGGAAGAGCAGTACAGCACAGTGGTGGAAAAGATATCTTTAAGATTATTAGTTTTATTTGTAAATGTTTATATAATTGTTTGCTTCCTATATGAATGACTAAAAATATTTTCTTAGTGACGTACTACTCTAAAAAGAATAAATTGGTGATTTATGAAGATTAGCTTTGTTTCTTTTCAAATCCAATATAACCCAATATCTTGTACATTTCTGCAATCTAAGGTGAAAAATGGTGTTTACCCAAAGTATTTTGAAACAGAAAAATGTAGACTCTGCAGAAGGCACAAGGCAACCTGATTTACAAAGAAAACAGCACATAAAATGACCTCTCTATCAAAGTTAGAGCAGATGCACACTTGCAAGGTCACTCTACCATCACTGTTCAGACTAGGTCAGCTTTGAAGACTTACTACTCCAAGCACACTTGTTACGCTGACACAGATCTCACAGGCACACGTCTACCTTCATGCTAGACAGCTTTACTACAATGTCCTTATTGCTTAAGGAGGACACAGTGTCCTACACAGACAATACAATACTTACATACATGAGCAATATCAATTTCAGTTGGCAGATACTCTCACATTCAGACTAATGAATTACTAGAACAGCAAACTAGCCAAACATCTCAATTCCTCACCTTGGGAGGAAATCCTTACATTTCACTAATATCACAGGGTCTGAGCTGCATCATGGTTCTCAGGGATGTCAATAGATAAAATTAACTGGTCTTCAAATCTGGCAAAGTCTAAACAAACCTAATATAATTGTTTGGCATTGATACAAAACTGCACAACGTCTCCCGCAGCCCAATTCCCACTGCATTTGTTAACCCCATGCCAAGTGAGCAAGCTTTCACCTCCATCCTGAACTACAACAGCTAAACAGGATCACTAGATATTACATGTTTTCCAGAAAAAAAGTATTACGTTAAATATTTCAGCAATGATAAAAGCTAAAAACTCTAGTCAGACAGATGTTCTGTACATCACTTAAATATAAGAAGTGTACATGGCAACTAGAAAGCAGTAAAATATATATATATATATATATATAAATAACACAATGGAGAAAAGAACAAGGATTTAAATTAAACTGACATTCAGCCAGAGTAGCCAACAAAAGTTAAGTGGAAAGAGCCACAAAATAACCTAGCCATCCTTATGGACAAATCAAAACCAACCACCTCAGACATATACTGCAAATCATTAATGATCAGCTGACAGTAGAAGAAAGAGAAAGAACATTTCTTAGAAGTGAAATTCAATTTTCTAACTCTTTTCTGAAAGACAAGACATTCATTCAAGTTTCTTCTGAACAGTGACCTATGGACCAAAGCAATACACAAAGCTGTGGTTCATGATTCATAGTTCACCACAGGCGAATGATTCTCTTCCTAAAGACAGCTTAAAAATCTTACTTCTCTAATCCTACTCTTCCACGTTGCTCCAAGGACACTGCATAACAGAAATCAGAGGAAAGGTAATGGATGAAGCATTTTCACTGTTAAAGTAAGCTGTCCTTAATCTCACAAGGCACAGAAGACTTTGGAGACTGTTTTAAGCACTAAATGAGTACGCCTTTTTCATCTCAGTTGTTGTCTGAGAAGCTTCTAAACATACAATGAACGTAACACCTGATCAGGATTTCTCAAAAGATGTTTTTCACCCATGGAACAATAATCCCTTGTGGTGTGCTGCATCCTCCACCCCTACTCTTTTAACACAGAGAGGTGGAATGGGGTGATAGATACCAGTTACAGACCTGAAGATGCTGAGCACTGAATGCAATTTTCCCACTCAATCAGGAGCTCAACTGCCTCCAGCCAGCCACCTTCACCACAACACAGCTCAGCCACTGTTTTAAACCAGGTTAATGTTAACTACTCCAGTGAATAAACTGGCAAGAGGGCAAAAACTCATTAGGACTCGACAATATGCACAACTACAACACCACCTGATAAGTCCAGGTTCACATGACAAAAAGGTGAAAAATACGAGAGTTATAATTGTTTTATTAGACAGCACTGCCTTTGTCTTCTTTTGAATAGGTAACTCAGACTGGTTTATGGGTGGAACACGCTGTTCTACAGCATTATCTTTTCTTTCAACACTCTCTATAAAAGAATCATGCTCATGCTTCAAATATTTTCAGTATTGTTACCTTTCTAATGCTTCCTTTCCTTGATAATCACCTCATCTATGAGACAATACCAAAATCCTCTTCAGTTGCAACTAAAATACAGAAGTAGGACTGTGATCCAGAAAGGGAAAATAAGAAATTCCTCAAAAAATGCAATCTGTAAACTACAAGTTAATAACTTCATGCTCCTGGTAGATTCAAAGTCATATAGAAATACATCCATATTGTTGTTAATGCATATTTTTATAGTTTTGAGAGAATGACTGGAGATTACAGTTAAAATGTGTATAAAATTAATCTATGCAAGTCAATGAGGTTAACTACCTAGCAACAGCTCTGTAACACCAAAACAACAACTTCTATTACCCAAATTAAATTATGTTCTCAGTCAGTGACTAGATACAAAACATTTCAGCTCAATGACTTTTTTTGACTTTGGTTCTTTATAGGGAAAACTGAAAAAAAGGAACAAACCTACATTCAGACAGTGCATCGTCATGGGAAAATTTTTGAGACTACTTAATTGAAGACCATCTCTGGGCTACCATGTGCACTTAAAAACATTCACTGTTCTCACTGGTGGCAGCAGCAAGAACCTCACAGTATTAAAATACATGAGTTGCCAAGATTGTCACCTAAAAACATTAACATGGTTAGTCTGCACCTTGTTTCTTCAAATATAGCCAGCAAAACTTTGCAAGGAAATTTAATCATACTTGAATTAGGAAGCAAGAGTGGTGGGCGATTTTTCAAACCAAAGGGATTGAATGAAATGCTTTCCACTTTGAAGTACAGCCATATTTGAGGATGAGCAACTCAAACCCACAGCTTGACACATTATCTTAATTCTATACAGATGTATGTATGACTGCTTCCAAAAAACTGTTAAGATAAATTAATGCACCAAGTCAAGATTACAGACAAGCCAAGAATAAGCCTGTAAAGAATATGAACCATCTTTCATAAAGCCTAATTAGGAGTCAGGTTATATGAGGTACTTTAAATTCTCGTGGTCCTATGAACAAATCATCTTTCATTGCCTCAGTGTTCAGGTTTGTAAAATAAAGGTAAACTTCATAGGTTTTATCACACCTCATAAACTCCACCAGTAACTTGTACTCATGATCGACTGAAAAGGGTTTGTAGTGACAGTTGTGTTTCAATCTGCAACAACAGCAGTTATTCTGCTCTTAGCTGGGGGAGACAAGCACACAAGCATTTCCACAGTGAGTCCAGGATACTTCTGCATACAGGAATAATCTGCCCAATTACATGAGAAATCCTGTGTCACTACCAACATGAGGAAGAAAGATTTTATTTAATCTACTGTATTTCATTTTGGAACTGTTTATTTAGCCACACTGTTCTCATTTTCTGTTTCTTCCCTTTGCAGGTACAAAACATCCCCATATGATCCAGGGTAACAATCTAACCCAAAACTCAAACTGGTAACAATTCATCCAGAGAGAAAGGCAAAGATCAGATCTAAAAAAGAATGTGCACATCAAATTCAGGCTAGGACATGGGTAACATTCCTTACAAGCAAGAAGTGTCCGTATTCTACCTGCCCTATCTTTTTAATATATATGTATTAATGTTGTAATTACATGCTCACTGTAATCGCATATAATCCCTTCTAAAAGTGCATTCCCAGCCTTCATAGCAATTTCTTATTCCCAGCTTCAGCTACAGATTCCTTCCTCCTGCATGCCAGGACTAGCAACCCTAACGTGGCATCAGGAGTCATTTTGCAAATTGATCTAGCAAAGACTAACACAAAAAAAGGGAAGAGGAAATTTAACTGGGGAGGGGGAGTGAAGGGGGGTGGTGGAATCTTTCAGACAAGTAAACTCCAGCTCAGCCCAAAGCTGTAGCAGTATTTGTGTCAGCACCAGAGCAGTGACATGAATGAAGGGGAAGGACACCTCCGGCAGATTAAAGGAATCTGTAAATTTTCCCCTTTGCAGATACATGCCCTAAGCATCAGGCTGCAATGACACATCCCCCCTTCTTTGCCCTCTTCTGACCCAATGAATTTTTAAATTCTTCATGGGAAGCAGGATAACAACAGCAAAAATAAAACCATCAGCATCATAACCCATAGCTAAATAATGATGACCTTCTCCAGGAGAAAACAGGAACTGAAGTGTGCTGCCTCAAAACAGCAAGGCTGCATGAGACACAACCATAAGTTCATCACAGAATGCAGAATTACCTGCTGTCACATCAGCTGGTACTAAAGGGTAGGGTTAAAGTGTGAGAACCCCTGTTGATCCCCTTATACCTGTCTGGAAGGAGAAATAGGGGGGCAGAGGGAAAAAGCTACATAAATAGCTGCATCACCTCTCTTCGCAACCCTGAAGCCCAGCTCTATCAGGGTTGTTTCTCAGACAAATCAATACCAGGTTACTCTTTCCTTGAAAACATCTGAGAGGCACAAAGGACCAACACGAGCATTCACAGTATGGGCAACATACTTTCAAAAAAGAAAACAAGACAACCTGAATTCAGAAATGCATGGTCTAGAGAAATCCGCCGATTGAGGTACTCTGTAAACAAGTGTTGATTGCTGTGACACTCCTGCTCCTGGTGGAAGTCCCGGAGAACGATTCCAATTAGATTACAGAGCAAGGCACTCTCAGCAATGTTGTTTTTCCTTCTATAAAACAGTGTAGGTTAAAAAAGACAAAACCATGTGGCCCTACTGTATGCATGTACAGATACAGTTATTTGGGGAGAAAAAAACAAAAAGGCAGTCTTGTATTTAAATTTCCTCTTTTTATGGTTTCTCTTGATAAACCTAATCCCAAAAGTTTTCTGCTGTGATGCAGAGTATGAAACAAAGCAATTCACATAAAGGAAAAACTTAAGTTGCAAACCAATTTCTTGGAACCCCTTTTCTAAGGTGTTTCTAAAGTAACAAGCCAGCAAAATGTAAGTGGTGTGCTACTCCCTTCTTAAAAATAATAAACTGAAAAGACAGTCCTATCCTCCTTACATTCCTGCCCTGCCCCTAACACTATTCTGTGGCTGCCTGCTCAACTGGGTCAGTGACCTGACTATCAATTTGGAAAAAAACCCACAAAAACAAAAAACACCAAACAATTAAAAATATTCAGTTTATTTTTCACCTGTTCCACTGCTCTGAATTCAGTATGTGACCAAACAGCTGAGCTTATACAAGTGAGACAGTAACAGAGAAGAGGACAGGCAATAAAGGGTGAAGGATGGAAATTTTAAATGTTTAAAAAGAAGTTTATGAAACCTTAAAATGTTAATCAAACCAAAGGCTTCTTGTTTTTCAAGACAGTTATGAATCACCATAGATCAGACAAAGGAACAAGCAGTTCCTGCACTTGTCACACAAAAACATACAACCCATCTTTTAGTAGTAGGATATGGTATGTCACAGTCCTTTTCAGCCATCAGGGAGAAATATACATGGCTCAGTGAAACAGTAATGCAGATGGCTCAGTAAAGGAGGAAGAAGAAATATTGAGACCAATCTTTCATAATCCTTAGTACTTTTGATTTGAAATTAAACTAAACACGCTGGTAATATTACTAATTTAAAAAGTCTACACTTTTGAAAATATGAGCTAGAACAGCTTTATTATTTAAATGCTACTGACTTCATTTTTGCACATTTTTAATTTAAAATTATTTTCATTGTATCTAGGGAAAATATTCAAAGTAACAGTAAATCGCATTTATCCGTTAATCTGTTTATAATGAAATCATGTAAAAATTATTTATACCCTTGAAACAATATCAATCTAAGCCAGAGCTTAAAAAATATGTATGAAAACTTCTACATATATGCAGCAACATTCATTTCTAATGTGCAGTTCTTGTGTGTTAATGTAGAAGGGAAGGTCTTACTTAGATGTGGAGGTAATATTCAGCCTACAAAGTGGTGATGAAACAAGTTTGCAAATACTTACCATGTGATTTCAGTTATAATGTTAAAAAAATAAATCAAAAACTGAAAATCATTATTTTAGGTACAGCTAAAGAAACCCTTAACATCCACACTATTTTTAGAAAGCTATCCTAGCTGTTCATGCAGTTTTGGTGGAAGCAGTATATATGAAATCCAGTCTGTTTAGCTTAGATCCCTAAACTGAGCTTACACTTTAGGCACCTCACACAGCAGCACTACTACACTAAGTGCCCAACTTTCAAAGAAATGGAGAGAAGGTCATGACATGCCTTAAAGACCTTCACAAAGATAGCCCGTTTGGGTGCCTAACCTCAGGCAGACAAGATCCCTTGTAGGCTGTTTCATTTATTTTCCTCCATTGAGTGGGTATGAAGCTGAAGCACTGCAGAAAAAAGTGCTTCATAAGGCATCTGGCTTTTGGCTTCGGTTAACTGCTCGTGCTCAGTGGACTACAGCCCACACCATTTCCAGTTCAGGTACCTAATTGATGTTCAATTCCATGTTAAGTAAATGCTTTAAAGTGTAACCTATAGATTGTAAGTGGTTTTACATCAATGAGATATCTGACAATGTAGCTTTGGTTTAGGAATAAGTGGAGTCTCTTTGCATTCAACCAGTATTTTATTATTATTTATTTCATTAATGTTAAAAAACCAACAAAACACAAACCCAGCATCACAGTTTGTTGCTCATCCATTCTGTAATAAACCAGCTGAAAAAATTGACTTTAGGAAAAACATACAGATATGAGAGTCTCACATTAAGTCAGCTAATGTCATCTTTACTCCAGTCTCACAATAAAAACCTCAAAAAAAAGATGTTAATCTGAGTTCCATACATGTTGCCCATAAACACTAATGGTAGCTATTGTGCACTTAATCTAAATCAGTAAATGTAAATTCTGTCAGGTTAGCATTGTGCAATAATTTGCACAATTATTTGTGTGAGGACTAAAATTAAGCTATTTTTTTCTTTCTGACATTTTATTTTGCCAAGTTTCTAGTGCAGGACAACTTACTACACCTAACAGTGATTCTAGAGTTTGAGGTAAATGCTGAAAAAAGACTTGTTAATACAGCTCTTTTTGTGAATAACATATTAAAAAAAGAGCTAATTTCCAAAAGCAAAAGAGCTCTTTTCAAAAAAATACCTTGTATTTACTACCACAGATGGTCTCCATTGTGGTTGTCCACTCCCACAAATCCTCTTGATGAGTTAATAGGAGCATCTTATACAAGCAGAGTGCATAAAAAACTTATTCCTACAGCAAGCTATAACACAGTAACATCACTTAAATAAAAGTGATCAAAACAGGAATACTATTATTTTAATTCTGAGACCATTAAACTATTCTTGCAAATATGCTCAAGGGAATTAGCACCGGCAACACTGAACTCAGCTGTGATGGCCAACTAGTAAACTCAACCTCCCAAAGAAGAACTGCAACAAGTGAAGCCAGCAGGCGTGGAATCGCAGACTAATTTAGGTTGGAAAGGACTTCTGAAGATCATCTTGTGCAAAACCCAACTTAAAGCAGGTCTAATTACACCAGGTCTGTGCTAGTAAAAAGTCTTAACCTCTAAATCAGGAAGCTGGAAAGAAAGCACTTATTGGGAAACAGTCCCCTGTCTTAACTGCAGAACCATACCCAAGAATTGTTTAGGGGAACACAAAATGGTACAAATCAAAACTCTATAAGGAAACCCTTTAAGAGTTAAGCCATTTACATGACTGCATCGCAGCATGAGGGCAAGTTACAGTGCAGTGTTTAATAAGAGAGTATAGGCATAACCTCATCGTGCCCCCTCTGAGACAAGTGTACCCTTTGGTGTGGTCCAACAAATACACAGTCATTGGACTTGCTTTTTAGTAATACTGAGGGTGGAAGAGGGAAAATTACCTTAAATACATTAAACAATAGGGTCTGACTGAGAAGTAGAGTGCAATCAGACTTCTCAGTGCTTTACAGTCTCTCTGTAAGAACAGAATTGTTCATCAAGTCATTTCTAGTCAAGTATTTACTGAAAAACTGCAACACAAAGGTAGATGTGTATCAAAGGTTATGGGTAGGGTGTGCAATCCTGTATCAAGAAATAAGAAAAAACACCCTGATTATTCCCAAACTCTTCTCATCTCAAACAGAGATCACCTCAAAGCAGCAAGCCTGTACTCCACTGCTCACAGGCACAATTCCTGTTCACTACCCAATCCCATCGAAGTCCCTGGAACTATGAATTGAATAGATTATTGAGAGATCTGCAGAACTAGACTCAACAACAAATACATCAAAACCACACAATTTCGTATTTCTGTCCTAAACTCACACTTAGGAATTCAAAAGCTGAGTTCAAGAAAATCTGTATGCCCTGTAAGTCACAAGATAAAAACACAGCACTTGTAATTTAAGAAGAAAAACTGAGGTACTCGGAGGCAAAAGAATTGAAATAAAATAGTCGTGCATTTGCTGCTTTCTTTGAAAAATAAGTCTTTCAAATGAAAAATCAAGATGATTCTACGGGCATTTTAACTCTCCCTAGATTAATAAGATCTCATACAATAATGATCACAGCAAAGCAACCAACACAAAAGCTTGCATCCAATAAGTAAATACAAAATATTCTGCCCTAGATTGCTGAATAAATTTGAATGAGTGCCTCCATTTTGAACAAGTGAATTTTTTATTTTGGACCTCAGGAATTCCACCTCCTGATAACAACGTATCATGGGGAGAGCTGGGGCGGGGGGGGAGGAGGGGTGCAGTGAAACATCACCACTCACATCCTTTTTTTAATAACAATGTTTAAAATCTCTAACAGAGCTAAAACCTCCCATTTCAAAAAAATGCTTATGCAACGCACTACAAGAACTACATTTCTATAACTAATTCTACACTGAATAACTAAGAGTTGACTTATGTAGCCAATATTAAATTTAGAAATTAAATACATGTCCATATTGTATTCAGCCTAGCTGGAATTCACTAGATTAAACATACTAATTAATTTGGTCATGGTGTGTTTTGTATTATAATTCAGCATTTATTTATGAGGCCCACATACTCAGTTTACTGAATTTAATGACTATGCTATTCTTAAACATATCATTAGAAGTGTTAACGTTTTGTATCATTGACCCTGTATCATGCCACAATTAACATAAAATTATAAAAAAAATAAGCATCTAGGCATTTTTAAGCTACTTAAAACATTTAGCAGTGTACTTATAACTATTTCATGCTAAGTAAGAGTTGAGATTCCATTTGTTCTCTAAGATATTCTTCACTCAAGAGCATAAAACCCCTGGTTTTCTGATGACTTACTACCTTTAAGTTTCCTTTAGGGCAGTCATTCATAGATGTATTTCTGGATTGTTGTACATTTAGATAGATTGCTACCTCTTATTGCCTGCAAAAAAAACATGAAAGATGGAAACAGGCCACGAACATGAATATTTCATTACAAGGTGGGTCTTGTTTCATTGTCTAATAATACACAAATGACTGGAAAAATTTCTGAAAGGTGGCAAGCACTTTTACTCCCAGCATTCACTGAGATGTCACTGTGGACCTCACACCCTAAGTGTTTCAGGGGGGTGTCGACACCTCTGCAGAAATCACACAATTCTGCAATTGTCAGGAAAAAAACAGGGGCAAAAAAAATAAATCCTCATATAGTTTTGTACTGTAGTGCTTATGAAATAAAACCGTATTTGAGTGGTCCACGCACACAAATATACACATACATTTTTAAAAGCTTCATTCATCTTCCAGCCATTTCTAAACAAACTAAAATTATTACTTTTGAAGATTAGACAAGTAAAAATGGTATGTATTACCACTGCAAGCAGCAAGTATGAAAGAGTCCTTCCTACCATCTATACAATCTCACTTGCACGCAAAGTTATCACTTAAAACAGGCCCAAGACAAAAATGAGGAACTAGAATGCTAAATGGCTCTCTGTTGCCCAAAGTCTTAATTTTCTAACTAGCTATGGATTAAAAGAAACTGAATTTGAAGACTTATCTTAACATGTATCAGTCTGACTTAGCAAATGCAATCTAGATTTCAGCAGCATTCGCACCTGTTTTTATTTGGTCTAAGCTCTGACAACCATTCCCGAAGAACAAGTATTTCTCAAGTTCCACCATAACCTTTTTGCCTTCTCAAATTATAACAAAGGTGAACAAATGGCAGTTTAATAACTGCTGCCCGAATGTTGTCTTCCAGTGACTTTGTTTTGATGTTAAAGCAATACACAAATGCTCACAACTTGTAACAAAAATTCCAACCAAATGATTTGATGGAATATTAAAACTTTCATCAGTTCCAGTTGCATAGGTTTAGACAATGCCACTCAACCTTTTGACAATGAAATCAAGAATATAACTCAGGGGCAGTAAGGAGACATTAAGTACTTAATATATTCAATAACATGAAGAAAGAATGTTTCCTAAGTAAAATGGATTTAACTACTTTCTGCTTTGCCAAATTCACAAACAGAATGAGAGCTTTTTTTTCTTTTAATGGAAATTATTGTCTGAGCTATGACGGTTTTCAGGGCATCAAAGCCTATCCAAATTAGAAATGTATTTTATAACAGTAAAGGCGTGAACTCTTAAAAAAAAAAAAGAAGAGTTAAAAGTCAAATCAAAATTGAAAGCATTTCATGAGTATAAGCCCTATACTTCATCATCTGCAAGTAAACGACAACATCTGAACTGAGGTGAGTAGAGCTACACTGGTTTGTTTTGGGCTGGGCATGTCCAAACTTCACAAAGCTTCATGCTCTCATTCATAAAAACAAAACTACTCCACCTACCCAGGATTTCTGAATGTATAGGCAGTAACAGTTTGAGAGAAAAAAATTTAGCAATCCAATCTGGCTTTATTTTTTTGTTAGATAGTACATACTGTTTACTTTTATAAAGCTGCTCAGCATTCATTAGTCTCATAAGCCTTACATCATTAGGAAAATAATTTTTTTAATAAATTAACTATTTGCTGTGACAAGTAGTATTTGATATTCTTGTCTTAAAAAATGTGTTAATGCTCCTGTCATTAGATTACAAACTTCTAAAGGCAAGTGCTGGTCAATTTATTTATGTGGCACTCTAAGCATCAAGTTTGGGTAGGATTTCTTTAAAAGGTCAGACAAACGTTCAAAGAATTATAATGAGAATGGATGAGGCCTTTGAAGGACGATGCAGTCTTTCATTTGCTAATCTCAAGTAACACTTACTAGCAATGATGATTTCTTCAACCACTACACAAGTCACCCACTCCATGACCCAGACAAAGCATATCAAGGGCTTCTATGATTTAGGACGCTATTGTTGTATTATGGTAAATCATGTGCTGATTGCATTTTTCCCCTCTAAAAATTCTAACATGCAGTTTTCCATTACAATTCCTACCAAGAAAAATATTTTAAATCTGTGTTTCACCAATTTTAACACTGACAGGAGTTTTCTTAGGACACTAAAAATTGTCAAGACTCAGATAAGGAAATAAGTTGCTTTGTATGTTGGTGTAACTGCTGTAAAAAAATACTGTTAGAAATTCAACACATTGTGGGAAAATAACATCCACAGCACTACCGATTTCAATATGACACATGCCAAGTTCCACACCAACACAGCTTTTACTACAATATTTGGGTTTTTTCCTAAACACGTTTCTACCATGTCACGGGAAAAAATTAAAGTTGTAATACCTGAAGATTTTTATAAACTTCTATTTTACATTTCTGTAATTCAGATGCAAAAATGCAGATGGAAAGATTACATTCTGAATTTACAAGATTTCTAGAATATAGATTCTACACTGTCATTCTAGAAATATATTCTCCTTCTTTATAAATAAATTATTTGAAAGAGCAAATGAAGTTGACAAAGCTGTTTTGCACTACAAATTTCTGCAATAATTTCTGTTTTACCACAAGAGGAAAAAAAACCCATAAAACCAGAAAAACGGATATTCTATTGTTACAGAATTATAACGCATAGCTAAAACATGTTAAGATCTTATAATTTTAAAAGTTTACTAGAAGTGTGTTAAAAAAAAACAAAAAACAGGAAACAAAAATAATTTAACATGTATTTTCTCACGTTGAAAACTTTTTTTAATATGTTAAGATTGCAAAAAAAGCCTACTGTAAAAGTAAACCAAAGTTGCTACTATAATCTATAACACACTTTTAATATGAGAAAATATTTTAACACAAAGAGATACTACAGGCTCCCAGTTCAGTAGTACACAGCAATCCAGGTAATTTGTGGATTTCAGTGGATTTGCACGGTACCTTAATCAGTGTTGAATTTAGTACAGCACTTTCCAATTTATAGTTACTATCTTGCTTTCTGTATTTCTAGACACTAATGTTTATAATTAACTTTTTTTTTCAGACACAAACACACAGATGAAGAATTAACCACCTCAATCTGTTACACAGGCACAAATTGCAAAATTCAAAATAATTAGGTCAGCTAGGCTTGAACTTTTATGTTGGATTTCAGTCTAAATTAGAAAAGCACACCCACTCCTTTGCAAGACCCACGGTGTGTATAAGCACAAAACAGTTACAGGCTTAAACAACTTTTCTATCTTCTGCCATCCAAGCATCACCTTACCGTAGGAAGTATTTTACTACAAATGTAAATACACTGCAGGACTAAAGTATGTATCATGCGGACAGACCTCCACCTAAGAAGGTAATCAGAGACACAGTTTGTATTGTATTCTTTATTTTATAATACGTTTAAAGGAGTGTTCCCTTTGTATTAGTTCAGCAGCAGCTATTCCGGTTACAGTATTGAAATGGACCTGTACTGACAATGTTTCCTTCACAGCAAAAGACTGACCTAAGTGGTCTCGAGCACTTACAGTCTGATACTTGAAAACATTTTGTAATTTTATCAGTTTCTGATCTGCATAAGAGCAGAAGTATTTTTTGCAATGCTTCAGCTGCAACTTTCTGTATATTCTTTACATGCACACTTAAAAATAGAAAACACATGTAATTAGTTCAATATGCAAATGTAAAAAAATTCCTGAATGCAATTAGCATGTCTTGCAAGAAAGACACAAATAACTACAGTTTTTAAATCATCCCGATAATAGACACACACGAATTTTTTTTAGAATTGTGTTTATTATTTTTAGAGGTTGTTGTTTGTGTTGGTTTTTTTTTTTTTAATTTGGGGCTTTTTAAACTTATTTTTCTGACTATCATTAAATCACTTTTTTCTTAACTTTAAATGTTTATGGATCACACTTGGCAACGGTGTGCAACCATATACTATTGGTCAAGAGTGAAACAGTGAAGAAGCTGAGACCAGAAGATGCACAGAGGGAATGTGCAAATATTCCTGTCGATATTGAAACAAACACTGTCCTCACTACTTTTCAAAAAGAAAAAAAAGAATTAGCACGTCTTTCATTACCTACACAGGCAATATGAAGCAGATGTACACCTTGTCATTTGAAATTACCCTTCTGAGTTTTCATTTAAACATTAAAGCTATGCTTCAAAATAATCTAGCAGACCTGCCTTGTTACAGTACGTAGCAATGCACAAAGACACTATCTCTGCATTATACCTGTCACTCCAAACTGTACGTAAAGACCATTACTGTAGTTTAAGGAACACCATTCAATATAGATGCAGGACTTTGTTTAGGGGTGGGGTTTTTGTGGATTTTATGGTGTTGGGTTTTTTTCTTCCATAAAAGCATACAATTTTTTTCTAAGTATTTTGTCAAGCTTCAGTTAGGCCACAGAAAGGGCAGACACCCTTAGTCGCCTGACCCTGTACTGAAAACTCTTGGAAGCCTTAACACTTGTTTTGAAACAAATCACCTCTGGAGATGGAGCAGGCTTGCTATCAATCACTAACAGTTAATTCCAGATAATAAGGCAGGTTCGAATGCAGACTGATACATTGTGAAATGCTGTATCTAAAATTGATTAGAACAGCACACAAAATGAATGCAGCCCTCCAAACCACTTCTTTGCTCAGAAACATTAATCTCAATTATAAGGAGAGCTTCATAATGGTAATGCTTGGTATGAAAAAAAGTATGAAATAAATCAGATTTTATAAGACATAACAATTAATCAGTTTTAGAACTAAAAAAAAGGAAAGGTTATTATTAAAGCATCAGATTTTTATAATGGTACTCTTTAAAGTCTCTATAACCTCCAAAAATTAAATGTTTTGCTTTTTGTTTCATTTTAATGACTCAGCTGTCATTGTGGACACCTATTGCAACTCTGGGATTTGATACATTTTACCACAAGCTAAATATCTTTGCAAAATGAAAAAAAAAATAAAAATTAGAAATACTGCACTATTATAAAGTTAAAGCATTTGTTTTAGGATCACAAGATACTCTTCAGCATATGAATAAGAATTGGGAACAAGCATCCGGAAAGAATTTACTTATTTAGCCAAACAGTTTGGGAAGAAAATTTTGATAATGGTAAATAACAGCAAGTTAAAAGTACTTCTGACCTGAAGTCTTAGCGTAAGTCTCTGATGTTTTCTTAAGGTCTATACAGCACAATGCCCCTTTGCCAACAGTACCTGATCCTCCAAGTTGCTGAGCACTCTCAGCTTTTATAGGGCCTAATCCAAAACTGATGCAAATCAGCAGGAGTTTCTGCATCAATCTACATGGGCATCAGTCTGCATAAGACTCCCAGATTTAAATGGGAGGTAAAGGCACTCAGTATCTTACTAAGCCGAGCCTATAATCTGATAATTGTTTGGTCTAGGAGATGACAAAAACATACTTTCAAGTTATGGGGTTTCTATCAAACAGCAGCTATTGTGGACCGATTTGTAACTTTAAATTTACTTCCTATTACTAATTTCCCTCCCCCTCTCCATTTTAACAGAGAATAATTACTCGAGGCTCAGAGGAATTTGACTGAAGCACCAGTCTTAATTTGCTAAATGGATTATGAATGTTATTCTGGATTTTTTCCCTCCAATAAGTATTAAACAAAAGAATCTTCTTAGTGTGGTCAAGCATTTCTTCTACCAAACAACGTATTTCATCTCATGTTCACTCATGTAAACTCATTTCACTTTTTAATCTGATGTATGCATCTAAACCTCAGTATTGATGGCTTTTTTTTCCTCCCCTAATTTACCAGACCACTGAAAATAAACCATCAACTTCATAACAGCAAAGCTAGGAATTGTCAAATAACATTCTTTTTTCCCCCAATCTATTGTATTTTCCCAACACTTAAATATGTTTTTCATATATATTTACACCCACATTGGGCCCATTCTTCCTAACTGTTCTTATATTACATCAAAGTACACTTCTGTGAAAATCTTTCCTTACATACCACGTTAAGCCAATATACCTGGATTATTTTAGAAGGGAAGAGAAGCTGCATTTTTCATCAGAAAGTGTATTCAAGTGTTTTACAATTAACTCTTCTGTAAAATAACTGACCATAAATGAGCAATGTTTACACTTTACTAGACTGAATTTTAGGATGTAAGCATCCACAGAATATTACTGTAACTCTTCAATGGAATGATGCAAAATACTTTTATAGAAAGTACCAACGTAAAACTGCAAATGTTTTCTTATTAAAAAGTACTTTAAATCTAAAAATTTAGGTGAACCTAGAATTGAGTGATATCTTACAGAAACAGCTCCTACTAAAACTTTTAACAGCGTACGACCAAAAAAGATGCCTGTGTATGTTACCTTGTTACACTGCTTTGCTTTAAAGCAACTTGACAAAATAAAACTTTCAAGTACACAGAACAATGGATCTGCTTCCTATATCCACGTAAAAAAACCCCACCAAATGCCAGAAATGTTTATACTTTCACGAGGGAGACCACCCCTTTCTCTCCCCAAGCCACAGTGACATACGGTTTCTTTTGGTCACCATGTGTTTCCGCTGCACAGTAACACTATTTTCACTACAGCTTATTGAGTAACCCGTTAAAGATGCTATCCTTGATGGTTTTCCACATAACACCCACCCCCCCCATTTAACAGGAGAGCACGCAGAGTAGTATTTCCAGACTAGCAGACCACCCGGGAGAGTCTGTCACGGCCTGCACCCGTTCTGATAAACACGCTGCCGGAGAACGAGGCACACGGAGGGAGAGCCCCACGCATGCAGATCCGAGCCGGCACCAACCAAGTTCCAAACCCACCACGAACGAATGAGCCTTCGCACCTCCACCCTTGCCGCTCTGCTCACCAGGCAAGAAGTACGGACACTTCCATTTATCTTCCCAGAGTGACGGCAGCCGACTCGGGAAAGCACGGAAAACGCG